>NC_089143.1:1378652-1698238 GCF_009819655.1 Sylvia atricapilla
TAGTCATAAATTTAAATAGTGCATACAAATTTGTACAAGTCCTAAATATTAAAACAGAAAGAGATATGGATGCACTCATCTTTGTAGCAGACATGATCTTTTAGGACATATTTATGAAGTAAAAAATAATTTAAGATTTAGAATTTTACAAAAAACTATTGGTAAAAAGTCATTATAGGCAAAAGCACTATGTTTACTGTCATTAATTAAGTGATTTTTTTTCTGAGGCTGTTGGTATTGAAAGTGCATTCTTCCTGTCTTTCATTAAAAAAAAAAATGCTCATCAAACTACTTTTAACAGGTCTACATTTTTGCATAGGTTTTTCTGGTAGACATTTTGAAATACTTAGTCAAGCACTAATTACTAACATTTTTCCCCTTAGGAGGAAAACAAATTTACAATGAGCTAGGCCATGCCCTGGTTCTAGCTGCTTTGCTAGCGCAAATTTGCATTTTAAATATGTTTTTTGTCTGTGATCACAGACCTTGGGAGCTTTTAAGCTGCTCTCTGATCCTTGGTTGTGTTTTCAGTTTGAACTTAGTGCTCTTTTGAAACCTAGGACCAATGTCTTGGTGAGCAGTTTGTAGATGAGCTCAGATTCTACAACACCACCTCAGATTCTGCCTGGAACAATCCTGGCATGCTGGGAAAAATTCTCAGCAGCTGCTGTGTTAATTTAATTTTTATTTGTGAATGTTGGTGCACATCTGGCTGAATATCTCATATAAACACTTGCCATATGCTGCTCTGTGTGACAGAATGCAATTGTTACCAGGATGAATATTCAGTCATTGGACTAGAAGAGTAACTGATGTTTTTCTTGAATGTTGCAAACCCTCAAGGAATCCTTTTGTATAAAAGATAGTGTTATCTAGTAGTTTTGCTCATTCCTGGAATGTTACAAGCCCTTTGTTTGATTGGGTTTTTTTTGGTGTGTTTTCTTCTTCTTTTTGTATTCTTATTCCTGATAGAAAGATAGAGTAAAAAAAGACACAATGGAGCAATGTCTGTACCCTCTGATAGACTTGTTAAACTTAAAATAAGCTAAGAATATGGACCAGTACTTTACAGAATGATGCTTCTGAATGTGGACAGATCTATACATAGCTGGATGCATCTTTGTAAATCCTTCGTGTTGAGGACTGGATAATTTTGTGAATATGATGGGGATTGAATTAGTAGTTATACTTTATCTGGTGTCATAATACCATTGCTATAATCATCAGAGGTTCTTAGATTATTAACTAAAAATACCTAATACTTTAGGTATTAAAGCTTAGGTTTTGTGTTAATTAAATCTTCTAACTTTCTCTCTCTCTCTCTCTTTTTTTTTTTTTTTTTTTTTTTTTTTTTTTTTAATGTAACACCAAAAAGGCTTGTGAGAACAGAAGGAAATATTTATTTGCCCAACTGGTTTTCTTAAGTGAACTGGATCTTCTGGAAGTATTTTTAACTTACAGGACCCTGTGAAAAAGTGGTAGCTGTTACACACAAACATCATAAATTGGATGTGGACAAACCCACTTTATTTTCACATGTCCAAAAATGTCCAGAGAGTTCAGTTATTTGTCAAATAATTATATAACAGGCTGGACTGTAATCTTCTATAAATAGTGAAGTGGCAAGGTGAAGTTTTCATCTGTGAGGATGCTCCAATGTCAGCAACTAGAATGAGTAGCAATTCTTAGGGTGAAAACTTCTGAGCCAGTTCCTCAAAACAGGGTCACTTTTATGACTGTAGAACCAAAATAGTCGGTGCAGTGTTCTCTGTCTTTCATCCTCTCACATTTTTTTTTCTTTTGTTTTCAATGGGAAAAGAGAAAAAGGTTCTTTCATGTCCGTTTGAGAATAGAAGTATGAGGGAAAATATCAGGTGTTTTTGGGGAAAAAAAGTTAGGATTTTTGCCCACACTGCAAACAGAAATGCCATAAAACTCATTACATCAATTAATTATTTTGTAACAGAAGTACAAGGTCTGTAATTTTTTTAAATAACTGAACATCCTTTCATTTTCAAATAACCATGCCTGCCTTGCTCTTTCAGTCCTTCAATCTCAGACATGAAAGGCTGCTGGGGCACACACAGTCAGCAGGACAAGAAGTCCTGGTTTATGGAAGCTGGGAGTGGTGCACCTCTGCAGAGCAGCGCACACCAGGCTGAGTTCGTGCTGTGCAGCCACACTGAAAAGGGAAAACATTCCTCCTGGAGGTGAGCAGAAATGCCAGCATGTGCTGTGTGCCCACTGAATGACTCGAAAAACCCTTTTCCTTCAAATGCAGCACCTTGGCTAAAGTCAGTGGGATTTCACTGATATGTGAGTGAACAACTTCCATGACATTCCTTGACCCGTCCACGATATTCACCCCTCTGCAGAGATCACAGACTGTTTGGACAGAAACAGTGCCTGCTTTTCTTGGAAACTGTAAAGGAAAAACTTGGAAATCTTTTCCTCAACTCCTCTCTGCCCTTCCCCTCAATGATGAAAGGATGCCTGAGGAACAGAATTTGAAGCTCTGGGTAACAGGAAGGAGTCTGATTTGTTCCAGACTGAATTTCTTTTGGCTCTGGTGCTCTGGATTGTGTCACAGAGATGAAATCACTGATGACAATTTGGCTGACATCTTTAGATATGATCTTCTTAATGCTCTAGAACCTTTTACTTAAAATATTATTGATCATGTTTCACTTTGGTTCTGAAAAATAATTAATTTGATAAATAGGCCACATGACTTGTTTTACAAATTATAATTTCTGGTGCTTACCATTTTTTTGAGGGGATCCCTGTAAAAAGATTTCAAAAGTTAGATTTTTTGCACAAAAATTCCTTTGAAATGCAAATTTTTAATAGGGGAATAGAGTGAATGGGGTTTGATTTGTGCCTCCTAACAGGCTGTTTTCTGCCTTTATCCTTAGGCTTGTAGCTGTATCTGTTCCCATCAGAGGATGTGTTGTCTCCTGAGGTAAAATGTTTTGATTCTATATCTGGTGAGGATATAAGGAGTGTACCTGTGAGCTTCCCTGACCAAGGCTCTTACCAAGAATTATCTTTTCTTTTAGAGAAAAGCAGCTCCTGTTGCCATCCTGGTTTTGATAGTCATGCAGAAATTCCTTACTGGAACTAGGCCACTTAATTAAAGGTTAATGAATGTTAGAATTTTCCTATGAAAGCTTCTGTCCTGGGAAACTGGCAGCTTTCTAAGAGAAGGTAATGGAATTGAAATGTCTAAGTAAAATGCTCTTCACTGATATTTCCCAAGCTTATTTTCTAGATGGTCCATGATCTGATATTTTGATATCTTCTTATTACATTTAATTTTAACATTCAATGAATGCTTCTGCACTGATGGCATTGAGTCAGATGTTTTGAGACTACACACATTTGTTCTGCTGCTTAGCTGGTGGAAGAGCAAGAGGCAAGATTGCATTGTTTTCCAAAACACAGAGATAAAAAGGAAGAAATAAAAGTTCCCCATCCTTAATTGCAATCCATTTTAAAAATATGATTTTTTTCCAAATTTTTTTTTCTCTCTTTTCAGGATGAGGAGCAATGGCCAAGGACTAAAATACAAGAAAGTTCACTTCAGCATGAAGAAGAACTTTATGTTGAGGATGGCAGAGTGTCGACGAATCCACAAGGAATTCTGCCAGCCTGGATATTCTAGAACATGTGGGTTTATTGCAGGGTCTGGGTAAAAGGGCCTTGCCTTCAGCCACCAGCCTGGGCTGGAGGGGAGTCCCAAAGAGAGAGGGAGAGAGAACAGCAGGGGGAGAGCTGAGAGAGAAGGGAGAGAGAGAGCAAAGGGCAGGGGGAAGAGAGCAGGAGAGAGCGAGAGCAGGGGGCAGGGGAAGGGGGAGAGGTAAGAGTTAAGAGGAGAGGTAAGAGGTAAGAGGTAAAAGAGTTAAGAGAGTTAAGAGGTAAGAGCAGGAGAGGTAAGAGGTAAGAGAGTTAAGAGAGTGAGGTCCTTGTTACAATCCATTATATCTCCTTTTGTAATGAATATTCTAATTTACAGTGACCAACCAACACAAGACACAAAATCCTATAGAATCTACATACAGCCTGTAAGAACTACTATATCACCATACTGTGTTATATTTTAAACTCTAAAATCTACTCTTTAGAGTTCTGTTTTGCTCCATTGACCTTTGGATCCCTCAGCCAGCAGAAAGGGATTGTTCAATCCAAAGGGATTCTCCTTCAGCCAGACCATTGTTTTCAGGTTCTATAGTAACTAAGACTCAGTATCCTACAACTCAAAGTCAGCTTTCATTTCTATCCCCATTATAGGTTTCATATTTTCAGAATCTTTTCCTAAGCAATCATATTTTTAAGGCTTCCCTGATTCATCCTCCCCAACAGCAGAGCACTGGAACTGCCCAGGGAGGTTGTGGAGTCTCCCTCTCTGGAGAAATTCAAAACCCACCTAATGCATTCTTGTGTCACCTGCTTTAGGGGATCCTGCTGTAGCTTGGGCCAGGGGATCTCCAGAGATCCCTTTCAACTGAAATGATTCTGTGAATTCTCAAGAGCACATTATTATCCAATGCTCATTTTTTCCCCCCTCACAAAAACTATTTTTTCTTACAGTCTATAAAAATAGCTGAATTTAGAATTTATTTTGTAGAAAAACTGAGCCTAGAATAAACATCTGTGGAAAAACTCTGGGCTTAGTGCTCTGCCTTTGGAGGCAAAAGTCAATCCTTCTCCTGGAATTCTCTTCCTTATTCCACACACACCTCACTATCAGAACATCAGGTCTAGTTATATATTTAACTTAAAATGAGAAGAATTGTTACTTGTAGAGTTCTTCTGTCACCAAGTTCAGGCACATCACATACTCCTGACTTGTGCAGATGCTTCACCTCTAGCACACATCTTGATAACCTTCTTGTGAGAGCTCTGGGCTCTGGTGAAACCTCTCCAGTGATAATTAAAAGGAAAATATTCCTGCTCATGCTGAAAAAGCCTAAAGTAACTTACTTTTTTTTTAGCATTTTTTCTTTTTTATTAAATATTCAGGCCTCTATTCCTCTAGTCTTGGATTAATGAGCAATATCAGCGACCCTTTTAATGTTTAAAATTACCAACAAATTTAAGTTTGATTTATCCCAGTGTGCTATTTGATATTTGTGGCTACTCTTTATTTTTCTTTTCCATCTGGAAACATGTAGGGAGCTTTCAAAAGAACTGAGAGGCTGTGGGCTAGAGCCACTGAAGTCAGTGTGATGTGAAGCTCCTGCAGACATCCATTCAGATGGACATGGTAGAGGAAAAATTGTCCAAGTCCTAAATGACTAAGTTCCCTGCTGCCTTAAAAATTTATTTCACATAAATGCTGGTTAGAAATACAAACCTGGAAAGTAAAGATTACTGTGGCAGTAGTGCTTCAAACACAGCAACAATCTTAATAATTCCTTATAGTGAGAAAAAGTGTTGTATTCAAAACAGACATCGCCACACCGATGTGAGTTTTTGGATACATGTGTCAGTCAGTGATGGGAGCCCAGCAGGTCACACTCGGGATGGTTTGAATTCCCTGATGGTTTCAGCTGCTGGCATGTTCAATTCTGGCATTTGCTTTAGCAGTGGTTTTCACTGCACAGGAGAGCAAGAGGATCTGAACACGTGCAGGTGTCACAGACCTTTAGTGATCTGGATTTCTGCACATAAGAGAACTCTCATTCGAAGCAAAAATGGTGTGTATTGAATAAAAACAATTGTTTACTGGACACATCAGTGGAGTTATCTGGTCTGATTTAGTGTCCTTTTTTCCTGGATGACTCCAAAGGCAACCAAACAGAGTCATGTATTTATAAAGACGAAGAACATCTTCAGAACGGTCAATGTATTACTCACTTGTGAATTACTAAGTTTTAGGAGGAAAGTGAATATTATTTTCTCCTGGTTTTAGATCTCTGGTGGAGCAAATGAATATTAATTTGAAACAAATTAAAACCAAAATAATTCCTGCCTGATGCAGACAATGTATCTTTTCAGCATAATAAAGAGTTCAAGTGTGGTGATATGCAGCACTTGATCTAGAGGAACTACAAATCCACAGAGGAGCTTTTCTGTATGCAGAGGCAGTGCTGCTCCTCAGCTCCATATTCAGCACCATGGAATTAGATAGAATATTCAATTATGTTTACAAAGGAAAATGCAGAGCTGAGGCTCTGCTTCCTGTTATTCATGTGAAGAGAAGTTGGATTTGTCCTTTAGGAATGACAAAGAGCCCTAGCCTCCTATTTGCTCCTTGCAGTTTAGATCATTCCCTGTGTAGTTTTTAGAAAGGGAATACATGTATTCTGAGTGATATGAATCTAATCACAGGAGGATTAGTGCCACTTTTAATTTTTTTCTTTTTTTTTTTTTTTTGGTAGTTTTTTTCAATCTGGTGTCTGAGATTCCTTCATGGGAGTGTTGGAGTCTTCCTGTCATTTATATGGTGCAGTTGGGAAAATGATGGTCAGATGGAATTGTGACTTCCTCTTTGGCCAGACATCCTGCTCTCCTGGGAGCAGAGTTGAACATCTGCATGTAGGCATTTGCATGTTGAAAAAAAAAAAATTTGCATAGTTCAATTTACACCAACAATGGTGTGGTACACCAAAATGAGGAGGAATAAGAAAGCAACTCACAAAAGAAAATTACATGAGTCTCTTCTTTGTGTTTCAACTCACTTAATTAACTTATATTTGCGTGAATGAGAACTGAGTCTCTTCTTACAGCTCTTTTTACTTTAAGCCTGTAGTGCTTTTGGCTTGCATGACAGAACATATTTTAATTAAGCTATCCACAGATTTTCAATTAAAAAGTGCTTCTGAGCAGGTAATAACTGTCCAAAAAAAAAAAAAAAAAAAAAAAAAAGAGACAGTTCTGGGAACACTACAAAAAAAAAAAAAAAACAATACAGGAAAAGTTTAAGTCAGTTGTAGTTGTGAAGATTAAGCAGCTATAAACTGGAATATGCCCTTATGAATTTTGAAGCAGAAGTGGCCTATCATGAAAATACCATAACGCAATTAGCAGCTGTAGTGACAAACCCATGAGGTTAGGCAAACAGATGGTACTCACAGTTCTGCATAGTCAATCAACATTTTTTATCTTGTATCATAAACTTTCTTCTCCGGTGGGAAGGGTGGTATAATCCAGATTGCATCTCGTAATGCACTCTTATTAAACAAAATGCCCATTTCACTCACCTACTGAGTGCAAAGTGCAAGTGATGAACCATCAGGAACCAAAGGAAGGAATGGAAAGAGTTAATGGTTCTTTCTTTCCATTTTCCTGAAATGTGGAAAATCAATAGACACTGTTGAACAGCGGCCTGAAGTCTCTGCTGTAGGTGGCTGTGAAATGGTCTGTGAATAGGAAGGGTCCATTGGTGCAGATATTCAGTGGGTTGCTTTCTTTCATCAGCTCAGGAGCTCAGAAAATTGTAACTTTGAAGGAACCAATGTTTTCTATCCTCTCTTGCTTTTTATTGTGCATTTCCCATCCTTCTATCACTGTTCCTCTGTAATAATAATATTTTGGAATGTTTCACCATGTCACCAGCTGTGCTGTATTCAGGCTGGATAACTTTTTATTGTTTGTTTAGCACAATTTAATTCAGAGATGTATTGAGAAATTGTAATCTACACATAGAAAATACTGAAGTGTATTTTAAAATGTATTAAAAATTTTCTATCATTACTCTTTTTTTTGCAGACATTATATGCCAGACATGTTTGTCGCTCTAAAAGGCAGGATACTGATGGGCAGCCCCTGCTTCTTTTCCTAAAAACAAAAAGAAGACAGATGTAAATATGCAAGAATTCATCAGCAAATGTTGAGTTCAAAAGGTCTACAATGAAGTGAAACTCATATGGCCATTGATTCAGCTTTAAAGATGACATTTGGGTACAAGTATCAGAGACATCTGCACATAAGATTAAATATCCATTGTCTCCTGTGCTTCCTTTGGCTCAAAAGCATGTACAAGTATACTTTCAGAGGGTACAGACATGACTGACTGCAAAAACTGCCTGTACAGGCTGCCTGGAACTCACTTTGTCATGCAGAAAAGGCAATTAAAAGTCCTAATCTGACCTACTGAAAGAAGAAATGCAATGGAATAACTAGGTATATTTGTTTTAGGGTGGTCCATTTGATGAGTCCTCCAAAGAGGTTTGACAAAGACTACAGAAACGACTTTCAAAGAAATGAAAACTGTCAAGGAATAAGAGTTTGATTTCTCTCTGGCCACCAGAAATAAAGACAAGGACTGAATGGCAAGTTTTCCCAATGGAGGGGTTTTACATGTGGAATGACACAGGTCTAAGGTAAGGTCTGCATCATGCAATTAACTTGATATCAATAAATTGCATAATTTCAGGTGAGGTTACATAGTTTCTGGATAACAAAAAGTTATTCAGGATAGAAGCAGTTGCAAAACAGCCTCAAAAAGCTCAATAGAATGAATGAGAAATTTCAGCAGAAATTTAAAAATGGCAAATGATCAGGAAGTTGGGTTGAACAAGACCTTGGAGTCTTTGTCTGTCTGAGGACATCAACTTAGTGTGCAGCAGCCATCCAAAAATCACATGGGCATTATTTGGAAAGAATAGGATACAAAACAGGATATCAGTATGATATCAGCTGTGAATTCATAATGCTTTTGCAGTTTAAAAACTGGATGACTTGTAGGATGTTGTTTCTCAAAGAAGATGCAGAAGGATTGTGAGGTACAGAGGTTTTTAAGAAGGGTCATCAGAAATGGAAAAAATTTCCACATCAGGAAAGCTGCACTAAGACATGCCTTTCAAAGGGGCTGCATGCAGAAGGAGCACAATGAAGGTTTACATAATTTGGTACCACGTGAAGAAAATCTGTGGGGAATTTATCTGCTTGCAGCACAGGATCTTGGGGTTGGCAAAAAGCAGGAGGTTTAAAAGGTAAAACAGCACTTTGCCATACAGTGCAGAAATGAAAGCCTTCTGTTAAGAAGTTTCCCAGTTCATACAGGTCAAAATTATAGAAAAGAGAATAAACAGAAGTGTCAGCGGGGAGGATGGCATAAAAAGTACCTGAAGTGTGATTGCCATAAGAGAGGGAAGATGGAAAATGTGGAAGAATCTCAATGCATCTCCTGTTTCTAATGCTATTTTAGGAAACCTTCTGCTGTTCCTACCTTTCAGAGGTAGGACACAAGGTTAGGTTCTAGTCTAGGGGTGCAGAATGATGCTTTCTGCCTAGATGGGTCATTGAGGTTCTCAAAATCAAATCTCTTTGCCTGAAGCACCTCAAGAACTTCAACTCCACACAGTAAAAAAAAGTGCAAATACCTCAGGGGTTTAAACACACACTTTTTTTTTCCAAGGAGTAAATATATTGTAGCATCAGACCTAGGAGAAGGATTCTGTTGCATCTTGCATTGCTCAAGGAGCTGGGTTTTATTGAGGAATAAGTATGATTTAAACACAACTCTTCTATCTTTCTGTCTACCCTTACTCAGAAAGAACACCCCCATAAATTGGTTCAGTCTCGCTGTGTCCTTGAAAAATCCCTTTAGAAATATTAAATTTTACAAGAGAATGGGATTTAGCAGACATAACGGCAGAAAATATATCTATTTTTTTAATCCCTATATATTATTGTAGTGGTCAAGAATTAAACTAGGTTGCCAGTTAATCAGCTTTCTTCAGGCTTATCTTCAGTTTAGGGTGAGTTTTGTGGTCAAAATAATTTGCATGTACAGCTCCATATCCTCATAAAGTTGTGGTCATAGGTTCCTGAAGCAGAGTACCCACTGATATTTACTTCGTCTTTGGGATGTGAATTTGTAATTCAAGGGAATGGCAGCACTGTCCCCACGTTCTTCCATCTCCAGAGTGGCTGAAGTGGAACAGAATTTCAAAGGAGTTTTCTGTTTTCTGGTGTGCTCTCAGATTAGATGGAGACTGCAGAGGGTATGCTGAATTGCTTTTACACTGCTAAGTTAATATCTGAGCTATGTTTCTGAAATTCGATAGATTATTATCAATAATACTGAGAACAGCTGTCTCAGTTAAACTGAAAACAGTTTTCTCTCTCCAGATTCCAGCCTGTTTTATCAGACCAGCTTAACCCTGTGTTTGTAGAACATCTGGTCAGGGTATCAGCAGCCTTGGTGACAACCCCTTCCATCATCCTGGGTAAAGGACTAACACACCTACCTCCTTAAATTTATTGGATATTTACTTCACATGCACCTGCCAGGCCTTTAAACATATTTCCTTTCATTTTCACCTTTATATTTTATAATTAATAAAGGGGCCAAGGGGAGGAGAGGAACAGCTCCATCACTCTTAATCCTAACACCTAGAACACATACAAGAAAAGTAGGAGCAACCATGGATAGGATGTGTTATCTTAGCCTCTGGCTCATTTCCATGGAAATGTCAGTGAAATGACAAGTTAGTGGAGCTTTTGAACATGGTTTTAAATGTATGAACTGGGAGTTATTTGCAACACAGGCCAACTATCACTGGGATTACACTACTCAGTGAAGGGCTAATTCATCCTAAGGAGAAATCATAGTTCTTTAGGGGATTGGTCACAGGTTTGTAGACAAATGTAGGACTCTTAGCAAGCAGTCCTGGGGACTGAAAATTCATTAGCTCCCTTTTTTATCCTGTCTCTACCAATGATGTCCTCTTATGGCTGTTTTGAAAAACAAATGTGCATTCCTGGCTACTGGGAATCTTGTGATAGCAGAAAGGAAAACCCCATGTGTCAATCCATTATTGTGCCTCCACCTGTGATATCTCTATATCTCTATATCTCTATATCTCTATATCTATATATCTATATATCATCTGTATATCTATATATCTATATATATCTATCTGTGGGGCAAATTCTCTTTTATTTCAACCTGTTAAAAAGAGGACTTATATAAGCAAAATTTTGAATTAAGATTATTTTTTTAAAAAAATATATATAACAGGAGATATGAGCTTAGCTGTAAAGGCACTTTGCAGAAAATTATCTCTGAATGCATGCATGGTTCTTATCATCTATACATTATTTTGAAGGGCAACAGGCAATTTGGAAAGTCTATTGATGAACCATAGAATGTCAGAAGGGAATAAAAACGATAAATTTTGCAAAGGTGGTAGTTTCATTTGGATGTGAATTTTTGAAAGATGCTTGTCTGCAACGTTTTCAATAGTAGTTTTATTCTCATTTCCCCATTGGAAATGTAACCCATACTTAAAGCACAGACACAATATGCTCCCAAAGTTTGTGTTTTAACAGTACATATGTTGCTTAGCTGAAGAACTAGAGGAGATTAACTTTTCTTGGGAGGTAGTACACAGCAGCCCATGGTGTATATTCAAATTTTTTCTCTTTATGAGGTGATTTTCTGATATTGTTACAAAGATAAGCTGTTTACATAAGATAGTGAAGTAAATCACCCAAATTGAGGCTGCAATTCTGGAAAGAGAAAATAGAAAATAACCCCACCCTGAGTGGTTGTGTGCAGTTAGGTTAGTGTAATCACAGTAAAGGAGAACTTAAATTTAACAAGCCCCTCTTATGAAAATAAATATGAAAATAAATTCAAAATTCTCAACATACTTCAATTTCTGCAATCTATCTGTTTTGCACTGCAAAAATCTGAACAGTAAGATCCAACACATTATTAGTGTTTTCAGGTGATCTTTTTAGCCTCTGAGATTTGGAATAAGGGTATGACTACTTTATCTCAAAGACCACTATAAAAGAAAATTTATTTCAGGAAATGATAAACATATTTCTTTATAAATAATAAGAGTGTAAAAGAGACTAGAATATATTCTGATGAGCCATTACAATGAACATACCAAACCCATGGAATGAATGATAATGTCTTCTATAGGACCATATTTCATAATAACAAACCTTTTTCTTCTTTCGGTTTCTTGCCTTGATTTGTGAGACGTCATCAAATGGGAAACCAAACTTTTTTTTTTTTTATTTTCATGATGTTTTTCTGCTGAGAAGAGAAAGAAGAGAGCACAGGTCAGTAAGATGAACCCTCCCAACTGCTTTGGGCAGATGGTGTTGCTCCATGACCATGATGAACACTCAGAGCACAAACTTGTCTCTGAAGTTGTATAAACTGACCCTGGCAGAGACCATTTACTGGATTACTGCTCCTTGAGACCAATAGACCAGGTGTAAAGGCAATGTAAAGTGGTACTTCAGGAGTCCTACTCTTTGTCCTCTCCCAGGAAGCAGTCTATTGGATTGCATTATCCCCTGGGATCAGTGAGACATTAAAGCTGAATCTGGACTTTGAGACTTACAGAGAGGAGAACACTACAGAGAGGCAGATCTAACACCCATTATTAAGGCAGTATTTACTAGTTTTCTTGTTTGTTTTCTTTCCTAGCTCTTTTATAATTTCTGTTCAGTTTCTAAAGAGTTGAACCTGAATTCTCCTTTGGATTAATCCAAATTTAATCTTGGCTTTTAGTTTGTGGACTATATCCCTATTTCATTATTGGTTACTTGTTCATTCCATGTGTTTATAGCAAAAAAACTTGGTATTACTTAAATTTAATCCATGTTGATGTTATTTAAACATCCATTGAGCAAACTTATCTCACTGAAGTTACCAAGTGCAACCAAATGTTCCTGATTCTGCCATCAGGGCCTAAACTGACAATCAGTTGAAGTTTTGACTACTGCTTTTAATATAAAATAGAAACATGGGAGAAACTGCAATATCACATTTTTAATCTGACAGTTACAGATTTAGAATAAACCATACAGAGAGAAAAGTATCTGCCTGAGCTGATGTTAGATTTCTTTTAGAACTAAGAATCTCTATACTGTAATTGCTTTCCAATCCTCTGTTTAAAAGTAGAACAAAATTGTTTAAGTGAGTCTTACAAGAATCCTCACAGGAAGCACTTAGTACATTTTTGAAGCATTAGTGATATTATAAAATATAGACTGAGGTCAACCAAACAGAAGGACTTGCATAAAAATAATAGAGAATAAAATCAGTCCCCCTACAAACAGTGTTCCAAAATCAATTCTGTCTTTAAAGGTGGCATAAATTTATATCTCCTTTCAAAATGACATTTCTACTTTTAATTTATTCACATTGTGCCCAAAATGCCTAGCCAAGAGTGTAGAAATTCTAGAAAGGTCTGTGCTCTCCTTGTTCTGATCTTGCAGTTCCTTTGAGGAAAAGACCTACTTAGAAATTTTGCAATGTCCATGGAAAAAAAAGAGTATTTTTAACAGTTTAGAAATAGATCAAATGCTGCACTCCATGCAACGGACTGTTCTCACTTTCCAAGTCATTGAAAGTCCACCCACACCTCTCTTGGAAAAAAAGTGACATTGTTAATTCACAAAGAATTCATGTTTTGAGCTCTAGGCTATACAGAAAATTTGACAGTGCCCTCAACACCAGACCTTATTTTTACACTTAAAGCTGCTTGGAAGTTTCCAAATGGAGTGCTATTGTTGATGTATGCACTTCTGCACTTCTGTTTTGTATTTGCCATTCTTATGACTAATTTTATAAAAATTTACCTGTCACTTGTTGACTGGGAGGCTCTTCTCTCTCTCTCTCTCTATTTCATACCTCTCCCTCAACAAATAAGTGTACTGAACAAAATAGTTGGTTTTCTTTCTATCACTAGGCTATCAAGAGAGTTGCTGAGTCTGAATTAATAAATAACAAGCAGTCCCCAGTTTGTAGCTTTGCCATTACTGTGTAATTGCAATGAGAATGTAGACCTAAATTGCATCTAAGACTTAACAGATTATATTTAGGACATGAATTGCAGGCTTGATGAATAGGATAACGGGTGCTAATGAGGTTGGAAGTAAAATGGCTTTAAGAGCTTTTGCAAATCAGAAACTTTGAACTCTCCTGTGTGAAGCTGCTCACTGCAGCTGTGCTTAAGAGCAGATTTCATGCCATTAAGGCCCTGCTATTAAACTTTGACACCATCCCTGACATGGTCCTTCATCCCAGTGATCATTTCAAGGAAAATAAACTACTAGGGTCATTTCAAAGCTGTCTTCTCAGTGTCCAGTAGACCCTCAATGTGGGTAATACCTTTCCAGGTTTTACACTTTCATCCTGTTGTTCTAGCTGCTGAACTTATCCAACACAGGTTTAGGCTCTTGAGGTTCTCAAAAATCATTTCTGGTTAAGACTTGACACACACACACTCCTCTCATCTGTCATTCTGGAGTAGTGTCCTTATTCCTCACTCATGATAAAATGGTTAACAGGAGACCTGTTTCTCTGTGTCTGTAGACTTCTCCCATTCCTATTCCCTGGAGCCCTGCAAGGCAAAAGTGGTATAATAAAATGGTAACTTTTCCTCTTTTTAATGCCCCCAAAATTATGTGATGTCTCTCATCTACTCTGTGAACTTCTGATTAACTCCAACAGGCATGAGTGCAAGGACACAGGCCAGTGATTTGGGAACTCCCAGTCTGCCAGAGCATAAGCTGGCTCTTGCTGAACCTCTGCCTTATATCCACGCTGTTTGGTCTCCTTCAGGGGCAGCAGAGGCTTTTCTAATACAGATGTACAAAGCCAGTACTGACATTCTGTCCAGCTCCACCAACAGACAAGGAAAGGTCAGTGTCATGTCCCCTGCTGTGGAAAAGGGAATTCTGGAGCTGCTTTGAGGATAACAAACTGTCTGCGTTGAGGAGAACATAACTAAACCCAAGGATGAGAAGGTGAAACTGGAATATTACTGGGTTTTTCACTGACCAAACTCACATCTAGTTTTTGTGTAAAAATATGATGGTATATCCTTAGTCATGTGAAAGATTGTATAGCCACTAACCAGCAAGAGCATTTTCAACACACAAAAAAATACTTAATACCAAATACTGATTTATTTTGTCTGTTAGGCATGTGCTATAATAGATGTGTACAAAAATTAGGTATTAATCACTTTGCATTTGACAAACTGACCTATAGTTGTTCGTGCAGATTGGGCCTAATGCTCAGATGGCAGTATACAAGTTTACAGCATATGTAATTAATTTGAATATTTATATAGGAATATTGATTTATTGATATTAATTATTATTAATATGAATTCTTTACAATTATAATTTAATTAATATTTATATTAGCTGAACAACATGGTATGTGAGCATTTTAGCTGCTTTCCTTTTTCTTGTGGGATGAAAGTAAGGTGCACTAACCCTTTTAGATCTGTTGGAAGAGGCAGAGCAGATTCTCTGAAATGCAGGAGTTGTGTGCTGAGGACTCAGCACAGTCCTTGGGAACAAAACAAAAGGGTTACTGTGGTCTCCACAGAGACTGTGTACAATAGAAGAATTCTAATTTTAAATTTTTTTTAAACTTTGGAACTTTTCTCTTCTATTTTTTTTTCCAATCCTTTGTGCAAATTGAACATTCAGTTCTCTCTGTACATTGTCTTGATATCTATTAACTTAGACCTTGCCTTTTTCAGTGCTCAGTAGGTGAGCTATTCAAGAACAGTAATTTAGCAAAGTATATTTCTTGCTGTTTTATGGATTATATCTTTCAAAACAAGTACCTCTGCAAAATAGGTGTTCAAAGATCCTTCCTTCTGTACTAAAACATCTTAGATTGAGCCAATTAAACAGAAAAGAAAAAATAGGACTATAGCCTAAACACGCAGTGTCTGTAGGGGGAAACATCACACACAACAGGAAATAAATAGCTGAGTAAAAAGTTGGGAATAGTTTAAGTGTAAATATATTTTTTTTTGATCAAGTACAGATATGTGGGTTTTGATATTAAATGTGCTTTCCATGAAGCCTAGTCTACAATGATATAATAATACTTCAACCTGAGTGATATAACCTCTATTTGTTTGCAGTGAGTTATGCTGAAATATTCATGGACAGAGGGAAAGTAATGAGGTTGAATTGACATGTCTATCTCTTGGATACACAGACAGATAAAATATCAAGGAATACAATAATCTCTTGTCATGCCTATTGCTGTTATTGCCATCCTTAGGAATAATTAAAATATACACTCAGTGTCTCTACTGCTCTCTTGGGCATTGAGGGAAGAAGATATGGTGCTGTTAACATTGCAATTACCTTTGTATTCATGTAAATAATCTTTGAAGAAGCACTGAAAAGAAATAATATTGATGAATTATAAAGCATAAAACTACGATTTGGAAACTGGAGCTCCATTCTCTGGTTCTGTTGCAGGTTTCCTTAAAAGTAAACCATCTAATCTCTCCATTTTGCTTGTTTTCCAGGAAAAGAAGTGAGCAGCAGAAGTTCCTTTCTCATCTTGCTAAGACGCTATGAAACATCTCAGAGTTACAAAGTCTTCTGGGAATACAGCTTGGATTGCTTTATGGCCTAATAAAATCTGATTTTGTGCCACCCAAAGATCTATTTCACAGCACAATCCCTACATCCACCCAGGCTTTGCAGGGGCACCACAATGCAAACTGAGGTGGCTCCAGGAGATGAATTGGACTTGCACTGGGTTTTTGTAGGAATGCTACAGGCTAGCAGCACCACCACAAACCATATTTTCTCTGGCACTAATTCTTTCATAAGTATATTTTGTAAAATTATTAATGCAATCTTTCATCCCCTTCTTCTGCATTTTGAGGGCTTCCATAACACATTTTTGTACATGCCTTTGGCTGTGCAGACTGTATTGTAAAGGATGATGATAATCAGCAAAAAAAAGCAGCAAAAACTAGACAAAAAAAATCTGAGGCAGAGCCTGTAGTCTGTTAAAACCCCCTACATACAGAAGTGTAGTCATATCTTCAGCCCTTTTGAATATCAAATGATGGCCATCTCTGAGTGAAGATATATATTCATGTCTTCAGCTGATAGTGGCTTGTAGCTGCTGGCTGTGCCTCTTTCAGCAATGATGTGCAGTGAACATCTAAAGTACAGACTTCTGCACAATAAATAAAAAACAGTGGGGGAGGGCAAAGTAAAAATTAGGAAAAAAAGGCTGCTTTGCAGTGTTTAAAAATTTGTAGTGGTTTTTTTTTTTTTTTTTTTTTTTTTTTTTTTTTTTTTTTTTTTTTTTTTTTTTTCTTTCTGAGGGAATCTAATTAAAGGAACTGGAGACTTATAAGTGTGCTTTATAAGCATTGAAGAGATAGTGAAGAGGACAAGAATTCATGAGGGACAATAGTATTTGCCAAAATAGCAGATCATGCTTGACCATAACAGGTTTGACCAGAGCATGGACTACAGTGCAGAAAGAAACTGCAAAGGCAAAAGGAAGATCAAGGAGAAAACTCTGAAAAACAGAACGAGGCACAAGCAATTCTAATATTGTCAGGTAGTGTTATTTTACATGTCTTAAAGGACTGTTTGGTATGCATCTGGCTAAATCCTAACATTTTAAAACATGAACATTTTGGGGTGTCCTGGGTTGTATTTTAGGATGTATTCTATCACCATCTTCAGTCCATGGCCCATCAATGCCTTGTGCATGACTCACAGATAACTCCCTCCGGGTGTTATCTCTCTTTAATGGGCCATCAAGGAGCTCCTGGATGACTCATCATCCCATTGGGAGATGCTCCGCCCACGGGGAGGAGCCAAGCATTCTCCCCTGGATAGAAGCTGGGATTTGGGACAGTAGAAGCAGCCCTCACCCACTGGCTTCCCAGAGGACTGGAGTGACCAGACCTTTCTATGGGATCACTGCTTCAGGAAGAGCACCTCACCTGGACTGCTTCCCTCACCCTGATCAGGTTGTATTCTGACTCTGTCAGTGTTTGTTGTTGTTGTTGTTGTTTTTATTTTTTCTTTTTTGTTTTTTTTTTTTTTTGTATTGTTGCATTTATTTTATTTTATTTTATTTTTTTTTCCTTTTCTTCTCATTAAATTGTATTTCTGACTTAGAGCCTCTCACTTGGTTTGTTTTCAAACCACAACACCCCTCTACAACCCCTCACCCCACCCCAATGTCTAGTCTCATCTAGGTATGAACTTCAAGCAGACTTTGACAAGATATGGCCAAACCACAGAGGCAGTAAATTTCTGGCATTTCTGGAGGAAAATTCTCTGCAGTCTGCTGTGCTTTCCATGGGTAGCTGTAATAGCAGCTCTCAACTGTGTGAGAGGTACAAATTGCTTCCTCAGTAGGGCTGGAGTCGATGTTTTTGATGTTTTTGTTGTGGATCCCACTATAAAATGAAATAGCCAGTAAAAAAAAAATAAAAATGCTTAGGCCTCCTTCAAAATACCTGGTGGTCTCACAACGAACTGCAGAAGCAGACTTTCTAGAAAGTAGCTATGGCTGGGGAGTTTTGTATGTCTGCAGAATCCAAATGAAATACTTCAGGCTCTCAACAACCTTGTGCTTCCTGGGGGAAAAGCTTGTTAAATGCTGGCCATGTTTTGCTGCATCTCCAGGCTGATCACAGGTGAGATTGCATTCAGGTTGGGAAGCAACATTCTCCCTGAGTCTGCTGAGTTTTTAATGCCACAGATAACCTGAAGAGCTCTCCAGAGCTCTTGTTGGATGAAGTGGGCCCACAGATTTGAATTAGAAAGTGATTCTTCTGAGTTCTACTTTTTTTTCAATGCTTATAATGCAGACAAAGCCCTGGACTGTACGTGGACTTTTTATTTTTCTGATAAATTTGTGTGAATCAGCCTGGCCGGGAATTTTTTCTGCACTTGGGCATAAAAAGTTGAATACTTATTTGATGCATATCTTTAGTAAATATTTTCCTGTCTAAATTTCTTAACTAAACAGTTAATCAATTGCCACTTTAAATACTACTTTAAACAGACCCCTGTATGACTGTGCTTTATCTGTCACTGAAAATCACATTTCCATCTGAATTATTTTGCTCCTCATAAAGTCTGAAGGAGACTCATGTCTTATTAAATAAACATTCTAATTATTTCTTACCTTGTTTGTCAGACAATTTGAGGGGACAATTAATCTTTCAAAATACAAACAGCACACAGAGAAACATAGATACTTTGTTCAAAATTTCCAGGAGAAATTATTTGTGACCTGTAACGGTGGTAAAACTGGAATGATTTAAAATTAACCTTAGATTTGAGAAGCCTCCAAGGCATTTATAATGCAGTAGAATAATAGAAAATTCATGAAGATAATTTTTTAGCTAAAGCTATGAAAAGCAAATATATTTCAATGGAAGGCTTCAATTTTGCCTGCCTATAATATTGAGTTCTGTGCTATGTTTTATAAATTATTTAAATTGAGGAAGACTATTTCATCAATAGGTCAGTTAAAATCTATTTGTGTGGTGTGCAACCATCCAAACCCATTAGAAAAGACATTTCATACTGAACACGATTTTTTTTTTCCACTTTTAAAGTTTCCTACTTGGGTAAGTGTAACAGAAGAATACTAAATTGATGTCTTCAATTGAACAGTATTTGTAAAATTTCAGATCCCTACTGGGGTATAGATTTATTTTAGCTGAATAAATGCAACAACTGTTGAACCTGAGTCATTAAAATCACAGAATAGTGATTAACTAGATTTTAATTTTTTTTAATTTCTAGTTCATTTTTTTGTAACGTATATAATTCCATCAGTTAAAGTATGAAATTGGATTGGATTGCAGCACTCAAAATGAACCAAGGGGCAGCCTCCCACAGAGACCGTCATTAACAACATCAGGATTTACAAGGGAAAAGGGAAGGAGAATTTCTGCCCCACAAGAATGTGTCTAGGCCTAAAATCTTACAGGGAAAGGCAGAGACAGAAGTGCACCTGAGCCAAAGGAGAATAGTGAACCAACCAGTTCATTCTCAATGACTTTAATGTTTTGAAAAACCCCTGAACTGCAGAAAGAAAGATGATGCCAAGTCAAATCAACCCGAGGAAAAATGTTTTTCAAAACTTTGAGGATGTCTGATGCCCTGCAGCACATCTTTTCACATACTTCAGTCTCTTATATACTGAGAAACACTGAAAACATTGAGATGTGCAATGCAGACAAATAATGCATTTTACTAATAACTGGAAGACTGACTTGTACTTGTGTCTGGTGTTACAGACCTCAAAAGATGAGTTTTTAGCATTCCTTGGTCATAAGAAATTGTGCAAAATAATTAATACTTGGAGCATTTTGCACATCAGCAGCAGGAAGATTTACTCTTTATGGCCAGTTAATGTCAAAGCGCTGCCCACACAGGGAAGATCTGTGGCAGTATTACACAGAAGTCAAAAGAATAGTTCTCCTAGGATCTTCCATGGGCACATTATTAAATGATAACCCCGGGTAGATTTGGGAGACCTGCTGAAAATATTTTGGCTAGGGTGTTTTATGCTTTGAGACTGGTAATTGATGTTCTCCATTGGAATGCAGGACTTATGTCTCCAGCTGACACAACATTTCCAAACCACATGTGCAATTGGCTCACAGCATCTCATCTTACCAATTGACTTGTACTGTAAATTTATTTAATATTTACTTATTTTAATATTAAATTTTATTTAATATTTACTCCTACTGCCAATAATTTTACCTTGTCAGACACCTTGTCTCTGTCAAACAAGGTTTTCAGGCAGACTCTGACAAGTTTTAAGACAATGGTCAAGAGCAGATTTTTCTGTTTGAGCACTTTGCCTCCTGGGTGTATGAGAAAAACAGTAAAGAATAAAACAGCAGCTCCCAATCCTTCTGTCCCTATCCCTCACCAGCAGATACCCAGCACCTTCAGTTTGGTGTCAGCTTTCAGGAAGCACTAGAGGATGCTTTTCTCCCCCTGGTTTGAGCTGTTTGCTAAAAGCCTCCATGACTGGTGCCATCTAAAGTCTTGGCAACGAGTTAAGACATGAAAGTTCTTCTTTGTAAAGGTTTTCAAAAACCTCTATAAACTTCTCGCTGACATGTTCTTGTTCTTTCCTTGACACCAAAATTAACAGTTGCAACAAATGAAAACAAGTTGTGGGGGAGATTAACTGGAAAATCTGGCACTTTAGTGGCTAAATATTATGAATTCCCTTGGCATCTTATTTTTCATTTATATTTTTATTTCGTGAAAGCTGAAGGGAGTATTTTTTAGTCTTTTGCATTCATTATTTTGATTTCAACTCCAGGAAGCATGTGTTTTGCATATTTAAATCTTCACATTCCTTGAGAATGCCTTTAGCTACTGTTATGTTGTCATAACACAATTTAACTTTGATGACATTATGAGAAAGAATCTCTGAAATTTAGGAAGCAAAAAGGCACACAGTCGTTTTAACAGAAGATTGCAACAAAAATAATCCTGTCAAAGTGCTTTTTTTTCACAAAAATTGCATTGCTTGCTATTTATTATATTAACTCACACTAATTTTGAGGTAGCAGAAAGATGAAAACTTGATGAATCAAAACAAGCCCCACTCCCCCATTCCCCTCCACCCCCCATAAAAAAAAATCTTGCTGGAGTTTACTAAGAGTCAGATCAGGCCACTATAGAATCTAGATGATGATTTAATCAGAAACACATAAAAACCCCACAAACAAACAAACACAGCTTGTTAAATTCACCCTTAAAAATTAACTGTGGTATTCACCTTCTTTTTGGGTGCACATAAATATATCTTAGATATTTTTCAAACCTCATAATGATTTCTTTGATGAGGAAAATGAGCCAGAGACAGGCTGGGGATCTACATCAAAAAGCAATATTTTTTTCCAGTAGATTTAGCACATTATAAAGCTTTTAACATACTCTAATAATCTTAGGAGAATCTCAACATGGCCAAGGTTAGAAGAGACTTCTAGAGGTCATCTGGTCCAACCCCACTGCTCCTAAAGCCACTTGCCCAGGACCATGCCCATTAACAGCCCCAAGGAAAATTTCTACCCAGCTTTATCTTATAGCTGGCAGCCAGACAACAAGGCCTATTGTGACCTGAGTTTAAAACCTCGGGGTAAAGAGGAGCAGATAGACATGAAATTATATAGAAGAGCTAATTTGATTTTACTTGTAGAAACACGGTCAAGAAACCGATATGTAGAAATTTATTATATTCAAAGAATGCTACTTAATTTGGCCTTAACCTCCCTTTATTGAAGAAACACCACTTTTGTATTTGTTTCATGACTCCCAGCTCTACTTGCTCATGGCACAAGCAGTTTGTGTGTTCACATGTTTTGTCAATAAAACTGTATGTCATTCACTGCACTCTGCAGACAAAGAGGCAAAATTAAGGTTAAAAGCGCAATCAAAAATCCAACATGTCTTGGTTTGACACTTAGGAGAATCAGAGATGTGCCCAGACTAATTACATTTTAGGGATTTCCTGAAATTGAGGTCGTAGCCATGTCTTGGAATTTGATGACATAAGTAATTTTTGGACATTAACACCATTAAGATTTCAGGAAACAAAACAAAGGAAAAATTAATTTGTCTCTTTTCAATTCCTTACCTTTCTCAATCATATTTGCATCCTGAAATTCTTGCTTTATTAATGAAGAATGAGACTAAGGATTAGAGGAGGATGTGTTGCCAGCAGAGAAAAATTTTTGACTGTCTGCTAGGAGTAGAAAACATTTGTAACATCCTTGATATTATTGCAGAAAAAAAAGTTGCTGCCATTACAACCAGACTCTCTCATTGTAAATATAGGGATTTGAACTTCATTTGCTGATTATTGAGTATTTTATGAACTGCTCTTCTCTTTCCATATCTAGGCTGTTTATTGGCTCTAGTTAATGAAGAATAACAGTGGAGATATATAAGAAATCCTTCTCTGTCTGCTTCACTTATATTAATGTCAGCGATGGTGAATCACAGGTTTTGGTTTTTTAATGACCATTTCTTCAGAGTTCTGTTACCTTGGTTGTTAAGAATTGTGTCTCTCAGGAGACACTGTCAGAAGGTATTTTCTTGTGTAAAATGCCTTTTCTGGTAGTTTGTGATCACTGTGCAGAAAGTAGAAACAAGAGGAGAAGGGGAATTGACAAATGGGACAGTCTGGAAGGGACAACAGCGGCTCATCTGGTCCAACCTCCCTGTTCCAGCAGGGTCATTCTAGAGCACAGGGCTCAGGATTGTGTCCAGAGGGTTCTTGGATATCCTCAGAGAGGGAGATTCCACAAAGTGTCTGGACAATCTGTTCCATTGCACAGTCACTGAACAGTAAGGAATTCTTCCTCGTATTCAGATGGAACTCCTTGTGCATCAGTTCTGTCCATTGTCCCTTGTCCTATTGTCCTAGAGCCTGGATGCATCTTCTTGTCACCGTCCCTTCAGGTCCTGATGGGCATTGATGAGGTCCCCTCTCAGATGTCTCTTCTCAAGGCTGCACAGACTGAGTTCCCTCAGTCTGCCCTCGTAAGAGATGCTCCAGTCCTTTAATCATCTTCATTGCTCTCCTCTAACCTTCTCCAGGATCTCCATGTTTCTCTCTTGTCCTGAGGAGCCAGAGCTGGACACAGCACTCCTGATGTGGCCTCCCCAGGGCTGAGCAGAGGGGCAGGGTCACCTCCCTCATCCTGCTGGCAGTGCCCTTCCCAAAGACCCACGGGATCCCACTGGCCTCCTTGGCCACAAGGACACTCTGCTGCTCATGGACAGTTGTTGTCCACCAGGACCCCGAGGTCCTTCTCTGCAGAGCTGCTTTCCAAGGGTCACCCCCAGCCTGTGCTGGTGCATGGGGTTATTTATTCCTCCCAGCTCTAGGGCCTTGCTTTTGCTGTTGTTGAGCTTCAGATGGTTCCTCCCTGCCCAACTTTCCAACCTGTTGAGGCCCTTCTGAAGGGCTGCACCTCTGGGGTATCAGCTTCTCCTCCCAGCTTTGGGTCATCAGTGAACTTGCTGAGGAAGCATCTACCCCTTCATCTAAACCATTGATGAGGAAATAAAACACTGCTGTTCCTGGTATCAACCTTGAGGGACACCACCAGGCTTCCAACCAGACCTTCTGCCAGTGCATCACTGTCCATTCCTCCAGTCCACACCTCCTGAGTCTGCCTGTCAGGATGTTGTGAGAGACAGTGGCAAAATCCTGGCTAAAATTGAGGCAGACAACATCCATTGCTCTACTTCTCATCCATCCCAAGCAGATTTTTTCATCAAAGAAGGCAATCAGGATGGTCAAACATGATTTACCTTTACTGAATCCATGCTGACTATGGCAGATGACTGAATAGTTTAAAGCTATTTTGAATCCTTCCTTCCTTCTCTCTCTCTCTTTCTCTCTCTCTCTCTTTCTCTTTCTCTGATAAAAACTGCAATTATTTAGGTTGTTGATGGTTCATAAATGGAGGAACAGGAAAGGGCGAAAAACAAACAAGAACGGACCTTGGAAAAAGGTCTTTGAGGAAATAGAACACCTTATGTGCAAACCAAAATTACTTGTATCTATGAAAACATTTATTTCTGAAATAGTAAATGGCCTTTATTTCTTGGGTGGAATTGTTCATGCGCATAAAACAGTGTAGTAATGTGAGTATGGATACACACAATCTGTCAGTTGTTTGTGTGTGGAAACAAGTAGAGAATTGGGGTTTTTTAAACTTTTTTTCTTTTTTTTTTTTTTTTTTTTTTTTTTTTTTTTACCCTGTCCAACTCATCTTCACTGATCTCCTTATGTTAAAAGCTGTATATGTTGGGAACTAAAGGATCAATGAATCCAGGGACACTTTTGTCACTGGTGGAAGGAAATTACTAATGCAAATTAACAGCAAGACAACTATGAGCACAGAATAGACCAGGCATGCTTGTAGGTGACAATGTACACATGAATTCTGATAGAAAAGAAAGCAGAGCTACTGTGGATGCCCAAAGCTTATTTACTCCTTGAGTGGCAGCTGCAACAAGAGCACAGGGAATATTCAGGGGGAATATTCAGGGTGGCATTTTTAGTGAATAAAGGCTAACACTTGATACACTATGGGGAATAATGACTTGGTAGAAAGTGTGTTAGTGTTGACCGAATTGTGTAAAAGTGTGATAAATTAACTGCAGTGGACAGTACAGAGGTCCTACACTAAGTCTGGCCTGAGTAATTATTTGCTTTGCCCTCTCCTCAAAACAGTACACTGCCATGAAGAGGGTCTTTCTGATGGACCTTCTGTGTTCATTTTCACAGGGGCTGCTCTGTGGGACCCGTTTCTAATACACATATTCAGCTATGGCAGTGTAATGTGCCCCACGTTGTGCAGTTAAAGATGTGTGCGTGGTTCTCCAGCACAAATGGAAACTGATGCCTGTTGGAGCAGTTTTGTTATGTGGCTTTGAATCAGGAAGTCACCTAGGATAATTGTCACTGAAAATCACCTAGGATAATTTCACTGAAACACTTAAAGCATTCAAGTCTTAGCAAACACAGTACTCATAATAGATTACATTTACCAATAGAGCTAAGCGATAAAACCTGGTAAAACTAAGGGTCACTGAAAAGAATGAATCTCCAAAGAGCTTTGAGAGTACTGGGATTTATAACACCTCATCTGCCAAGGTTTTTTATGTCATGATTGGACTGTTTACTGGGGCTGGAATATCCTATAATGCATCTCCCTGTTTCATACATCTGCTTTTTCCCAAGCTGGTTTTGTGATGTCTCATGGGGATGAAATTTTGATTAACTTGTGAAGTTAATAATTTGATTAACTTGTGGAAGAGTCAATAATTCGGAATCCTATTTTCTGATAATTTTTGATGAAACTGTAGGAATTGTTGGGTTTTAATTGGGTTTGAAATACAAATTTTTTATTCTGGGATGATGGTGGAAAGGCAGGCAGACAGTGCAAGGGGGAAACAAGGATGAAAAGATAAATGATCCTTCACTCATTGTAAAGGGATTCTGTTTA
Organism: Sylvia atricapilla; assembly: GCF_009819655.1. Lineage (NCBI taxonomy): Eukaryota > Metazoa > Chordata > Aves > Passeriformes > Sylviidae > Sylvia > Sylvia atricapilla. Next base: position 1,404,443 of record NC_089143.1, read on the forward strand.
TCCAAACTCTCATTGATAACTTCACAGATTAAATGGAGAAGCCTTCCCCCATCTCAGTATGGAAAATATGACTAATAATGGATAATTTGACTTTTGACAAGGCATTTAAAAGAGTTCCTGCTTCTGAATATTTCTTCAAAATCTAAGCTTTAGCTAAGCTTTGCTATCAATGTGTTGAATTCTGAATTGCCTGTAGGAAGTTCTCAGAGGTTAGTGCTTTTGCCTCTGTGGTGAAATGAAAAACAAAATAAAAGTGCCCCTCAGCTATCACCATGACATTGCCATCCAGCAAATACTCTGAGTAACCTGTGGCTTCTTCCAGTGGTGTACAGGAGCAAAAATTTTGTGTTTAAGGGCAGTGAGTTAAAAGGACTGTCTTCACTCATTTTCTGCCCATTGTGACTGGTGTGATGGGGAGCTTAAATCCACAGCCAAGACAGTTCCTTGCAAATTCCCTCCCATTCAACAGGAATCACTTGAGAACCTCGAGCTTGTTTGAAAGCTCTCGACACGCAGAGCTGTAAACTTTTTTCCTGCTGGTTTAGAAAAAAACACATTCTTGAATTGCATATTTTCTGAACAATGCAGTACCTAGTTTAGGATGTAGCCTTCCTTGGGAAGGAATCATTTACACATTGACAAAATGGAAAAGATATTAACTGCAGAGTGTTTGGCTCAGAAAAGAAGTCACTGAGTCATGATCCGAGTCTGATTTGTGGCTGCTGTGGGTAATAATATTTTCATTGAAGTAAATGATGCTACAGTGCTCTGGAAACTGCATATAATATTAGTTAATCAGAACATTGTATTTCTCTTAGAGAGCCAAGGTCATTCTAATACAGACAGGCAAAAAGTTCCAGGTTTAATAATACAACAATTGCAACAGACAAAAGTAGAAGTGAAAGAGGAAGACACATACGTGTTGGTAGGCTTTGTTTGCTGTTTGTTTTTTGTGGTGGTGCTTTTTTTTTTCTTTTTAAATGAGTAAGATGAAGGGACCAACCTCAGTCCAGGTAGTTCTTTACAATGCTCCTCAACACAAGTAGTTTTATTGCAGTAAAGGCCTGGGTTTTTTTGAGACCTCTTTATGCTTTTCGTTTGAAGTCTGCTAGAAAGTTTCAGACCCTAAAGGGGAATAAATTCACTCATTTCCTAACCTAGTTAGAGGCCTGGAAATAGTGTTTAAAACGGAATTTTAAAATAAATGGCGGTAATTCATGCACTTCCTAATAAGTCAAATTCATGAATTGGGATGACTAATACTCTGAAAGTAACATAAAACAGAGATAATTTTGTGAAATAAATGAGTACAAACCTCATCCTGTAGAAGTGTGTTCCATTATTAAACCTTTTTTGGAGTTGCATTAGAAAAATGTTGTCTATTTTATTATTAAAACCCAGTTCCCCTTTAAACAACAGGGCCCTGTAGTTTGAAAGACAGTTTTAATCACATGCACATTTTCATGATTACTGGATTTAAAAAAAACCCAAACAAATCTAAACCTGAAGCAGCTGACTCTATGCCTATATACTGCTGAATGACTACAAAGAGAGAGAACAAAAGCTTTTTCTGTAACCCATCTTATCACAGAGACATTTCTGGCATCATGATGATTTTTTTTTCCCTTCCTGTATTGCAGAAGTCTTGTGCATAGAAAACATGATATTCACTTTCTTTTTTTTTTTTTTTTTCTTCTGTGATTTTATTTTTACAAATAAGGTCATTCAGACTATCATTATGAATACAAATTCTTCTGAGCTCTTTGAAAAGGACAAGAATGGTGGGATATGCCAGAAATAATGAATGTCAAATGTTTCCTGTAGCTAAAATAATGCTCGGTTCCTCTGCAGTTTAGAGAACTGCAGCTTTGTAGATCTCATTCAGTTCATTAACTTTTCTATGTCAAAAAATTCGTCTCCAATCAGGAAGATTTCATGTTAGTTTTGTATACATATGTATATATTATATATCTGTAACATAGATTTGATAACTTTTTTTCCTGCTTCAAGGTTTCTCCAAATTAATAGCAGATGAGGAAATACCAAATATTTTAACTTGAAGGAAAGGAAATACTCATAAGAAGTATTGCTCCATCAGTCTTGACTCTATACCAAATCAAGGCTTAAACAATTGGGCAATACATGACAATACAAATGTATAAATGTTAATATCTAGCACTTAAAAATATACATTTAGGCAGAATTCTAGATAAACTTATTCCACCTCAGAATACTTTATTTCTTAACCATCAAGTTATATTAAGGGCTAAATAGGAAATACCAAGAATCTCAAGAAAAGTGATTGTTTGGTTCCAGTAAACATAATGAAATGTCATGAAAAACAAAAAACACTTTGAATATCAAGCTCCTGGTTTATTCTCCTAATTCCCCTTTGAGCTGCAGGCTGAAATAACTTCTGCTTGTCTTGCTCACAGTAAGTTCTCAGTCAGAGTTTATCCAGTGCTCCTGACAAATGAAAAACCTTCCATGAGCACTCTGTGAAATGCTCCTCTTTTGCACCTAGGGCAAGTAGATATTAAAGATGAGGTGGAACATGATGACACACCAGGAACAAAGGAGATGCCCCTTTCCTTTTTCTCTCCAACTGACCTCACTTTATCCCAGACAAAGTTTGTCACTCTGTCTAGGGGACAGCAGAACACAGTGACACTGCCTCAAAATATCATGTCCTTTCCCCACAGTTTAACATTATTTCTTCTCTGTAAATCATGTATAAAAAAAAACAAAAAAACCTTTCCTTGGCAATAGGTTTTTTAAATAATTTTATGTTGATGCAAACATATATTTTGGATATTTCTTGCAAAAGAAAAAAACCTAAAGCAAAACAAAGGAGAGTGCTATGCTCTTATAAGAATTGACCTTTTAGATACAGTGGAAAGAGTAAGTGAAATTCTGTGAAGCTAAAAGAGAAAATATACAAAATGATGGAAAGAACAAAACTAGAGAGAGCTCACAGTGGATCCAATTGAGTGGAAACACTTTGTAAGAAATGGAGGAATTGATATTAATATAAGAAAAATATTAATTCAATGCTAACAATTAAAAGCAGGCATATCACATTACAAAGCATATGGATATATGGTATAAAGAAATCTTAAAGTGTCTTACCAGAAACTTCAAGACATTAAAATACCTCTGACTTGGGGAAAGGTTAAGAGCTATTCACAAGCATTTTAAAGCATCTGGGTGTGTTCACCTAATTAATGAAAATCCCTTGTGATTTGTGTTTCTGGGGATTCTTTTTTAATTTTCACGTGTCCCTAAATGCCCACTCTTTCTTTCCTCCCTGCTACCTTCAGCAAAATCAATTCATTTAGGAAAAAATATCTCTCCTTTTGCCATGTACTAACTTGCCTCATCTGTTTGAGCATGCTTGCTAAACTGAAGAGATGAGTCTTCTGACCTGTGCTTTGAACTAAATGTGAGAAAGTAATTATTGGTCTTTGACAGCTGAGTAGGGTGAAGGAAAAGATTAAAAGTGTCTTAGTAAAACTTGCAGCAAAGAACATCCATCTCTGGAGGATTAATCAACCAAATACAGCCTTACACTGGGCTGTGCTGCGTTGCTTCTCCATGTATTGCCTTATTTCCAGTTGTGATAGTTCTATTTGCTGAGGGGACTTTATCCTGTGCTCTGCAGTCTGGAAGGTTGACTTTCTTTGCTGCTTAAAAATGCAGAGCCAGGAATGTCAGCAGTGCTCTAACACCATCTTGTTGTGTGTATTATACTTCATACTGGAGTTTGCTAGAGAATTAAAACTAGTGTGTCCTCCTCTTTGGGAGGATTTGGCCCCTCAGCCATCCTGGTTTATTGGATTCACATGGAAGTTCCATATTTTTGTCACTAAATAGAATATTTGAACTGCTTATTTATAAGCTTTGTTACATCTAGATGAGTGTGGGTAACATCATCCACATCTCAGTCTCCAGCAAACTTCCTTGGGGCTGAAATTCTTTAATGCCATTTTGATGCATCTTACTCTCTTTTATCCTCCTCCTCCTCCTTTCCTGGGATCATTTTTACCTTTCTCATGCATAAATGCACACTCCCACAGACAATCACTCCTGCACCAAGAAAGCAGAAAACTGCTCTGAGTCATCCAGTTTATTGGCCTAACTGCCTATAAGAGGGGAAAGGAGAAGATGGAAGAGGGGGTGGTCTTCAAATTAGTCTAGCACTAATGTCATTTAAGCTGAAAGAGTGTGTTGAAAAATGGTCGAATAAAAACTGGAGAAACCCCTTTGATTGGAGTCTGAGGGATTTTTTTGTTACTGTTGGTGATGGGATTTTTTTCCTTTTGTTGTATGAAGGAGGTGTAATCTAAACTCCAGAGACTTCCTCTGGAGGAATGGCCTGCAGTCAATTGCAAGGTAGCAAAAAAAAAAAGAAAAAAAAAATCTTGAAATAACTTCAGAAATGTCTTTAAAATGCAATAGAAAAATCAGCCCCGTGTAAAATCTTCTGTGTACAAGCTGCAGCTGAAGTTCCATGATTTTCTTTCAGAATGTTAATAGCTTGATCCTATCAAATTTTCTATTTTTGTGTAATAAATGGTTTTCATAATACAAAACAAATTAATTTGTTTAGTCTCTGTCCATGCTATAGACATACCAAGAGTGATTTAACCCCAACATAAGCTGGTAAAGCATGATAAAAAAAACTTTATAAAAAGCAAGACCACAGCATTTCTCAAACCCAGAAATATCATTGTTATGTTCTAAAGCTTTGGGTTTCCATTATGAAAGTCAGGAAATTTTTGTTTGACATAGGATTATTTTCAGGTAAAATTGTGTATTTTATTCAGCAGTGCCTTGAAGAGGATGCCAAATAATCATAATACAGTTCATAGCTATGCCTTCATTCTTATTTTGATTTGTTATAGGTCAGAGGCTGGGGATATATTAATTACTTAACTGACTTTGTAATTAACAGTGATCTCAGTGATTTCAAGTTGTTTCTGTGTCTGTGTGTTGCCCATCTTCATCTGTGCAGAAAAGATGGGTATTTTGTGACTGATGTGTTTGTGGGACTGGTGATGAGGATGGGTCAAAGCATGGGAGGAAGGCAGTTTAGGGTCTTTTGCTCCTCTGCAGAATAATGTCTTCTTGTCTCCCAGATTATTCAGCTCCATTACCTTGGTAGGATAAAACCACTCTTCCTCTATGTGTAGAGTTTGGAGCAGCTAGATGAAAAAAAAAAAAAAAGCAGTTGTTTATTTTTTCTCTATTATTCTCTAACTTTAGAAGAATCATATGCTATGCAAACTATTTCCACTTTAATGAGCGATCAGACTTAGGTAATATGTTGCATCTCGTTTAGAGACGGCTGTAAAAATTTGAAGACAATATTCAGCTGGACACATTTTCCCCATTTAGAAAGAAAGAAAAGAGAAATTTCTTTGAAATTTAATAAATTGTGTTTCATTACTCTGTGGTCATGCTGAAACCTTGCTTTCAAAGCAGACAAAAATAAAAATACTGAAATGCACAAAAGGCTCTTTATCATGTCCTTTCCCCCTTGAGCCTGTGCAAGCAATCACAGAATCACAGCTTATCTCTCAAGCTGGAAGGAATCCATAAAGATCACCGAGTCCAACTCCCTGCTACTCTCAGAGCTGCCTAGAACTGAACCATTGACTGGCAGAATCATCCAGATGCTGCTTGACCTCTGGCAGCCTCGATGCTGTGACCAGCCACCTAGTGAGCAACCTTTTCCTTCATCCCATCTGAGCATCGCCTGAGGTGCAGCCTCATTCTGCTCCCTTGGGTCCTGTTCCTGGTCACCAGAGAGAAGAGATCAACACTTTTCTTCCATTGTCCTTCAAGATGTTGCAAGCTGCTCTCAAATTTCTCTTCTCCAAGCTGAACAAGGCAAAATACCAGGGAATTCCATGGACTGGGACACAGACCAAAGAGCCTGGGGCTCACTGCGTGTGATGTTTCCAGTGTTAGGAAACTCTTTTCAAGTTTGCTTTCCTGAGCCTTGGAAGTTTGACTATTAAGGGTCTTTCAGAAGGAGCAAATGTATATTTTAATAAAATTGCTGACTAATCTGAATTTACTCAAATACTGCAACCATTCCAGCATCAATCCCTCAGTCCATAATGGTTGGTTTATATCAAAAACGTAAAACTCTGGCTTATAGAATTCTTCCTTATCTGCATGAATTGGAATAGTTATTTCACATGTCTCTGACTCATCCTCCTTTTGTTAAAAGCTCAATTACATGCAGCACCTCTGGGAATAAGGGCCTTTATCATAAATGAAAGGAAGCATAAGCCAGGCAGTGCTCACAATTGTCAGATTGTGTCAGAACATGCTTCTCCCTTAAAGGCTCACGTTCCTTTGCTTACAGATTGTCATTATTCTAATTCAACTGATATAATGCTGCTGACACTGTTGTCATGGTAACCTTAATTTTTTTTCATGCCAAATCAAATATTAATAAAGATAATTCCTTTAATTTTCTGTACAAAAAAAAATTCATATATATATATATATATAACTAAAGTGGGGGATTTTAAATACTGAAAATAGAGAAGCAGCTAATTAAGTTTGCATAGTAATTTACATACCAATTCTTACCAATTTATTAATGGAAGTAATTCATTCAAGACATCCTCAATGACCAGACTCCAAAACTCTCCTGCACTTCAACAGTGTCAGCACTGAATGTTCCACATCCACTCCTTTTGCTTTCTCTATGAAAATACACATAATTTTATTTTTCCTGCCTTGTTTAGACAAAAGCTACAGAGCTCTCCATTTCCGAGAACAATTTACAAACTGCTTTATTGTGTTCTCCAGCTCTCTATTAGCTGGAGAAAAATACCTTGTGCCCAGCTATTATCTATTTATATTGAGAAAGGGCTCCAGGATATGTTGAATAGAGACCTTTGTGGCCAGAAAAAATGTAAAGATAAATTCTTCAGTAGTAATGTTTTTCATCGTGAAAATTGAGCCTTCGTGGAAATATTTTGACTTTGAGATTTCATCCCCGTTCTGATGAAAGCTTCATACTTGAAGTAGGTATTATGTTGGGTTTTTTTTCCACAAAACCTAACAATGTCTGCAGTAATTGTTGCTAAGCAGAAAATGATACGCAAGAGGCATCAAGTGAGAAACAAATATGTTCTCAGATTCCTTTTAGAGTTTATTACAGGCACCTGCTCTAAAATTAAATATTTTAGAACTTGCATTCAATATTTTTTCCCTGACTCACCTTTCTGTCTCATGTGCAAGCACCATGCCACTGATAAGTCAGCTTGAACATCAGCTTCTAATTTTATTTTTTTATTATTATTATTATTTTAAATTACAAGTGAAAAAGAGGTGTATCTAATGACTCCAGTCATTCTCAAATGTCTTCCACAATTTTACAGGGAAAATGCCATTTCAGCACACTTGCAGGAGTGTGCCCATTGTCCATTGAGAACTTATAAAACTGGTAATTAGATGAAAGCAAACCTCTTCAACCTTGTATTTGCAAATTTTGTCTTAATTAAGGGGAAGTTTCTACTGTCACTGTCACTTGAGGTGTTGCAGTGCTGAAGAACATGAGTACAAACTTATCTACATTCTAATATTAAGGTAAAGACCAAAACACCTTATTCTGCTGCTGTCCTGGAGAAAACAATTAGTTGTAATTATTTCTTAACGATGTTATATGTTTTTAAAGTCATCTTTATTAATTTTTTCAAGCTCAAGATTTCTTCAGAGACAAGCCAAGCAATTGATTGTGGTGTAGGTGTTTTGATCCAGCCTCTTGCCTATCAGAGTAACTCAAGGGTTTACAGATATCCTTGAGGATGTGTATAATCCTGCAGAGGCTGATTGAGTCTGCAGGTTTATTTGGGATAGGTGCCATAAAGCAGAGTGTTTTCCTCCTGTCAGAATGTAAATACAGAAATACTTCTAGAAAGAAAATGCAGGGGGTTTTTTTAATATGAACAATTACAGGACCTTTTGCAGTGTGCCCAAAAATAAGTTAAAATTCACTGATTTTTAAATACTTTGCTGCAATTTAAATTGAATTTAATTTAAATACTTTGCTTGGTGTAATTTGATTTGATATTTGTTTCTATAAGTAACTACACAACACTTTGCAGGTTAAAGCAGTTACACAAATTGCAGGAGGCTGGCTTTATTTCCATTGTGTAGCATCTGGATAAGTGCTAAAGTTTAGGTGCTAAACTGGATAGATAAGTTTTAGACAGGAAATTTTACCAATAGTGAATAATCTATTTTTTTTTTCCTTAAATCTGGTTACATCTTCCACGTAAATGATATAAATTTAGGATTTTTTTTCCTCCTTCTATGCAAACCAAAACTGGAGCAATCTTTTCCTTGAAGACACTGAGAAGAAGTGTCAGATTCTGAATATCCTCTGTTATGCTCCCTTTCAGTCACACCTCCAGGGACAGGACTGATACAGTGCTCAGGGAGGCACAGATACACATTTTTCAAAACGTGTAATGACTTTTAAGAGATGTTCCCATTGTCTTAAATCAGCACCTGAAGTTATGGGTGGTATTATTGCTCAGGTGAAGCATTTCACACAGGGAGGGTTTTCTTTATGCACATTTTCCTGTGTGTAGGTATGACAGAAACATCACTCTGAATGTTTCATTCATTTTGAGAAGAAATGGGAAAAAGGATTTAGAGAATGCATTCAGTTTTTTTCCTTTTTCTTTCTGCTGGCAACCTTTCTGATCATGTCTAATAGCAATTTTGATATTCAACTTTCATTTCCTCTGTGCATCACTTGTTTCATTAAGTGTAAGATGTTCATCCTGGGAAGATAAACCCAGCCTGCAGCAAAACTTTCATGTTGCTATTTTGACACAGAGGTCTTCTTAGCTATTTTAGGAACATGATGTGTTCAAAAGTTGAACTTGATAATTTTCTCCAAGGTATGTTTTTAATCAGTGGGCAAACCAATGATGTATTTAGTATTTTTTTTTTTTTTCAGCCTTCAAATACTAGCCAGAGGGTGACCTTAGGCAGACACATGTGCTAGGAGTCTGAGTGCCATTTTAGGCGTTGTAAAGTTGTTTTTTTTTATATCATACTCCTAAATCTACATCTATCAGCTTGTGAGGAATTTGTCATAATAAAACAAAACCTGTGAAGTCAGTACTTTGTGCTCAGAGGTGCAGCTTTGATCTCAAAGCAATCCACCCATCACTGCATGCCTGACTAGCCCAGTTGTACAGAGATGTTATTTGTGTATGAAAACTGTGCTGACAGCTCAAGAAGACATTCATTAGAGACAGTTCCACTGTTTTGTGAAGTTGTGTTGTTTTGTTTAGTCAGATAAGGACAGTGGGACTGCACTAATTCAAAATTCCACATGATCAGCCACATCTACGCTACATACATACACATCTATCGATATATTTACTGAATGTGGATATATAGATGCTGACACACTGAAAACGACATTAAAATATAATCTATTTCACAATATAATCCACAAGAAACTACATTGATCAACAATAAATCTTTCTTTCAATCATTTTTTTCTTTTTTTTTGCATAGGCATGTTGGAAAATATTTTGCTGTTCTTGTGTTCCTGATTGTATCCTAATCATCTGGTGGCCCTACAAGATTATCACTGGCATCTTAAAAATATATACTTGGAGAGAGTAAAATAACTGTAGCCTCTGCTCATTTCTCTGCAAACTTTCTTCTCTTTCAAAGACAAGCTGTAAAACTAAAGTGGGTTTGGTATAAAAGGTTCTCCTCAATGAGACTCTCTTCCAGTAAAGGTCCTGCAGAGTTGTCTCAATTTAGTCACATTTTAAAAAGCATTGAAGTTTGCATGAAGTTGCTTGGTTTGTCCAGACCTTGATCAATGTAGATAGTTAGTCTGTACCTGAGTTTCTGCAGCCAGCCTTTTGTCTTTTACAGAGTGGGCAAAAAGGTCTCTCGATAAATTTCTTATCAGCCAAGACAATCGCCATCCAAAAGATTTTGTATTTTTTGCTGCTTTTCCCTTAAAAAGTTTTGCCTGCAGCTGAGGCCAAGTGCAGGAGGAGGGAGCATGGTGGTTCCTTTGCAGACAAAATTTTATTTCAAATATTTTGAAATTTTCTTTGCACACATCCCTTTTTTTTTTTTTTTTTTGTTTTTTTTGTTTTTTTTGTTTTTATGACAACAGTGCAAGTATATATATACTATATACTTTGGAACTTTAACTGCTTATATAGTCTCTTAGTTCAGAATGATCATTAATATGCTAATATAAATGCTAAGTTATCTTTTACTGTGTTTCTTCAGCAAGAATATTTTCAGGAGAAAGAAGTAAATCCTATTATCCTATATTGTATTCTTTAAGAAAAAAAAAGATTAAATGAGGCTTGTTTGGAAGAGATTTTTTTATACAATAAGTTGTTATGATGTATGGAAATATTTCTTTCCATTAACAGACATAAGAGGAAACCAAAATAGTCCTTGATCACAAAAATTAACAGGATATAGAGTGGACTTTTTTCCCAAGATAAAATAAAATGGTGCAAAAAGAAAAATCTTGACTTTTCTATTTCTTTGACTTTATAGATCTGCTCAGAATTATAAACACTAACCTACTGTTGAATATTTCTTGTATATATTATGATTTTCCTTTCCTTTTCTTCTTCTTTTTTTTTTTTTTTTTTTGCCAGGTATACTGTACATTCTCTGAAGAGAGTGAATAGTAATAGTTTCATGTAGGACACTTCTAGAAGCTGAGAAGCAAGGATAAATTAAAAATAAAGTGTTGAAGATTAAGGAGGAAAAGGACAGGAAAACTGTTTTCTTCATCTGGAAATGGTTAAATGCCATGTTTCCATGAACACTATTTTTTCATTTTGCATGGAGTGATTCCAAGTTTGGACTTCAGGAGATCAAAGTAGGACAAAAAATTGCACAGATTTCATAGATCTGGTCTTTTGTCAGATAGTGGCCTAATGAAAAAGTAAATACATTGTGACCGAGGGCAGTAAATAGGACAAAACCCCCATATAAATATAGCTTGGAACACTTGAAAATATGTTATTTTGCAGTAATTTGAAGCCCAAGAGTTGGCATTTCCCCGATGGTCAGCTGCTCAGATAAAGAGTAATTTATTGACTAATTAAATTGTTCTTTCCGTCTAGTCCAAACAATGAAATGATAAATCCCAAAATATAGACTTTATTCAGCTTTCATCCCACAGAGCAGCTCTTTGGACAAACTCCACTGTTTTTCTGTCAGGTCCCTGCTCAGGATCTTTGCTTAATGCGACCTGTGTAATACTTAAACAGAATGATTTTTATTTTTCCTGTGGTCTTGATTCAGGCAAATATTCAAATGGAATAGATTAAAAAAATATTTGGAGAACTTTACAAGATGTAGTCTTAAAGGTTTTTACTTGTAGGCATGTGAAACTGATAAATTAACTGATAAAAACTGTAAAAATGTTTATTTACATCAGTTATTGGTTTATTTTCTTTGCTCCTGTCTGGGACAATAATGGGCCTGGCAGCAACACTCACTCAGAGCTGTTGGTCTGAAGGTCACAAAATTTCTCTGGAATCCTGATTCTCCATCCACTAGCATTAATGAAAGTAAATATAGTTCAAAGTATCTAAAGAGTTTGCCTTATGCCTTCATTGCCCTGTGTGTATTCTTGAGAAAACAAAGGGCACGGGAATTAATATTTCTAAAACACAGATGCAACAAGAAAGAAGCACTTTTCTTTAAAGCTTCATTCATTCACTTGACTAAAACTATTGATATAGCTACTAAGTGGTCTGTGCTCTCCCCTTTCCCCAGTATATTCCCTGTATGAAAATGTACCTCAAACATCTTTGCTGCAGAAATTTGTAGTTATACTTATTTTTGAGTCTACCCATATCAAGGTATTACTTTCCCAAGCACCAGACTTACAAATGAAAAGATCCGTGACACTGTTCTACAAGCTGGAACTGAAAAATGGGATAAATTTACATTTAGATAAAATTTCCTGCATGTGTTGAAGAACATAAATAAGACAAAGTAGTGATTTAAACCAATATGTAGGAGCTTCTGTTAAAAGTGTCTAATTGTTTGCTTTAAGGAATGTGTAGTAAGGAATATGACTATCAACACCACAATTAAATTTTAATGACATTTCCTCCCATCCCACTTTTGATAATTAAGAATACATATTGGGAATATCATCGGAAAAAAAATATTAAGTGTTCTAATGGGAAAATTCTGCAACTTGAGTATGTCTGTCAATGAAGTCGAGTTATTAATAATTAGTAATTATTAACATGTTTTAAATCATCATTTAGCTGTGAATAAATCAGGAAATCAGTTATCAGGAGATAGTGCTAAATCAAGATCACCTTAAATAACTTCGAGTCATTAAGTAGAAAAAGGCAGTGATGAGTGTCTCCAAGGAAGACATCATTAGCAGGTGATAATTAATGTGGCTGTGGAGATTTAGGCTGATATCCCCCACTCACATTTCATCAGAGAAGGAAGCTCTGCCTGTAGCTCCAGTTGGGCTGTGTCTGGATGCTCTCAGGAGGGAGAATCTCTGAGCAGGCTGCCCACCTGGGACCTTTCAGCTGTTCAAAAGGTGCAGAGTTCCTGTGCAATTAACGTGCCACCAATTCACAGAAAGAGTGTTTCTGTGTCAGTAATGCCTGATGCTAATTTGGGAGACTTCCAGTGTTGCTGAACTTCATACATGCTCATATTTTAACAGAATTACAGAATTATCTAAACTGGAAAAGGCTTTTGAGAACATCAGGTACAACTTAAGACCTAAAACCTCCTTCAAAATGATGATGTTATGAGCAATATAACTTAAACTAATTGTTACTCAAAGGGCAAATTCTATGAACTGAACGTACATGTGTGATAAAAAGTGATATGTCAAAAAGAGTGATAAAAAGCTTATGTCAAAGATAGGAGTGACTCTACCTTTTGTAGTGTTTCACTTTTGGTTAATGAAATTGAGGGGAAAAGGGAAAAATTTTGTAAACTCAGTAGTATCTGAGATTTGTGTTTCCTTACACCTGGATTGTAAATAATTTTATTGCTGGTCAGAGGTGGGACCAAAGACCAAGATTTAAAACAAAATTAATTTCATCCAAGATGCATCACTTTTGGGGTAGCTTATTTTGGTGGCATTTTAAGTCTCTGAATAAGAAGTTAGTTCCCAACGTGAGTAATGTCTAAAGCCCAAATTTCTGAGAGTATTTGGTTACTCAAAATGCTTGGATATACTTTGTAAACAAGGAGAGTATAGAGACCTCTGGTTTAAGTGGTCACATAAGACATTATGTGAACATTTCTGCGACTCTGGATTCTGACAGTTTTGAAAATCCAGATGTAAATCTTCTGATTGCAGTAGATGGCTTCCATAAAATTAAGTCATTTCAGAAGAAATAGGCCATTGGCCTACCTTTATGTTCATAGTAAAATGGAAAAGATGGTTACATTTATACCTAAGAAACTCCAGGAGCTTCTAATATGTTGGTATTTTAATGTGCTTGGGAGGAAAAAAGGCTCGAGAGGAATGTAATTTTGACTATCCATATCTTTGGAGCTGCATATCAGTAAAAATCTTTGCTTATCCACAAATATGCCTATGAAATATGAAGTTTCGCTTCAGCAAGCAGCCTTGAACCTTGCACATAAAAAGCTGACGTGGATCTGGAGATGCATCAAGACTGAAGCACTGTGTCTCCAGGGCACAAGGGGAAATGCACATCTTCTTGTTACATCTGTGCCAAAGCTCCAGCATCTGCCCCCATATGACAGCAATACCTTTGGAATAACTTTGAGCCATCCTCACACAAAAAAACCACGAGATGGAATACAGTAAAAACCAGTGTCAGATCGTTTTATGCTTCTTTTTTGCTTCTAGGGCTTAATTTAATTTTTAGCTCTGAGCAACTCGAAGATGATCCCATAATTGCCCAACATCACTTGAGGAGCTCTGTGTAGTCTCTTAAAGCAGCTGGGCTTCTAAAAGGTTTGACTCTGCTTTTGACTAGTATATTTGCCAGCATGAAACCATCCAAGGGACTTAATTTTTCCCTGTTTGTCTTCATAAAATTACACAAATTAAAATCATGCTGAAGTGAAAGAAGAAACAGGGAAAGCTTTTTAGGTACTTCTTTGACAAATGTGCTTGCATAGAATCTTTACTGGGAATGACAAAAATTGGGCAATAATCAAAATTTTGTACTTGCATAGAATCTTTACTGGGAATGACAAAAACTGGGCGAATGACAAAAACTGGGCAAAAATTGAGCAAGAATAAGTTTCTCACATGTTGCTTGCACAACAGACAGGCTTCTGAGGAGAGCCTCAGCTACTAAATGCTGTGTATCTTCCTTCAGGGGTCTGGGTGTGCCAAAGAGTCAAGAGATTCTGGATTTTTGAGGCTGTTTCCTCTCCTCAAGGAGAAAGATGGGGGAAGACAGAGCAGTGTGCCAACAGGGAGGACTTCTTCTCAGCTGGAGGGTCACAGGGGCAGCAGGCAGTGACCATGTTCAGTAGATCTGCCCTGTCACTGAAGCTCCATCCTACGATAATAACCCCAGCTTCAAACAGGTGACTGTTTTCAGATCAGCATGGGTTTGCATATCTGAGAGAAATGATGTTAAAGCAGAGGACTTAAAACCTAAATTGTTGTTACAGTTTTTGATGATGTTAAGCATAATTCTTTTTAAAATCTGCAGAATTTCTCCAGTCCTCATTTAATGAAAAATAATATAATTGTAAATTGATTGCACTGCTGTAAGCAATTTAAAATCTGATTTTGGCCGTAGAATTACTTTTTTCTCTCTGTCATTTTAATTTGGCTTTAAATTACATTTTAGTTGCTAATATTGTAGCAACTTGTAGTAGCAGTATTATAATTTAAAAATTTAAATTTTTATTTCAAATTTTTTCATTTGAGCAATAAAATTAAGTTCTTGCTTGCCGCTTGTTTCACAAAATATGTGATTTCTTTCAAGATTTTTTTTAATAATAAAAAAACTCTAGCATCAGACTGCTCCTCTGTGGTCTGTCTGGTGGGTAATCCAAAGCCAAACTCTTTCAACAGATGTTCTGATAACTTGTGGAGCATAATTCAAGCTTGTAA
The DNA here is from genome assembly GCF_009819655.1 of Sylvia atricapilla. Classification (NCBI taxonomy): domain Eukaryota; kingdom Metazoa; phylum Chordata; class Aves; order Passeriformes; family Sylviidae; genus Sylvia; species Sylvia atricapilla. The sequence continues at coordinate 1,419,576 of NC_089143.1, forward strand.
CTAAACCATGATGAACAAATGTCACACTTAAATTGGGACAATCCCTGAAATCAATACAGACATCAGGGATGGGGGATGAACTGACTGGGAGGAGTCCTGAGGAGAAGGACCTGGGGGGTTGGTGGATGAGAGGCGGGGTCTGATCCAGCACTCACAGCCCAGAAAGCCAATTGAATCCTGGGCTGCATCCAAAGGGCAAGGAGGGGATGCTGTGCCTCTGCCCTGCTCTGCTGTCCTGGGTTGTAGTTTAGGATGTATTCTATCACCATCTTCAGTCCATGGCCCATCAATGCCTTGTGCATGACTCACAGATAACTCCTTCCGGCTGTTATCTCTCTTTAATGGGCCATCAAGGAGCTCCTGGATGACTCAGCATCCCATTGGGAGATGCTCCGCCCACGGGGAGGAGCCAAGCATTCTCCCCTGGATAGAAGCTGGGATTTGGGACAGTAGAAGCAGCCCTCACCCACTGGATTCCCAGAGGACCGGAGCTACCAGACCTTTCTATGGGATCACTGCTTCAGGAAGAGCTCCTCACCTCGACTGCTTCCATCACCCTGATCAGGTTGTGTCCTGACTCTGTCAGTGGTTTTCCTTTCTGTATTTATTTTATTTTATTTTATTTTATTCCCTTTCTTTCTCATTAAATTGTATTTCTCACTTGGAGCCTCTCACTTGGTTTGTTTTCAAACCACAACATCTGCTGAGCCCCACCTGGAATGCTGCACCCAGCCCTGGGGTCCCCAGCACAAAAAGAACATAAACCTGTGGAAGCAGGTCCAGAGGAGAGGGATTAGAGATGGAGCACCTCTCTGAAGGAAAAGCTGAGAGAATCAGATTGTTAGGCCTGAAGAAGAGAAAGCTTTGAGACAACCTGATGGCAACCTTGGTGTAGGAAGGGAGCCTACAAGAAGGACAGTGACTCTTTATGAGGGTATGTCTGTGTATATATATATATATATATATATATATCTGGCTTCAGACTGAAAAAGAGTAGATGTAGATTAGACATCAGGAAGAAATTGCTCATTGTGAAAGGTGATGAGGCACTGGAGCAGTTGCCCTGAGAAATGATGGATATCCCATTCCTGAAAGTGCTCAAGACCAGGTTGGATGGGGCTCTGAGCAACCTGGTGTAGTAGAAGGTGCCCCTGCCCTTGGCAACAGGGATAGAACTAGATAATCTTTAGGTCCCTCCTAAGCCAAGCCATTCTATCATTTTATGAAACATCCCCATGTTGGCTCCTTGTCAGTTTTCGTTGCCTATCTCATATCTACCTGTCTGCCAACCAATATCTCAATACATTTATGTTTTTACAGTATTTTCACCTTGGTTGTAATTTGTGCCATGCTTGCTTGGGCTCCCTATGCTATGAAGAAACACATTTACTGAAAAGTAATTTAGCAGCAATTCATTACTTGGATTATTTATTTTTACTTTTTTTACTTTTACTTTTTTTTTTTTTTTACTTTTACTTCTACTTTTCCTTTTATTTTTTTAATTTTATTTTTTATTTTCATAAAGACGCGTGTCTCAAGCAGATTTCTTACTGAGCATGTTCATGCTGTAGTATAAATGTGCTGTGACCCCTCTGACAGTAAAACATGACTTGTTAGAATTTGATTTCAAGTGTTTCAAAATGTAAATCCAAGTAAACAGACACAGGTTTACTTTAAATGTATACACAGTGTATTGACATTCACTAACATTTAGTCCCTAAAATTTATTAGAGTCATACTGTAAGGATTGGTGAGAAAAAGGGGACCAAAATGAGCCACCATGGCTAAACAGAAAGTACAGGATTACAGAGTTAAAGACTTAAAAGAACCCCTCAAAAAGCTAAATTTAAGTCTAAATAAAAAAAAAAAAAAAAAAAAAAAAAAGAAAAAGAAACTATCAGGAACTTTTAGAGATTAAATGCAAATACAGAAAAGCATGACAGAAAGGGTTTGAAGAGTCACTTAGGAAAAGCATGAAAAAACTTGTAATAAATCCCTTTTACAGATGCAGCAGAGCATGGTGGTTTCAAAAAAGGCCTGCAGGGACCAAAGAAAAAGTTCAGAGAAGATCAGGCTATAACAATGGTACAAGATAAGTTTTTCCATCCCTCTGTGAAGGATGTTGAGTTTGCTGGAGCTCCTCCCCACATGGTGGATGCTCCTCAAACTTTGAGCACAGATAGGAAAAACAAGGACAGAGTAAATGAACAAACAGGAATAGGGACAAATTGACAGGCTCAGCTGGTGCCCAGCAAAGAATTTCTACAAGGTATCGAGGATCAGGGCAGTCAGACCACTCATTTTGCTGGTCTGAATTTTAATTGTTCTTCAGGATCAAAAGCTTGTTAAACAGGATTCCAGACATGTGGAGGAACATGAAATAATCTGGGGAAGTTCTGACTGATAAAATGACAGGAAAAAGTCATTGCAGATATGACCCTAAGAATAAATGGAAATATATGCTCAAAGGAAAAAGATGCTATTCCCAGTGACTTGGAAAAAGCAGTGATGCAATTTCTAAATTCAAAAGAAAGTACTAAGTGTACTTTCAAGGTTTGCTCTCCTGATGAAGAAAATTTTAAATTTTGGAGCTAGTTTTAACAGGAATATTTCCGTGACACCCAGATATTGCACAGATGCTGGCATATGACATCAATAAAAGCAAAATATATACAAGATTCTGTTTCCTAAAAGAAGGCTTATTGCATCACTTCTCTGCTTCCTGTTCCATTCATATTCATATTCATCACTAAATGTCTGTGTTTGATGAAGAACTGAAACATAATTTATATGGAGGTATGTAAAATGTGTTCACGTACAGACACAGAAAGAGTGAACTATTTCTGCAGTGGTTGCTCTACAACCGTTAAAATAAACCCATCTTTTCTTTCCTTTGTGAGTTCCTTGGCTTCTGTTTTCATGGGACTATGCAGCACATTTGTGGCTCACCACAAGGTTTTCTTCAAAGTAGCCCGAGGTGTTTATTGTTCTAATAATAGGTGTAGTGGTATTTTAAGATTCATTGACTTTATGTCATCTGACAGGGTGGATTATCTACTAGCTGTAGTAGGTGGGGCAACCAAAGCATCTTTCACAACTTTCCATCAAAGATATCCTGGAATTTCTGCTAAAGGAGAGGTGAAAAATTATAAGTAAAAAGGAAATTAAAGAGGAGCTTACACAGTTACTTTGATTTATTTCTTACCCTGGCCTTTGGCTGGGGTTAATAATTTATATTTCTCCAAAATATGAAAGCCTCAGATGGAAAATACACCTTGTGCTAAACTGAAGAAAACTGAAATAAACAATATTTCTGTCCCTGAAACTCTCCACTTTATGTGGGTAGGGTTTAATCAAGCATCCTGACTTGGGCTAATGAAGATATTTGGGTGACTCTTAGGGGACCTCAACTTAACATTAAAACTCAGCATAAGTTTATGCTACATAATAACTCAAAATGAGCACTTCCCATCTCTCAAATATTTGATATCTCGTTTAGTAGTGACTAATTTTCCATCTAAAACTAGTATGAATGAGAGCCAAACTCACCATCTTGCTATATAGAACAACTAAAAGGAGTAATTAATTTCTAGTATTATAGGCTATAATCCCAATTCACAGGGATCTAGTACTTAGATTACTTACTTTAGACACTGTATTGTAATATATTCTCTTCCAAGCTGCAATATTGTGAGATATTTTTAGTTGTTTTTCCTACGAAAAACACTCCAAAATATAAATTTGCAAAATTTTGTTTAGTTTTTGATCTACTTCTATGGGTAACATTCATACAATTGAAATGTCTCCATAGTGGACTGTATCAGACTTCAAAAAAAGAAAGCACCTACTCTTCTACTTAAAATTGTGCCTGCACTGAGATCTGAAGTGAATTTTCTTTCAATTCTATTTTTGACTGAAAGAATTGCTGAAAACTAGATTCCAAGGAGATTTTGGAAAAAGAAGAGGGCCAACAGAACATTCCAATAAAACATGATGACGAGCTGAGGGAAAAATCCAATACCAAATGTGCACTAGAATAAGTATGCACTAGATGTGCACTAGAATAAAGGGTACAATGAGTTTTTGAAGTGTCTAAAGATAGTTGCTTTCTATCCTCAAAACACCAAACGTTTAACCAATTCCATGTTGCAAATCTTCCTACGTGTTGCTAAACATTTGAGATTAAATCAGCTTTCCTAAGAAGAACACTCTAAAAATGACATCAAGGAATACTTCTAGTTTTACAATTGGCAATTTATAGCCACTTCAAAAACAAAATTTTAGTCTATTAAGGCTTTATTTTGTTTCCATCTACTGCTAACTGTCTAATAATACACAAGGGGCTTCATTCCATTTCCTCCTGGTAGAGATGAATGGATTGCAGTGGGCCATTATTCAGAATGCACACATTAGAAATAATCTGCAATGAAGGGAACTTGTTGCTTTTGTTAAATGAACTTTTATGACCACAGAAAAACATTCTGGTTTGCAGGGATAGTAATTTTCATGGATAACTTGGGAAAAGAGGCAATGGCAAGATACAGAAGCTGTGCAAAGCAGATGAGATGTCCGAGGAGACAAAGCACATGGCTAACTGGAGACTGTCCTGAGCAGTTGAAGAAATTTCTCAGCCAGAAATTCAGCCAAACCAAACTTTGCATTTCCTCAACAAACTCTGACATTTCAGTCTGCTTCAGGTAACGTGAAAGGATCGTGCAATGCAGCAGAAACCTGGAATTGCAAAGTGGAAGAGTAGTCAAAACGGCCCTAAATATGTAAACCTGAATTTAAATTATTCAAAACAATTTTTTGGGGGATACTGAAGCCCCACTGAATACACCAGTTAGCACCATTTCAGCCAGTCCTGATACAAGTGCCTGTATCATCACCAACCTGTAAAGGCAAGGTGAAAAACCTAGGTATTTACAAAACATATAGAAAATCTTCCCTTCTCTATTCATGGTAATGTTTTTAAAAAATATTAATTTTCCATGAAACCATACGCAATAACAAATTGAGTGATATTTCTATATCTACCTAGATTCTTGCCTTTGGAGTTATCATTCAAGTATGAACATTTGCCTACAGAGTCAATTAATTCCATGAAATCTTGTGAGGTAAATGTAAGGAGAAATCAAGGTAAAATGGGAGCACAGAATCGGCATTATGTTCATAGCTCCTCAGCACACATTAAAATTCCTGTCATACAAAATTCCTGTCATTTCAGATCAGTCTTTTTTCAAAGTTTGCTCACATTCTTCACATTAATTTTAGTAAGGTAGCTGGCTGATAAAATGAGAGGCCAGCAAATTTTACTGGTGTGAGGGAGAGAAGGAAACAGCTGCATTTTGCAGAGGGACATGAAGAGTCAGGAAAGCCTGAAAGCAGTAAAAAGAACAAATGGAGTGGGAGAAAGAAAAGAGAATAGTCTAGATAGGGCCAAGGAAGAATAGGAAAATCTATTTGACAGAGGAAACTTCTGCCAGAGAAAGCAGAGTTACACAGGAATATGCTGATTTTTATGGAACAGGAAAAGGTGATGGGGAAATATTGACTTAGATGCCCTGTGCATATCTCTTGGCTGGCCAGAGACTTAGAAGGTCTGTGAAAAGTTAGTTTGCCTCTGATTAAAATTTGAACAATCAGTTCAAGATCCATGGAGGAGCTGAGCCCTGATTTTCAGTGTTGAAGTTGTCAAAAACTGAGCAGTGCAGAGTGATAGAAATTCCTCCATAGTACTGGGTCTCATGCACCTGTATATATTTGCTATTATTACAGTATACATCAGATTTGTGTTTACAAAAAAAGTATAGCTTTATATAATGTATACAGTTTAGCTTTTTTTCCATCTCTGTATATGTGTTTCAAATGAAAAGAGGACCACTTTTCTTTCAAAAATTAAAAGAAGGATCAAATCTTTTCAAATGAAAAGAAGGAAATAAATTCCTGGAGAGGGTGTCTACTTGAGAAAAGATACCAAAAATATTCCATAAAACCAATGTAATATAATAGTTTAACACGCTTTACTTGCAACTGGTGCAGTTTGGTTTGGTTAGGAAAATTTGTTTAGGAGCAAATATTGTACAGTCATTCAGAAAATGTCCTTTCTTTTGACAAGAACATATTTTTTTTAAAAAAAATTCTACACTGCCTCAGAATTTTATACCTGGTAATTCTACCCTGACAATACTTCAGTTATATTAACTGGTTAATTTGCTTCTTTGTCACTATTTTCCTAGATGCCACTTTGCATTTGAAAATAATATTGAATCATGGACCCATTAAGGTTGGAAAAGATCTTTAAGACCCTTGAGTACAACCATTGACATAGAACTGATACATCCACCACTAAGACACGTCCTTAAGCATTTTATGTACACATCTTTGTGAACACTTCCAGGGATGGGGATCCCAGTACTTGCCATACATGACACCATTTCAGTGAAGAATTTTTTCCTAATATCCAATCTAAACCTCCACTGGTGTAACTTGAGGCTTAATGATTGTTACCTGGGAGATGAGACTGACCCCCACCTCGATAAAACATTCTTTCAGGCAGTTTTAGGGAGCAATAAGGTCTTCCCTCAACCTCCTTTTCTCCAGGTAAAACCATTCCAGCTCCTTCAAAGCCAAGAGGCATTAAACCTTATTTTTTTGGTGATATTTTATCTTCATTTTCGTGTAGTTTTGGCCCAAGAGCTTCTTGTTGGATCGTCACTTCAGTAATTTAGTGTCATTTATAGAACTGTGCTACTTTAAGCACCACGTTTCTCCAGGGAAACTGCAATCCTAATCAGGCCTGACAGTTAATTTGGGGAAAAGAATTTACCTTTTGAAATTTTTCAAATAATAGGAAAAAAATTTCCATCTATAACTTCCATTGAAAACTTTGAAAATAACGTTGAACGCTTGTGGTTAATAGTTGAATTCTACTGGTTAGACTGAAACAAATTCTTCTCTTCATTGACTTCCAGGCCCAAGAGGAGGAAGATATATTGACCCACGATATTATGCTTTCTTTGAAGTACAAAAACTTATTTTGATATAAAAAGCTGCCAAAAACCTAACAGTAGTAGACTGGAAAGTGGTTAAGAATTTAATTCTTACTCCCCAATTACCTGGTCATGTCCAAGGGGCTGAATCAGGAAAACAAAATAAAGTTGAGTTAAAAGCTTAGTCTTTGCTGTAGCTATGATCAAACGATGGAATGAGAATGGAAACTTCAAGGTGGTGAATGAGTTCTGTAGCTGAAGAAATTAAGAGGAGCAAAATACAAGCAGGTACACCAAGACAAAAAAAAATCAAACCAAAACAAATCACCCTAAAACCCTTACAAATCAATTATTTATTTTTGAACTTAAATGTCATGTTTTTCCTTAGATATTGATTATTTGAGAATTTCAGCTTTCTTTAGAAACGAGAAACAAACTCGGTTTCACTGATGATTACAGAGAAATATTGAAGATTTGCCATCATAAAGGCCCAAAGACCAGAGGGCAGAGCAGCTAATCTATGAAAAATGCTCTCCATATAAACTTTGTTTTATAATCTTAAATGGTCACGATGAAAGCAATACTATGCTTAAAGTCAACATCTTCTTTTCAAGTGCCACGTCATTTTGGCTTAGGAAACAGGCTGATTAGTATTGAAGATGTGAACCGTGTTCCTTTGGAACTGGGACTGACTGGAAAGATTGATAAGCAGGTGGATTTCTGTGGTACCAGCCCCTGCCTACCTTCCTTTGAAAATGGCTACAATAAGGGATCTCAGCAGAACTGAAAATGAACAATTGGAGCAAGTCTCTACTCAGAAAATTTGCAGTATCACATTATGTCTTCCCAGCCATGACCCAAGTAGATGAATTTGAAAATGAAATGCTCCAAGTGAAGACTGTTCCACTTCCATCATTATACAGATCACCTAATGTCTAAAAGGGGCCTTCCTGAAGGCCAAACCTGGCACATAGAGACTTTGGCAAGTGCGAGGTGTATTGCTCCTGTTAAATATTGTATTGATTGCATCCAGTGTTTATATGGTGAGTGTTGAACATGAAGAAATGCCTCCCACAAATTGTTTTGGAACAACCGAATCCCTGTTGTAAAAACTCCAAAAAATAGTTGGTTGAAACAGCTTCCTACAAAGCTCTAAATATATTTTTAATTAAGCCCAGGGCTACTCACTAGAACACTGTGTTTTCTCTTTAAACTTTTTACTCTGCCAGTGCCTTTCTCCAGTGGCCAGTTTGCAAACACATCCCTGCAAACTAAAGCCTATATTCAGTGAAAAGACTCTCAAAGTAAAAGTTTTCAAGTGTTAGGAGAGGAAACTGCCTAGAAATGATGGATAAGTCATGAAATTTAAAATTTGATATTTCTCTTTCTTTAAAACAGAATATTTTTGTCCTGTTTTGGTAGGTTCAATGCTTTCACTGCCTACTGTTTAGAGCATTAAATAAAAGAAACATTCAAGAGATCACCATGACCTCTTAAGTTAGTCATGATTACCATGATCTTAAGTTAAGTGAATAGAGCAGTGCCTGAAACGTGGAATAACCCTCTGATTTAGTTACAAAAACCTGTTGGTGCATTTGTACCTTTGTAGATGACATATGGTAACTATGCACCATTCCAGAATTCTTGAATTGAATGCATTTCCAAATGTTCCTGCTTTGTTCATGGAAGCCCAGTGATGTCCCAGACATTGGAACCTCTGGAAACAGATTTCAGCCAAACAAGATGCATGGAATAGTTGATAAATATCCATGTGACAAGACCAAGGGCTATATGGTTTTTGTAATTACCCAGTTGTTTCTTCTTCCCTAATGGTGGAGGGAAATAGCTAATTATAGAAAAACGTTTGAGAAATCCTGCCATCTGACATTTGTGAATAATTGCAGACATCTCTGAAATACGTGTTTTGAAATGTTAAAGATGACAATGCTGTCATACACAGACCTTTAATGTCATGCTGCTAATGTACTTGAACAAGTGTCAGGATTCCAAAAGGCACACAGACTTTCCCTGACCCTTAAATTCTTACAAAGACTGCTGCTATCTTTTTGTGAATCTGGCTATTTTTAAACCAGAGTTTCACAATTTACCTTGAGGTATTTATCAGCAGACATGCATTATAGTAATGATCAAATACCTAAGGCTGTCCTTTACATCTTTTATTAATTTTCTATTCCACCTGTGGAGTTCTTTATGAAGAATTAAATAAGGAAATCCAAATAACAGAGTCATCCTCTTTTAGATGAAAAAGATGGTGAAGGATGGCTGACTCCATGTGATTTGGAACAAGGTCTCCCACATCACATGATGGAATTTTAACCACTGTGTTTAGAGAGAGGCGTTTTTTGCTGTTCAGCTCTTTGTGGAAACCATAGGGCTTTGAAAAAATACCTAGATAATTGTCATCACCTGCAGCTAGGGGCACTACGTAATGAAGTCCAGATCCATCTACTTTTTCTGTTTCAGAAAAGCACAATAATTTTGAGCTTTCAGCATTGCATAAACGTTTCTCAGCCTTTACATATGTTTCTTTCCAATCATAAATCCAATTTGAGAAGCATTTTTTATATAGAAAACACTTTTTACACTGGTCTTTCTGATGGAATAGAAAGGCTTCATAGCAAAACTTCTAAAAAGCTTTAATCCTTATACATTTGGCTTATGCTAGTAAAAGCATAAATCCTTGTAAAATATTTGCATATCAATACCTCTATTCTGCATTTTAATATTATTTAGTCACTTCGTAAGTTATCTGTTTTAATTTACTTCTTTAATAATAATTTAAGCTAATTTTCTAGTGATTTTAACATCTGCTATTGGGTAAGCTCCAATTTTGCACCACTCATCACCACCCCTTTAAAATGTTAAAAGACATTTTGCTGCTTTCAAAATTAGTAATTTGTTTGCGCTCCTTGAAAGTAAATAATAATAATATTTCTGGTAGTACCACTTCATCATTCACATATGGAAGCTTTTCTTTTATAGCTGAACAAGATTTACCAAACTTTCTGTCTCGTGTGCCTTTTAACACTTGACCAAAATTCACAACAACAGTTTCTTTTTGGAGCATGTCGACAAACAGTATTTTTAAACCTCCACAAGACCTGCTCCAAGCTAATTGTTTGACTGGGATTTGCCTTTATTCTGAGCTTAGAGAGCCAAAAAAGCCATTTCTAGGTTTGGCTTTGACACAGAGAAATACTCAGTGCTTCTGGACAGGAGAGAACAGAACACACTTGATCTGTTAGCAGGGGCCAAAAGAGATGGAATCAGCTCTCTGAAATTCATTAACCCAGTTGCTAGGGTATCACACACGTTGAGCTCACAACCTGCTTATTCACTAATTTATTTTTTTAAATATCAATTAACATAAAAAAAAAAAGAAATAATTTGCAGGCTACACAGGCAGAAAATTTAATATGAGCCATAAAGTTTTCCATGAAAATGAAGGGCATGTTGGAAGCCTGTAAAAAAACGCTTGAGTAGGAGTTAGAAAACTAAGATGAAATCTATACATCCATAAAATGATCTATGAAGTCTATAGTGAAAAGTGTAACAAAATTATTTATCTAAAATAGACACACAGGATATTTGCACGAATTGTCTCTGGGATGTGCAGTTTGTTTTTTATCTTTTCAAACAGTGGAACACTAGAAGTGGCCTCATCAGACTCTGAACAGACCATACTTGTCCTCTCCTGGGGTGCTTAAGCAGCCACTTGGAGAGATTTTAAACTGATTTCAACTTCAACAAGAAATACACTTGTCAGAAAAGTGAAATCTTTTAAGTCTGGTTAGCCTCTTTCAATAAATCTTTCAATTAGTCAACATGTTTACCAGATAATTATTATTATTTTAATTTTCTTATACTACTAAAAACATTCTGTATGGTCTTTTTAAGAATGCAACCCTCTGTTATATCAAGCATAGTTTGACGCTCAAGGCCACAAGAAATTTCTTTGTCATATTTTCTCAAAGAAATCTCCTTTTTGGGTGCAAATGATGTATTTCAAAGAATTTAAGAAAAACTTCTGAAATACCAGTTTTGAAATTTTTTGTAGCACTAACATACCTTAACTAAAGTAATCCTTTTTCTTCAGAAGAGTCACTCTTTGCACTGTTTGTGTGATTGATCTCTTACAAGGTCTATTTTTACAGTCCTGTCCTCAAAGAATTTTATTTTGATGTTCTTTTTAGTCTTTTGTTCACTTATTTCCTGCTCAGTTATAGGACCAGTCTCTCTCAGCTCAGGATACAATTGTAGTTCTGGGATGGTACTCCGTTGGTGTGGAACTTGAGGAATATCTTGCAGTTATGCCTTCTTATTCAGTTTATTTTTCCTGTTTATGGAACAATTATGGCTTTATATTGACTAGGAAATATTTAATTTCCAGGGTTCCCTTGAGTCTGTTGAACAGAGTATAAAAAGGATGAGATTTCCTAGTTAATAGGAATATTGTGATCTTGCAATTTTGCATTAGATCAAGCACCAATTTCTGGAATCAAGTAATTGAAAATAAAATCAATGATGGGTTATTACATTTAAACTTGTCAGGGTGTAGCTTTTAAAGCTGGTTTGCAAAAAGCTGAAAATGACCCAGTCTTTAGAATCCCTACTGCTGTGCACAGAGGTGTCAGGGGCAGATGGAGGCTGCAGATTTCCAACTTGTGACTGAGCCATCAAAGAAACCATTTGCTAAATATTTGCTTTTGCATCCCATTACTAAAATTATGCCCATATTCTGTGAAACACTCTTCAGTTGACAATATTTTTTTTCTGATACCAATGAATCTCTTAATTTTGTAGAATATGTCCTGATAACAAACACCTCATATAAGGTTCTAATTTAATTTTGGAATGAAGTGAGTGAATGTTGTAAAGTTTTGTCAGAGCCAACACCCAGCTCATGTTTTAGAGATTTCCACTTGGGCTGCTTTGGGCTGCCACAGCACGTGACTTCTCTTTGCACTATATAGTAAGACTCACTAACAGTACTTGAATTTGTACTTCTGCTTCTATTTTGTAAAATTACAGCTCCTGGTATTGGTTAATTACATGATATCTACTGTCATTTAAAAATAAATGAATGGTTGAATAAGGAGTCTAAACATAGAAATGCTGAAAAATGTTAAGTAAATCCTACCTAAAGACTCAAAAACAGAAGGCATATGGAATTCAAAATAATATTTATGGATTGTATGGAAAAAAAAACAACCAGCAGGTTGTGCTTTGATTAGTCACTCCAGTTTGTACTTGGTTAGTAAATGAATTTGACAAGACAAATGTTCCTATTCTCACCTTCATTTCTGCTACAGAAGGATACACGTGTCCATTACATCTAGTTTTAGATTGCCTCTAAATGATTTGCAATAAAAAAATCCATGGGAATCCTATTTTCGTTCTCAGGGGTATTCACGTTGCTTCTTTTTCTTAGAGTCTGAAGTTTTATTTTTTCCCCTAACAACCCTTTATTATCTATAATTTAGTTAATGTAGCCAGTTCTTCAAATGCAGAAGATACTTGATCCATCTCATGATAATAATGTTTGATTTTAGAGAGGTCTCCAGGCAGGAATGAATCTACAGGACTGTTCCCATTGTACAGTGACTCTGTAGTTCATAGGCTTATTTTCATTTTAATAGATGATACAACTCAACTGGCATAAATTTTCAGAAGGATTCTGTGTTCTGATCACCCAAAATTTTGTTTTATAGGGAAGCCTACTCCAATCTCTCTCTTTTCCTGTGAAGTGAATGCCCCTCAGTGGTCAGGGAGCATTTGGTTTGCACTTTCATTTCAGCGGGAAAGAATCTCCTTCCCTTGTAATTTGTCTGCTCTGCAATGTGACCCAAAATATCATAAACAGGGAATTGGGAAATTGAATTTGTTTGGGGGCAGTATTGTTGATGTGAGCTGAAGTGCCCATAGAGATGTGCTTGTGGCAGATTATAGGTATGACTCAAGAGTGCCTTGATTATGAGCTGATTTTAGAAGACATTAGTTGCTAAAAGCTGCATTTAGTGTGGAAAAAAAAAATCCCAATATTGCAATTCCTCAATTTTTTATTTTCTAAGTCTTCAAAAATCCTCTGCATTCACCCAAATTCCAAATTTGTTTGCTCTGTGTGAATGAAAATGAGGGCATTTTTCTGAATTACCTTAGTGGTTTTTCTTTAGAATCAGAGACACATTCCAGTATTTTGAGCAATGAATTAGAAGCATTTTTTTGCAGCAATTTACAAGACTAAGTTGTTTGCTCAAAGTTCAGTAAGAAATATCTGCATCAGGTTTTTAAATTTTTTATGGATGTGGATGTGATTCAGAGAATTGCACTTGTTCCTTCTAGTTGTACAAATAGGCATGGCCTTTTCGGCCTCATGCTTGAATCCTATTTCTTTTGATCACAACCCCATCCATTAAAAATCTTTGTGAGGTTACCTAGGTAGACTTTGAACTGTTTTTAAACTGAACTCTTTTAATACTGCTTTTATTTCTGCAGCTTTCATGTGTTCTGCAACCATGTTATGGTATAATAAAAAAACAAATAAATGTTTAATGTCCCAAAATGAAATGGAATTGTAACTTGCTTCTTCCCCTAGAACCATAAAAACCATTTGGGCAGGGGACTAAACGTGGCTAATTCTTTGCCTAATGGATAGAACTAAAATCAGTTGAAAAACATGACAACACCTCTATAAAACCATATGAGCAGTAAATGTGCGTTTTTTGAGAGGGGGCATTGCTAATTAAAAATAGGAAAGCCATCCAAGAGTTCCAATATCTGCAGAAATTTGACAGAGACTGGAGACAGAATAAGTAAAAGGACTATTTAGAGATGGACAGTAAAGGTGCCCTAAATGCATTGCCCAGTTTGCTGCTATGTTCTGACTGCTCTTTTAGTGTTTTGTGCTATTTCCCTGCACTGGATCATCTACAACACATGGTCTTTATGCCTTTGAGTTGGAGTGAGTATATAATTTCTGGAGTTTTCATGGAAGTAGCGAAATTTGAAGAAAACCCATCCCACATCCCCCTGTCCCACCCACCACTGATAACAACTTACTCCCCGGAAAAATGCTGCAGGATCACTGGTGGACTCCAAATATGCTGAGTAGGACAAGCTCTTCCCAGAGCAGCAGGAGAAAAAGGCAAATCCTGGATAAATCTTGCATTTTTATCCTGTTCCCTGGGTGTGGTCACCTGAGGACACGGAGGTTTCTTCTTGTTCCATAAGATGGGGACAGCCAACGAAAAGGATCTTGATTTAAAAAGAGGCAGAGACTCGACTCAGCCTTGTCCAAAGCCATGTTTGTGTCACAGCACTTTGTGAGGTTACAATACTTTTATTTGGTATTCAAATTGTGAAACACACACACACCTATGCACCTTTAGTTCTCCAGATAGGGTCTTGATTAAAGGTTTTTTGCTGAATGAAAAAAAAAAAAAGGTCTTTGATATGTAAAGATAGAATGCGAGGCTGTCTGTCACTTATTATACCTTTAAAAGTGAATATGACAACAGGGAAACAACTGTATTCCATTTATTCTACCATTTCTCTTACTTATGTTTGGCTAAATATATAACTGTCAACTTCAGGCATACAGAAATCATGACTCAGGTCTTTATAAATGCCACGAACTTCAAAGGGTGTATTTTCTTTATCTTATGTTCTTCAGCCAGCAGAGATCACGTTTTTAAACTTTCCTCCATAAATAAAAGAGTAAGAATTATGTATTTCTTTTTTTTCTTTGTTTTTAAATGATTTAACTCAACCCTACCATCAAATAATGACACTTGATGAAATCTTGGGGTTTTGCAGTATTTTAAGGAACTGCAGTTTTTCAGTACCCCATGATAATTACCATGATAATATTCTATGCTGAATAACACTGAGGGACTGCTGCAAAACACAGTTTTTGTTTTATCTGCCTCCCCTTTTTCAGTCTTGCAGCAGGGGAAGTATGTTGGTGCATCATCCAGAGTGAAAACTGTAAATCCAGTTTTTCAGGCACCTAGGGGGGGGGACTGTTATGTGCTCTGACCCAAACCAAAGAATTGTTTTGAAATTCGCCTCGAGCTTTTATGTCAGATCTCCCAGAGCTTTGGCAGGAGCCTAATCCTGGCTGCCACTTTCTCCTTACATCCTGAATTCTGAGAGGCAAGTGAATGGTAAGGAACTTTCTCTTTTTCTTTTTCATAGGGAAAAAATAAACAAGAATAAAAATTTCAACCTGAGAAACATAAATGAGGTATATGGCCAAGAAACAAAATATATATTGCAACTGACAGAAAATCATTAAAAATTTTGTATTATTAGTAGTAATTAAAATGTTTTAGAATCCTACACTTCTGGCATGTTTTTTTGGACTTCTATTTTGAAGGGAAGAGAGCACTGGTGTTGTTTACAGCTTGCTTTATTCAAATCCCAGTCAACAGAGCACTGGGTTTTTCTCCAGTATTCCAGCCATTAAAAATCACTGGAATGTTATCCCATCTTCCTATAGTTGGTCTTTTTTGTCTCAGAGGTTGAAGAACCATTTCAGTTTAAATTTTGCATATGACACAAAGTGAAGTTGGCATTTCTTCATCATTTTTGAAAAAGGTCATATGAAATTGTCTCACACCTCATGAAAAGCTTTGTTTCACTGTTAGATAAATGGAGTTTCTGCCACCAAAACCAAATTTTTAGTAAGCCCTTCTTTAATCAGTTTAATAAACAGCATTCATTCCTATTTAATTTTTTATTTTATTTCAAAAGGATTTGTCACAAGAATTTTTTGGCGTCAGGCCAAAGAAGAGCAGACTCCAAATTTTGCCTTCAGGGCTGTTTTTTCAGTCTCTTCCTCATTGAAATAAATCAGCAGTGACTGACACTATTTTGGATTTCAACTTGGATTTCTCATTTGAGTTACTGCAGAATTGTGGGTCTGGATTAAAGAAGAGATAAGAGCAATTATTTATTTTGAGGATTAGTTGTGCTGGGCCATGTCATGGTGAGTAAGGACCTTCTTTGGTCCTACACCAGGAGCATTTGTAGGCAAAATGTTTATGCCTCTTATGGACAGGAGGAGAGCAAATGGCCCCAAGTTGTACCAGGAGAGGTTTAGATATTATTTCCTAATATCTAATATTTGGATATTAGGAAAAATTTATTCACAGAAAAGGTTACCAGGCATTGCAACAGACTGCCCAGAGAAGAGGTGGAGTCATTATCCCTGGAACTGTTCAAAAAAAGTGTGGATTTGGCACTTGAGGACATGAGCAGTGGTAAACACAGTGGTGGGGTGTGGCTGGTGATGGTGGGACTTTGGACAAAGTTTGTTAGAGAAGCTCTGCTGTAGAGCCATGAGGAGCAGAAAGGACCCCTCATGTTCTGAACTCCTTGTCAAAGAGGAGCCTGGGGGCAGCTGGATCCAATCTCAGCTTCAGACTGTCAACAGCTTGAGTAACTTTGTCCTGCAAGATTAAAGAAGGGGATATTTATATAAAATGAATTTTAGAATATTATATATATATTTAATATATATATATATTATACAATATATATATTATATATTTAAATATCTATTATAGATATAAAATTCTATATCTAATTATATATATAATTATTTTATATTCATATAAAATGAATTATTTTGACAAATGATTAGACAAAAGATCTTAAATAGAATTATTTACTACATGATATAAAAGCGAAAACTACTAGAAGCTTGTATTATAGAGCACAATATTGAAGAAATTCTATCAAAGCAATTACATTGAAGCTAACAAAAAGAAACCATGATTAAGAACAGGTTGGTGTAACTCACCCATACCAGTGCTTGTGGACAGATCTCTATCACTCAGTGTCAAGGAATATTTTTCAGGAGTGTTCCCACATCAAGGGAGGAAACTTCACACACAGAGTCCAAGAAGGAATATCTTAGAGGCATCTACCCCATGAAAGTGGAGTTTTATAAAGTAAAAAGGCAAGACTGCCAGTCATGTCTCCTCAGGTCAGTTCAGCAGTTTATCTGCCAAATTTCTGCCTTAATATCAGGATGTTCATTCGGGGCTGATGAGCCAAACTGGTTTTAGCATAATTCAACAGCAAAGCAGCACACGACATTTCAGCTCAGCCCACCACTAATAGCTGCCAAAACACTGAATTATTTGGGTTGTTTGACCACATTCTAAGGTGGGTGACTCCTGTTTCCTGGTGCTAGGTTGTTGGTTGCACTTGAAGATCTCAGAGGTCTTTTCTGACCTTAAAGGTTCTATGCAAGAGGGCCACATACCTTTGGAGATATTACTATTTAAATGAGGAGATGCTTTGTGTATTAATTCTGAGATTTGCAGTTTCTGACCTTTTCTTTCACCCAACAAAAAACTCTGATCCTGACAATGGTTTGTTTTCTTTCTGGTTGGATTAGGCCAATATTTCTTGATCCAAGATAGAGTTTTCTTTCAAGCTGGTAGCATAAAACTTCATTGCAATCTCATTTAACTGTGAAATATTGAAGAATTCTTTCTAATATCGTTATAAGACTCATATGTATAAAAATCCACTATCATATATAATTTTTTAATATTTTATACCCATATTTTTATGTATTTTAATTAATTTTGGGGGACCAACTGTTCAAAGAAAAAAGAGAATAAAATAACTTCAGTGCTTTTAGAATACTTAGAATATTTCTGAACACAGACTTTGTAAAAAAGACCAAATCTTCAGAAAATCACATCTTCTACAATATACAGTGACTAGTTGTATTGCTCATTATCACAAAAGTCAGATACTTTGTCACTGTGTGTTTATGAGCTTGCAGAAAGTGTGAGTCCCATGAGGATATAAACATTTGAATCTTGTGTATGCTGCATAGATTGTGGAAAACTGCACTGCAGAATGAGTTGGGCTTTGAACACATGAATAGGTCTGCTTGAAATATCAAATTTTAGACATGGTTTGCCAAAGTTTCCTGTTGAAATAGATCACTTTGCCAACAGATCATCTCAGTCATGGCTAATATTGCCACTCTTAAAGAGCATCCTGCCGCAAAAACCTTATCAAGGAAGAAAAAGCTTTTAAAATTTTATCACTCCTAAGTCTTGATGTGAGACTCAAGCACCTTTCTGGTTGTCTGCATTTGTGCAGTAAAAAAATACAATAAGAGAATCAGTCCTTTCATGGGATGGGCCATGGTGTCATGCTTCTACTGGAAAGTATTATCTATTAATGCTCTTTTAGGATGCCTTACAATGTACCAATTTGATTTGGGAAACAGATATTCAGGCAATTCTGTAATGCTTCAGTATATTTTAACATTATTCAGATTTGCAGTTTAAGTGTCTTCTATTTCACCATCCAAAAACGTGTTGTTTTTACTTCAGCAGTACTGAGACTCCCAGCCAGATGCTTTCACTCTATTTTGGGATACATAATCAAAACATCATCTCTGCCACAAACAGAAACATATTTGTGGTCCTTAATTATTCTGTTAATGAAGAAACACATAATTTCTTTCAAATGAAGTATGCCCAATATAGATCCAAGAAGAAAATGAAAGCATGCTAAAAATAAATGTTACTACTAATGATTTGCTGAATCACCTAAAATGCTATTTAATAATTCACAGTGAAATGTGTAGATATTAATAGTTTTATCTGTCAGTCAGCAGTTCCATTCTGCTGTGACTTTTATGTGTGATCTATGAATGAATGCAAGCACTGACAGCCTGAGAGATGTCTGAACTATGGGTAATAGCAAGAGTTTATCTAATCAGAAGTGATATTTTAAATATCTGCTTCATAAAATTGCTGTGGTTGTCCAGCTACTACTTTCAGATATTGTTTCACTGGGATTAAATTTGAGGCACAAATGAAGGAAGCAAGCATCTGCTTTGAAGGAATTAATTTAGGAATTGCTTCATGTAATTGCTACTCTGAGCTAACATTTTTAAGCTATTATGAATGGCTTGAGAGCTATTCCATGCAGTTTTATGAACAGTTTTAAATAGCTTTTTTCCAACTTAAGAGTTTGAAGAAAGGTGGAATTATCAGTTATTTACCCAATCTTACATAATAAAAACATTATCCAAAACACCCCATAGATTATAAACATGAAATAATATGATACTCTAGGCTGTTATTTACCAAAATTCACTCGTGTTTGGGAAATTGCCTGAGTTTTCCAAACAGGTTTAGCTGTACAACTCTTTGTGTTCCGAGTAAACTTCTCATATTTGTCACACTGAGTGCTGCTGTGGACACACTGTGTGCAGGGACTAAGTTCTTCTGAGTTTGGAGAGTGAGTTTTGAAGCAAATCTGTGTATTGGGCTATTGTGGTGGAAATCAAGCTGGAAATCAAGTACTACACATCTCTCCCTCCATCCCTTTTCTCTGTGTCTACCTTGGAGGAACACAGAAGAGCCTCAAAATAAAATTTGTCTGTTGAGATGCACGATAAATGAAAATAAAGGAAAATACAGCAATAACAGTAAATTATAATATTGAGGTAGATGAAAAGGGAAAATTAACTGCTACACTGTGCAGCTGCTCACCACCCTCTGACTGATGCCAGATTCTCTTCCTGAAGCTAGATCAGCTCCCCTCCTGGGTAAATCCCCCCAGTTTATTTACTGGGCAGGATGTTCTATGGTGTGGAGTATCCTTTTGGTCAGTCCAGGTCACCTGTCCCAGCTGTGCTCCCTCCCATCTTCCTTGGAGTAAATCTTCACTGTAAATTACTGTAAAAGTAAATTTCTTCACTGGGAGAGCATGAGGCTTAGGATAAAAGTGATTCAGCCAAAAACATCAGTGTTATCAACAGTGTTCTCATTCCAAATCCAAAGCACCATTCTCACTTCAATTCCAAAATGTAGCAGTGTAAGAACCACTGTGAAGAAACGAATTCTACCCTGAAACAAGGATTGGAATGATATCTGTGGAACTTTTAAGGGATGTTAAGTAGCTAAAACTGGTTATAAATCTATTATCAGCTTAGAATTTTTAAGTCCACCTGCAATATATTTGTGCTGGTAGCATTGAAAAGAAAAACAAAGGAGATGGGCAATTTCAGCTTAGGAGAGAGGCCATTTAGGGTTTTGGGAACCCTCAGAATTCAGCTTATATTTAATGGAAAAACCCTCACACAAACAACTAAAAACTCATTGCTTTGATTTCTGGCTTTTTTAACAGTTTAGGCTATAGTCTGATAACAAATTGGAGCTACACAGAGACCAACAAAATAAGATGGGAATCAATGAAAAAAATAATGGGATTACTAAGGCTAATTTGTATCAAATCAGAACTAACTGATTTTCCTAAAAAAGAAAGAATTTTTTGTGCTTTACCCAGGGAAACTTTTGATAAGTATGGCAAAGGTTCATCCAGGAAACAATAAAGTTAGAAAGATGAGGGAATGGGCAAAGTTGAAGCAACAGTGGGTCTGGCAGAAATGTTATTGCTCTAGACTAGATTACTAAATGAATTTTGGGGATTTGGATGTGATCTGTTTGCAGTAACAGGGAATTAATATTATTGTAGCAGGATGGGGAATAGGTTTTGAAATTCTCTGGATAATACTGTTCTGCTGACTTGAAGAAAGACAATTCAGAACAGGTTCTCACCTGAAGACATTTTAAGGTAATCAGGTTACAGAGGGGTATTTCATACAAATGGGAACTACAAGAGCTTGACTTTCTTAGTTTAACAAAATTAAGCTGGAAGAGATTCTCTAAGTACTCATTGTGTACTTAGAGCAAAGAGAGAGGTATTTAACCAGAAAAAAACCCCAATCCTGACAGTGTGGAAGCATATTGGTATGTGCTGGCAATTATTAATTATAATAGAACAACTGAAAAGTTATAGAAAGGAAGATTTGAAGCAGCTTTCCCACAGAATGATTTTGTCAAATATTTAGATTATTTTTTAAGACAATTTGAACACTGTTTGAGTTGAGTTGTGGTGTGAAGGCTGGCTAGAGGTTTCCCCAAATGGCTAATATGTTGACTGCATGATTTTATTTACCCTCTAAGGCTATTCCTTCCAGTCTTATCTAATAGATTTATGACGTTTATGTAGACTGGAATTTATGATTAATAGTAGTATGTGACATTCAATGGTTCAGTACAGTGATGAAGGTATTTGGGTCTCATAGTATGTGCTACTTTTTATGAGCTGTTTCAGCCGACCTCATAAAAGATAAACCATCTCTATACAAACTTTTCCTTTCCTTCCTAAACTCAAGGACTGCAAAACCTACTTATATAAATATATGTTTTTTCTGCAGTTGCGTTTTGCAGCAAAAGAAAACCTTCAAAGATAATGGTCATGCCATAATTTGTTGTGTCAGTAAATAAAATTTGGGTTTGTGCTCTGAGTCTGGTGAAAGCCATGAACACTAAGCACATTGCAAATTTTTCAAAAGTATATTTAGCTATGGTGCACTACTTACTGTAATTAATACTCTCCTGCCAGTGTGGAAATCCCCAAGTTCCTCAAAGATAGCACTAAATGTTTCTAATTCTGTCTGGCAGCTCAATAACATTTTTTGAGCCTGAGATCTAATTAAAATATGTGTGCTCTTTGATATGAAGCAGATCAAAGTTAAATTTGGTATTCTTAGCATCTACTTTTTTCCCTCTCTCTGAATGCACTCTTCTACTGTCTGAAACTCCTTTGCAGAAGTTCAGCAGACTGTTACCTTCTCTGAAGATTTTTTTTTTCCTGCATCATTTGAAGTCTCTGACTTTGATAGGCTCAGTGGAATAGATAATATGTGTGCACTGGGATTTATGCATAGATAGAGTAAGAAACAGGATGAAGCATACCCACAGCTAATTTAAATCAGCAGTGAAACACCACAGTTCAAGTGATTAATAACTGCTGAGGTTATTGCCTAATGGTTTTTCCATAGGAAAACTCATGCACACTTGTAAGCAATCTTTTCCATTTAGAAGGACTGAGTGAAGGATAATACAGGTGAAAGTGTGCTTATATGACCTGAGGTACTTGATCTTTACTACTAGCAACTGGGAGAACTATTCAGAGAGAAATTTTCAAAGCATTCAACTGTGGGAAATACTGTCCTTTGCCTGAAATCCCATTCCAGCCTTCAGTATAGTTGAAAATATTGATGTTTCAATGAATCAAGATCTCTTTTTCCTTATCATGGCTACTAGATACAATCTCTATTAGACTTAGGCACTGTGAAAGATGTTTTCTGCCTAGTTTAAAAAAGAGTAGAACAGGCAGATAGGGAAATAGTTGTGTTTTACTGTTCATTTCAATGAGGAGTTTTTACCAAGTACATGCCAAAGTAGGACATCTGATTAAAAGAAAAAGTTAATTAATTAACCAAAATATTTATATCCTGGACGTAAGATATGAAGAGAAGATAAAGATGGTATTCATGTTAAATTCTTCTTTTCCCAGTTTTCCTATTCCTAAGTCAGACATCTAGCACAACGTGATACTCCCTGGCATGTGGTGGTCATGGTACTTTGAACACAGTTTCAAGAGTTGTAGAATCCCAGATATGTGCTTCTTGTTTGCAGAAATAAAACAAAAAAGAAATAAAACACGAGCCAAGATTCCACATCCCAGATTATTCTCAAGTGGTAGGTTTAGTGATCAGTTTTTTTACTCCTGTCAGGGGCATTATTTCTACATGCCTTTTCAGTTAAAAATGACAATTAGTTCCAATGTCTTCATAAGTTTCACAGTCTCCATGTACAGATGAATGTGCCTCCTTTCTTCTTACCCTTCTCTTTATCACCTCACCCTTGAGAAAAAGCTTTTCCAGGAGCCAAACTCAGCACCATGTGGCAGCCTTTAGAGAATTACTGACTTTTGGACAAGGTCAGATTAGCCAGACTGCCTGAGGCCAGCTCCACGTGCTCTACATACATGAAAACTGTGAATTTGTAGCAGTTTTGAATATTTGATTTGGTTTATTGTAATTCTATATTTGCTGAAATCCAAGCAAGGGCTGATCTTTTTGTTGCTTCAATACTCCAGTAAGGAAAAACAACTTTTTGGAGCAGTTCAAAGCTTTGACTCCTACTAACATGTTCTTGCTGAGCAAGTTAGATACAACCTGAATGCTGCAGTATTTGGTGCATCATTTATAGATGCTCTGCTGCTTAGTGTAGTCACAAGTAGGATGACAAGGCAAAGCACATAATCTGAGGCAGGGGTTGGCAAAATCATGAAGTGCGCTACAAAAGAAAGGTTAACCTTTTCTTGGCAAATAATAAGGGGAGGGATTCTTGTTGAGATTCTTTCAATTGTTTGGGCTCTATTATAGGTCTCCACACTTCAGTCAAAATTTACAACTCTGATTCCATGCTGAAAATGGAGCTCTCAGTGTGCAAAAGGAAATCAGTCCCTGGGACAACTAATGCCACAAAAATAGGGGTTTTTTTGTGTTGGTTTTTTTTTTTTTTTTTTTTTTTTTTTTTTTTTTTTTTTTTTTTTTGTTTCATTGCATTTATTTTCTTACCTATCATGCAGGAATTTAGGGCTTCAAGATCTAAGAAGCTTTGGTGTTTGACACGTCCAGATTGCTCTTTTCCCTTGATTAGACACAGGAGAGGCAGATGGCTTATAGCAGGTCCTGAGATTGAGGAGACTCTCCAGCCACAATGAAAACTCTTCTGTGCCAGGTGGGAGTCTGTTCTCCAAGGCAGAGTCCAGGCTGATCAGACACCACCAGGCTGTACTCTGATTGGAAACAGAATCATGTCCTTGTTTTAAATACATTGATGAAGAGGAAGAACGAGCTCAGCAATTCACCAATGGCTTTAATGAATTGTTTAATCCTCAGCGAGTTTAACTGCTTCAAACATTTTACTCCTTCAGTCGTTACCTGGGAAAATTTACTGAGTGCCCAGGCAATGGCATGGTCACAGACAAGTGACATCCCTTAGGAGTCCATACTGGGACCAGTGCAGTGTAATATTTTCATTAATGACATAGATAAAGGGACAAAGTGCACCCTCAGGAAGTTTGCTGGTGACACCAAGCTGCATGGTGCTGCCCACACACCTGATGGATAGGAGGTCATCAAGAGGGACCTGGAAAAGTTAAGAATTTGGGCCATGGGAATTTCATGAGGTTTAATAAGACCAAGTGCAAAGTGCTGCACATGGATCAGGGCAACTCCAAGTAAGAACAAAGGCTGGGGATGAACAAATCAAGAAAACACCTGCCAAAAGGACTTGGGTGTGCTGACGGGTGAAGGGATGGGCATGATCCAGCAATGTGCCCTCACAGCCCAGAGAGCCAAACACCTCCTGGGCTGTATCCAAAGCAGGGCCAGCAAGGGGATTCTGCCCCTCTGCTCTGCAATGTCAAGACCAAACCCAAAATGCTGCATCCAGCCCCGGGCTCCCCAGCACAGGAAGGACATCAACCTATTGCACCAAGTCCAGAGGGAAACACCAAGGGATGAAACACATCTCCTACAAGGACAGGCTGAGAGAATTGGGATTGTTCAGCCAGGAGAAGAGAAGGTTTTGGTAAGATCTAATTGCAGCCTTCCAGTACCTGAAGGGAGCCTACAAGAAAGACAGAGAGACTTTTCAAAAGAGCAAGCAGTGACAGAATAAGGGGGAATGGCTTCAAACTGAAAGAGTAGGTCTAGATTAGATATCAGGAAAGCAATCTTTACTTGTGAGGCACAGGCACAGGTTTCCAAGAGAAGCTGTGGATGCCCCATCCCTGGGAATGTTCAGGAGTAGATTGGCTGGGGCCCTGAGCAACATGATGATGGAAGATGTCACTGCCCATAGCAACAGGGATGAAAATAGATGGGCTTTAAGGTCTCTTCCAACTCACACCATTCTATGATTCTATGAAAATTTTAAGTAGCAGCACTGGTCAGGATCCAGAAAGGCTGGAAACCAGTTGAAATATGAGCTTATGGAGCTCATATTCTTAACTCATAATCCTCATCATTAACTTAACTCTTAATCCTCATCATTCTTAACTTTATTTTCAACATCAGATGTTCGAGTTCTTTGACTCTAAAGCCTAAGGAAAATCACTTATTTCAGTAGTTGCAAATGCAATTACAAATGATGCAAAGGCAGAGACTTAACCATTTTGAAGAGATATGTAATTATAAGGTGGCAATTACCTGGTAGAAGAACCTGACCTCAGATAATTTTAGCTGCCAAAGGAATTAACTTGGTGGAAGTGAGAACCATTACATCTACACTGCAGGAACTTGGTGCCAGGTTCTCCTTGGCTCTTACAGGAAACAATAACAGCATTCAAAGACACCCAGTGTCTTCTTTCCGCACAGTGTAAATGTCAAAATGTTCAGAACAGAGACTAAAGGCTCACAGAGGTGTTTTCAAAGACTGTTATCTCATTCAGGAATTGCACTAATTTTTTAATTTTTATTTTTCTGTCAGAAGCACCGTATGAACTCCTCAGAGAGATATAAAGAGAACTGTGTCTTGTGGTAAAGCATTAATTAACAGGGGATAAAGATGGGGGAATAAATAGAACAAATTAGAGTTGTAGTAGGACAATTTCTTCTTGATCGTGGGTGTTCAGTAAGATGTCACTCACAACTTACTTTAGTAAGAAATCATTTTCTATCTTCAACAATGTGTCTAAAAAGCATTAGAATTTAGACTGAGGCGATCACATCTGAGTAAATACCAAACCCACCCAGAAACCCTGACAGCTGTAGACATGTTAACTCTATATGACTGCACAGACTGTTCAGGATCATTTGTTGGCTTGCTTTACATTGGTTCTAAAAACTCAGACTCATATTTGTAATATATTGAGTCAAGGCCTATTTCACCACATAATAAAACAATGAGAGTTCAGTGGAGTTCTGAGAAAGGTGAGGATTATGGGGGGTTGGGGTTTTTTGGGTTGTTTTTCAGTTGAGGTGGCCGGGAGGGGAGATATGTGTGGGGGTTTTTTTTTTGTTTTTTTTTTTTTTTTTTTTTTTTTTTTTTTTTTTTTTTTTTTCTCCCTAAGAAACATGTTATATTGAGATGGAATACAAGATTAGTTCCCTCCTTGAATTCCTTGCCACGACTTGACAGTGGCAGAGTAACCTCCTTTTCTTTCTCTGTTCTAGATGGCAGAAATTGCCTTTCAGATCAAAAAAGCAAGCTCATGTCTTTCATATCCTCCTTTCTCTCCAATGAAGTGTCAATGATGTGTGCCCGTTGCATGAGTTTTGTTTTATTGAGAGCAATTTCAGTTAGCAAATAATAGTAATAAGGTTACCAGAGTTTTCCAAGTACAGCTTCTCTCTCTCTTTCACCTACATTTTATTTTACAGTATTTGAGTGCAGCATGACAGGACTCCTTACCCTCTACATTTCTACTGAATGCTACTGTCATCAGCATCACCAACTCCAAAATTGTATTTGTGCCATTTTTGTGGAAGAAACAGAGTGGTTACCCAGATAAAAAATTCCTTTTTCTTAACAAGAAGCCCAAGTACCCTACAATCCATCCTGTAATTAGGCTGCAGATTTAGTCTCCCTGGGCTTTCAACCACTCAAAAGTACTAAAGAAGTCCCATTTTACCAACTTGTTCTACACAACCGATCCCTCAACAGTGGAACATTAACATCTTCAGATGATAATTGATGTGTGCTCACATTAACAAGGATGGAAAATAGCATCTGTAAAACCAGGAATTTTTTTATTCTTACACATCTCATCTCAATAAACAGAAATAATGTAATTGAAAGACTAATAATGTGGCCAAACTCTACTCTGAATATTGGCATACCACACAACCCCAACTGTTTTTAACCCTACTTAGACCTACTACAGATTTGTTCTCAAAAGCTTAAAGGTATTACTAAAGCAAAATTTAAGCAGGGTGTTAAAGAAGGCCTGGAACAAAAGCCCTCATTTTAACTTGAAATGTCAGCTAATAATTAAAGCTGAGTAAGTAAGGACAGAGAAAAATATCCAACCTGTACCACCACAGAGGAGTGATGTTGTAATTCACTTGTTCATATTATGTTTTCTGGGTGGTCATTCTAACCGCATTGAAATCACCACAGCTCAGTTTCTCCATGGCTGCTTCTGAGTTATACAAATACAGGGATAGAAAACCAAAGTAATTTATGTGGTCTCCAGAAGTAATTAATCAAATAAATTTTCTTGAATTTTGCTTGTGGCGCTCTTATCTTGGCCTTCCTTTGCTTTGCAGATTGAGTCACTTCATGTGTAGTCTCAATTTTTAATTCATAATGTGAAATGGTGAAGACTTTGAGCTCCTCCCCCATACAAATTCTGTTTTACACAGTTTATTTTTTATTTATGTCTTACATAAATAATTTAACATTATTTTTATGAATGAAAATAAGAATATAATGAATGATTTTTTTAAATTGATGATGCTAACAATATTCAGTTGTGATCTGGGATCATTCTGTGTCTTCTAAAGAAAGATTCTTCTTCTACAGAAAGAATTTAGGATTCCATTATAAACAAATTTATGAAGACTTTCTCTCAGCACCCATAATTAATGCCTCTCCATCTGTGATAGAAAAGGTGTATTCACATGACATTGTGTAAAGGAAGGATAGGAGATTATAACAAATCTCCTTTCTCTTGAAGGCTACCCATTTTAATTTATATTATAATCAAATATGGTTCAATAATTTCTTCAAGCTTGGATGGTCTTTAGCCACTGGCATTCCAAATGCTGCAACAGCTCTGATAGTACTCATTAATTAGAGATGGCCCAGTTTTAGCCAGAGTTTGAACTTCCAATATCCTACATGTGTTTTAATGATCTTCCTTGGGACCTGAGTTTGGAAAATCAGCCAGTTCCCAAACACTATTTATCAGCTTCTCCTTCATTTTTTTTCCTCTTTACTAATAGCTCACAAGCATGGGCCTTCTAGTCATTATCCCATATAAATCCCAGAAAAACTCTGAAGCAGACCCTAGTTCTCAGGTATTTAGAGAATGTGAACTTGAAGGTGTATCTTTTCCTTACATTTTTAGCCTCAAGTTTGCTAAATAGATGTATGTATAAAGATTTGTTGCCTCTGTTTATGGAGAGAAGTTGAATAGCTGTACAACCATGTCAGTAAGTGAAGTGGAAAAATGGTGATGGGTGCGACTGTACCAATTTACTTGAGACTAGAATTGAATCTGGCAAAACATCTCTGTGACAAGATGTTTGATATCAGGGATTGGAAAAGTGGCAAGTTCCCATGTCTGAGCTCCTGAAACAAGACCACCTTTAGCTTTGGTCACCTTATCTCTCACCCATAAGCTGGAGTAAAATCAAATAACTTGTGATTTGCTGTCAACCCAGAGGTAGCTGGTGCACGTGCTGCTGAGTGGGTACTGCTGTTTCTCCCTGCGATGCCCATGCCAGGGACTCATTGAGAATTTGTATGGCTCTATTTATGAACATGAAAACCCCCACGATATTTCAACATTTCAAGACAGAGAAAAATATTTTTACATCTCCCTGGAGCCTTGAAAGCCAGTGATTGCAGTTGGAAACAGGGCTGCCACAATGGTTATTTGCAGACAGTGTGTGGGAGAGTGACTCTATGCAGCAATTGCCTTATTTCTATTAATAAAAAAAAATATACCTACTGAACAAGGAAACACGTTTTCAGTAAAAAGAGTATTTGTAAGTCCATGGCAGGTTTGTTGTGATTCCTTTCTACTCCCAGCCAACTGATGTAACATGTGCCCAAATCTGCTACAAGAACTGTGCTCAGAAGGGAAGAAAAGTAGCTAAGAAAACTGCCTAAAAACCCATTGTATGTTAAATACAGGAACTACAGCTGATAAAATCAGAGTGTATGAGTGTTTCAAGCCCAGCATACACTGCTGGAAACATCTGAGTGGATCAAGTCCTTTGCAAGGAGACCTCTAGCTGGCCAGAGCATGGAGGCAAAACATTCCCATGTTCCCATGAGGTGAAACAAGTTTTGGAGACTGCAAAATGCTCTGTCCAGTAAGAAGCCTTTTGAGAGAACACAAAAATACTAAGCTGGACAAAATAACTTCTATAAACAAAGGAAAAAAAATCTTAGAATTATATCATATTTAGTCAATTGCACCCAAAGAGTAATAGCTTCAAACAATTTCATAACTGAAATATTTGTAACAGAATTATCGTAAACTTGTAAGCACAAAGTCCAAGTGAATGTTGGTTCTGATATAGAGACAATTCCAAAGAGTCAGGTCATTTTAATGTTTGCTGATGGTCTAATTCTCATTTTGGTTGTGGTCTCTGTTCTAGGATGCATCTTTCCAGGCAGCCTGTTGGTGCTCTGTGTGCTTAACATGAAAACCAACAAAGGATGGGCAACATACTGGCCACTCAGAAAATAAAAACCCACTTGGTTTGGTCCCTTGCTTTGAAACCTCAATACACTGAAATTTTTTTCATTACATTAATACAGACATAATTTTTTTTTCTCAGATGTTAAAACCCCAGTGTTAGTAAAATGTTATAATTTTCCTCACTCTACAGGGCTTTTTGCAAATCTTTGTTTTCCACTCATTTATACATGTAGCTGTAAGACTCCCACTTGGAATGCATCCAGCTCTGGGGTTCCCAGCACAGGAAGGACAAAGCCCTGCTGGACAGGGTCTAGAGGAGCACCACCAAGGGCAGCAGAGGGATGGAGCACCTCTTTTGTGAGGAAAGGTTAAGAGCACTGGGGTTGCTCAGCCTGGAGAAGGTTTTGGTGAGACCTAATTGTGGTCTTCAGTACCTGAAAGGAGCCCACAAGAAATTTTAAAGGAGTGTGTAGAGACAGGATAAGGGAGAATTTGGAGGGCTTCAAACTGAAAGAGGGTAGGTTTTGATTAGATACTAGGAAAAAAAATGTTTGCTTTGAGATGGAGTGGAAGCACTCTTGGCAGAGGGGGTTAGAAATAGATCTTTAAGGTCCTGCCCAACCCAGGACATTCTATGATTTAATGGTCTGCTGCAGCAAGCATTCACCATCTTCTACTTTCTGTCTTCATTATTGACTGCTAGTAAGTCTGATACTGAGTCTCTTAGCTCAGCTAATTCTTGCCTTTCAGTCCAGTGTTTTCTCATGGATAATTAGATGCACTAGCAAACGGGAACCCTCGTGGCATAAATTTTCAAGGAACACATGGGGATATCCCTCCTTGAAATTAATCTCAGTGGGGGTGAGCAAAACATTCCTTGTAGTCTGTGTCTTTATTACAGCTCCTGGTAGCCAGAGTTTCTGTTGGTGCCTCTGTTGCTATGACACTCTTGTATTTTCACTTCTGCTTTCACTACATCCATTCACTGCTTCCTCCAGCCCACCCAACACTGGCAGGCCTGCTGCTTTTTGACCTGCTGTTGGTAATTCTCTAAATAACTTTCACTCTGTAAGAAGCAAAGCTCTGCACTCACTCGAGTCTTTACCCGTGAGGACACAAGACAGTGGGTCTAACACTGATGTTAAATGTTGTGATAAAGTGCAGTGCACAGCCAAAGTGGCTGTCTGCAACTTTCAGCCTTTAGAATTAAAAAAAGCAGTGAACTTTGCATTTCTTAGGGCAGTCCTAAATATATCAGTGGTGTTTTTCACATATCCAGAGCTTTCCTCATTACAGTTTGCACTCTTTTAAAATACTACGTTCTATTAATTCTTTTGAGGTGTGCTGTACAATCCCATGAAGAAACAAGAAGTATTGCAGTAATTGAAGGCAGATGATTGCATCTAGGAAAATTACAAGGTGGTTATGGCAACTATATATCCTGGCACACTTGCACATTGAAATTTTATCCATCATATGATCTGGAGCACATAAGGACAAACCTTCTATAAATCCACCATATATATCATCTATATTGATATATTTATTCCATGGTTCTTTAAGTACTGCTTGTCAGGCTAGATCATGGAAATAAAGAGTTTCAGGAAAGTCAAGAGATCTGAATGTTGATCTGGGCAAATAATTACAAATCTTCACATATTTAATCTTAATGTGTAGCGACGTGAACTATATTGTATTACATTTTAGGTAGTAAATTAGCAAAAAGTAGTTCCCATGTTACAACATAATTTTGTGCTCAGTGCCATAATTCAGTGTTCTGAAAGTAAGGGATGCAAATTAGTGTCTCACATTCCAGCCTGAGAAAAAAGAAACATTTTCTGTAGAAATAGAAGTCTAGAATGTCACTGTATATCACACTGATTAAAAATGTGAAAAAATACCCCAACAATAACATGACCTGCAGGTCAAAAACTGAAGACAAGTCAAACCTTCAAAATTACATTGAAATAATAATAATAATAATAATAATAATAATAATAATAGTAATAATAATAATAGTTTTTTAGGCATAAAGAATAACAAAGGATTAGGGAAAAGAAAGAAAGGAGAAGAGACAGCATATTTTTTGAATTTTGTGTTATTTTTTATATAAAAAATAGAATCACAGCTACAGGAAATATCTACCAAGAAAAATACATAGGACCATGTGAATATTTTTTCTTTCTAAATTCAGTATCAAAATATATTACTTACTTGATGCATGTTTTTGTTTGTTCTCAAGGTACTCTCTCTTTTTTAGCACATTTTAACCTAGCCTTGGAAAGTTCTTGCTATTTCTTAACTAGTCTCACTGCCTGTGCTGCCTCCAAAAGGAAACATATAAAAATTATTGTCTAATTTATTATGTTTTCCAACTGAATAGTTGAATGAAAAAGGACTGAATCTGAATCTTGAGAACTTTTATTGTATCTAGCTCTAGTTTCTCTTATTGCAAAAATAAAAGAGGCAGCTAGATGCATCTTGTTGCAGCTGAAAACAGCTTTTCTCATTCAGAAGTGGTACTGAAAAAAACAAGCCTTTCCACAGCATTACAGAAACGGTGTTATTCACTTCTCTTTATGAAATGAGCAGTTTCACCGATGCATCTTCAAAGTCCTTGTAGCCGCAGGCACAATAAACAGCATTATTGCTTTTCAACTCACCTGTTTTCCTCAGATATCCTCTGGTTGTTACTTTTCATCTCTTATGGGTAGTCCAAGGTGTCTTGTTTGGTATTGAGGAGTACATTTTGGTGCTGCAGAGTTTGATGTCACTCAAGGGATGGAGGGCCGAGTACACTCTCCTCTACCTGACAGAATGGTCTAAAAAGTATTGAGTTTTCGGCTCTCCAATGCTAAAGTTTATTTCCAGAAATATCTAGGAAAGGCTGGTTTTGCATACAAAAGCATATGTAAAATGCATGAGGAATTTAAATGCCTTAATGCATCTTTTATGATGGAAATTAATGCCATTCTCAAGGTTGAGGTGATGCAGAACTTAATTTAGTTTACGGCCAATCAAAATCAGAGTAGGATAATAAAAAATAAGAATTAATCTAAACTCTGCTGCTTCCCACCTCTCTCTTCTTCCTGGGCTCACCTCCACTCACAATTTCTCCACCTCCTCCCCCGATCCAATGGCACAGGGGGATGGGGAATGGGAAGTGGGGTCGTTTCATTAATCTGTGTCTCTGCCATTTCTTCCTCCTCATGATCTTCCCCTGCTCCATTGTGAGGTTCCACCAACAAGACACCATTCTGCACTGACTTCTCCAAAGTGAATCCTTCTGATAGCCCAAGTTTCCTCAGGAACTTCTGCATGGGTCCTTTCCATGGCACAGCCTTTTTCAAATGCGAAGTTGAATTTCTCTCTTTGTGCTGCAATAAATTCTAATGTTAATCTTGTATTGATGATGCTCACGTGTACTGAGTGATCAATACAGTAGATAATGCAGAGATAATCTTAATGGGAAAGATAAGAGGAAACGAAGAAAATGTTTAAATACCTCTCCACATTTTGACAAGTTAGATTAGTGTAGTGGGAAACAGTCAGAGTGGTCGTATTAAAACTGTCTCTGGGTTGTTTTTCTTTCCCTAAGGAAAATGAAAAGCAGCAGCCTTCATCTTGAATATGATTTGCGATTGCTGCAATTCAAAAGAATAAGTGGAGAGCTGTTACTACCTCCCTGTCCCCAAATCTTGAGGAGGATTTTTACTGACAGCATTTGGAGCCAGAGGGACACTGAATGGATGACAGAGAAAAGAGACAGGTATTAGAAAATTATGTTCAAAAATCAGCTTCACTATTAATGAAGTGCTAGCTAGACAATTTATACTATTCAACAGTTAAAAGATAAATTGCACTGACAATGGATTCCTAACATCACGTGTGCTATATTTTCTTTCACCCATACCTTGGCAGTCTTTATCTTCCAGTTGAAACTCTGGATTTTTTGTTTGTCCTCACCTTAATTTTAGGCAGTCACTTGGACAAGTAAGCCCTTCTATTGGTTAAAAAGGAAAAGAAATCCTCTAGAGTGAAATTTTATCTGCCCTTAGTTTCTTTTGCCTAGTTCTCTTCAGACCCACTCATACTATTGATCAAGATTTTATTTTTCCTGGGTCCAGGCTGAGACAAAGGGCAAAGGACTAAAAAATGTCAGAAGTTGTTAAATTAAATGCTCCCCACAGAAGAGCTTTAGCAGGATTCCCAAGTTTTATTTGGAAGATGGGTGTTTTCTGTGAGTGCAGTAAGGGTGACACTCCAGCTTTCACCAGAGGAACTCTCAACATCTGAACAGAGAAGGGTCCCTACACTGGTACTATATTCATTAATTTGAAAGATTCAAGACTGTTGAGATTTACAGTAATTTCTTCCAGCATTTTTAACACTTGCCACTATATTCTGGCGAATTTCTGCTTTCTCCTGAAGAAAATGTGTCTCTAGAACTTCCTTTTAGCTTTATGTTTCCCAGTTACAGAAAGAGTTACCACTGTAAGAATTCTTGATGCATAGACATACTACAGCCACTGCTCTTCCTTATTAAAAAAAGGTTGAAAAAAATTTATTCAAGTATTATTTGGAAGATATTCTGCAGAATTGGCTGCAAATCTTTATGCAGGTACAGCACAAACTGACAAGAGAAAAAAATAACTGTGGAACAGGTGCAAGCATTTCACTTTCTGAGATCTTATTGAAACTAAACTGTTTAAAAAAGTGGGTTGGATGGTCCAAACCCTGCATTAAAGAGAGAGAAAAAAAAATGCAAGCTGGGGACAGGATAATTTTCATGAGATTGCAGTTGCTGGAAGCCTTATAGCCCAGGAGATAAAGCATTAAAAACCAATCTGTCAGTCAGATCCTTATGTACAGGAGAAGAGAAGCATCACTGGGGAAGGCAGCTGAGCCAAATTGTTGCACAAACTGCTGAACATTTATTCTCTTAAAGAGTTTAATCTGATTCTTAAAAGGTAAGTGCTTCTTCCTGAGAAGCAGTTGATGCCACTTTCAAATAAGGTGTATATTAGGAATCAGTTTGAACGAGCAATAAAAAAAAAACCAACAAAAACAAAACAAAACAAAAAAAACCACACCATTCAATTTTTTTTGTTTTGTTTTGAGGCAGTTGTCCAGCAACTTTTTTTTTTTTTTTTTTTTTTTTTTAGTAAAATGGCAGAGAAGAAGAAACAAAGAAGAGTAATTGAGAAGAAGATAATTTCTTCAAGTATACCATCTGTCAGGGCAACTTTCCTTGTCCTTCTGTCACAGTGACCTCCCATCACACCTGCCTTTCTGTCATCACTTAATTTTGTTCAGAAACAAAAGATTTCCCTGATCACTTGCACTGATTTGTGCACAACACCCCAGAAAAGAGCAAACCAGTGGTCGGGACAAAAGTTTCTTGCTTTGAGGGCAGGAGTCTGCTAAAAAGCAGCTGAGCCTCTGTTACTGTCACACTGCACAGAAACTTCCCTGATTTAATTTTTACCAGCCAATGGGAGTCACAGGAGACAAGCCACCAGTTTATTCTGCAAAGGTCTGAGGACCCTTGGTGATGTAGCATGAGGACAGAAGGAAGACAAAGGTGATAATTTCATGACATTGTCAGAAATTTGACGAATGTGGTTGTGGGATTGTGTAAGAGAGGAGTGGTCTCTAGGGCAACAAAGGAGAAGTTATGCTCCAAAATGACCAAAAAATGTGATGGATGCAGGGTCAGCTATGCTGAAGTAAAGGTTGATTTGGAAATTATACCTGAGCTGGTTTCCGCATCTTGGAATGCACTTGGAATTCAGGGAGGTTACATCAATCTCAGGCAAAAAAAGCAAAGAATGCCACGTAGCAGACTGGAGGCTTTCTTGTTTGAAGATTCTGGAATACTTTTAATAACTCTGGCAATTCAAAGCAGAGAATTTGGTTGATTTTTCAAGCAGATGAAGAAGGGCACAGGTTTTTTTGCAAGGTTAATTGCTTTTGTGGCTCACTGAGGAAGTGAGATGTGATTCTCACTCTAAGAGATATTTCAAAAATAATTGACTAAGTTAAAGCCAAGCCTTTCATTTGCAGTGGGGAAGTTTCCTGTTTGCACTCCACAGACACAAAAAAGAACAGTGATTTCATTTCGAGTTATTGCAGGGAAATACTTTTAAAAAAAAATCTTTTCTTACAACCGAACTAAAACCAGAACGTTATTATTTTTTCCTATGAGTAACAGAAAGGAATTAGATTACAGATATTTTAATTAATCTGACTTGGTATTTTTAAAGCCTGGCAGCAATCTGTTTGTATTTACGTCATCCAATTACAGTTACAGAAAATAAAGGGTAATGATAACTCTTGGAGCCATACACCAGACCTCCAGGAGGGGGATGGACCCAGGGCCCTGACATCAGTTTGAGGAAAAGATGCAGAATTAAGCCTATTAAGATATCAATAAAAGGGAATGAAATTGTTTAAGGCAAACAAAATAATTTTTGTTAATACTCTGCATCCCCTCTTCCAGTGGGTCCAACAGTGACAGTTCTGGCTGCTGGACAGTCTTTGTACAGACAGTCAAAAATGGTTGATAAACATTTCTGATGTTCATATCATGGCCCACTGGACCATGGAAACATCCAAAAATTGACTTACAGTGTTGGGACAAATCAGTACATCTAGTAGAAATTTTTGCAGGGGTAAAAAAAGCAAGAAATAATTTTAAAATTCTTGCTGAACAGTTTCCTTGGATCTGAACCTGCAATTTAAAACTTATTTCTGCCAAAACCTTGAATTGGAAAGGCTATGTCAAGTTAATCAGGGTCAATAAACCATGGATGAAATATATATACTTATTTTATTAATCTTTTCAGTTAATTGGTAGTTAATTAACAATCTTCATCTGCAAGAAGAGGAAAAAAAAATGATATCTGAAATATTCACCTGGATAAAACAGAACTTTGTCTTCCAAAGTCTGTGACTTGTTAGTACCTTATAATTTTTATCACCATTTCACAATTAATTGAGATTGGGTTTTTTTGCTGTGAAAAATTCTTAGTCCTTTTACTATTTGCAAGCAGCTGATTAGAAGCATTCATTACTGGAAGTGAATTTTAGTTGAGGTTTTTGGAGCATAGAAATAGACATCTGCTGTTGTTGGCATCAGCATTGTTCTTCAAAGTAATTCCCTTCAGCAAATAGTGATATTTAAATGTTTAGGTTGAATGTTCCACAGCCACAAACGAGTTTCCAGTAAATTAACTGCCTAAAAGGAAATGCAGATTTCCTTCAGTGTTTAAATGGACAATCAAACAAATATTGTATGCATTAAGAAACTCTCTTGTGTTCCAGCAGCTAAGGCAATGGTCCACATCAGTATTTAAATCACAGCTTTTAATAGTGGAAGGATGGTGAGGTCAGATTATTTCTACTTATGTGGTACAGGATTTCTTAAAAAAATAAAATTCATTCATCTTCATGGGTAAGACCATCGAGATTAAACTGTAGATGATGGGCATAAAAGAAACAAAATTATCAAGGTGGTGGTGTACAAATCAATTTGAATAAACTTTATAGCCATTAGAGAGGACAACGGAAATAATTACTCCACAATAAAATAATGTATTATACAAGATGTATAAAACCCCAAACATAGTTTAATTTACCTATTTGTTGAGGCATTTACTTCCTTTAGAATATAGACTACAGACAGCTGAAAGGTTAATTTGGGAGATAAAAATTACTCTTCTGTTATGTTTTTAGATTTGAATTAATATTTCCTTAGACATTAAAAAAATATTTTTTTAGCAGCACAATGACTTTCTGAATGGATAGAATAATTATAAATAGAACTATAGAAATTATTCTTCTCTCCTATTTTAATTGTAAAATACTATCTCTTGATATTTTCTATGATACCACACAGGTAAAAAAAGTATTATTAATATTAATAATAATAAATTAATATATTTTATCTCTGAGGTTCAACATACATATTCCAAAGTAAACCTGGTTAAAACCTAACTAGGAAAGAAGTCTGCAAACCTTGAGCAGCCCAAGAATCAATTTTAAGAAAAGTGCAAATTACTTTAGTACGTGTTCAAGTTTGCATTAATAATTTCTGGGTGTCAATTTAACTCATAGTAGGAATGTTTTTCTGTTGTTTTGATGCTGAAATGTGGATTTTGTTGGGTAGTTTGGTAGGTTTTGTTGGAGTTTGGATTACTTTGTTTTTTCCTTGTGTCTTTTTTTTTGTTATGGTTGGTGTTGCATCAGGAAGCTGTAGGAATCAGTAGTCTGGTTAAACTGAAATTTAGTTTCATTACGCCAAGGCACTTCTTTTTGAGAGATATTGTCTATAGCTGTATAAAACTGCTTTTATTGTGAAATATATGGTGAAACTCAGTAATTTCTGCTGTCAGCTTATTCACAGGGAGAGATACAAACCCCATCTTCTCTCCATAACTTCTTAAGTAGCCCCAGATACAGTGGGCATCTCAAGTTCAGGAATCCTGAGAAACACAAACACCCAGGGAACTAAAATTCTGGGCTCCAAATGCAGACAGAATCAACTCCACTCAAAGAAAAATGAAGCATTACTTTGCTGTTTCTTCAGGTATCTACATGTGAATTCCATGCTACTTTTTACCCTGCTAAGTTGTTTCCTGCCTGGTTAGGCTAGAGTTAGTTCTGACAGAAAAACAAGTGTGTGAGTGTGCTGGAGTTATCAGATTGCTGACAGCAAAACAGTGATTTAATATAACCTTGCAGAAGAGTAGTGTTCATGAGCATAATATGAAAACTCCCAAGCAACTATTTATTAATTATATTATGATGCCACAGCTAGAAAATGCATTAAATATATAAAGATAGCTTAATATATTAACCAGAATAAGTTTAATTCCATGACAGAATTTAGACCAAAATATATATTAATCCCTTTGTTAGGATTTTATAGCAGAAAATGTGTAACATCAATAATTCTATTAGGAAACAGTAACTTAATATTTCCCTGATTAGCAAGCATCCCAGACATAGCAAGGTAACAACACAGCAGCAAAAGTCATGTTTCTACTTTCCTTGTTAACTAAAAAGGTCATCTTAACCTTTCTTGATGATAGGAAAACTAGGATAAACCAGAGCACAACTCACTGACTCAGAAAATCCAAGTATGAAATGGCCTGGGCAGAGGGGAATGGGAATTTTGGGGCATTTGTGTGTGTGTAGTGCTAAGAGCTGGGCTGGGAGACACTGGAGAATAATGAGAGAAAAACCATTCCCTTTTTGCCTTTGTTGTATGTTGCATTCATGTTTGAAGCAAGACCCTGCTATATTCAAAAGCGTAAGGAAAAAAGATCCACAAAGAAAATTTTGGGAAAGTAAACTTTTTAAAATCCTCTCCTAAATACTTTCAATAGAAGTCATCAGAATATTGGTAGCTATAAAGTGCTGACACCTTTTTTAAATGTTTTCAATGAAAAAAAGCATGCGTTTCTTGTACATCAGTTTCCAGAAGATGTAAAAGTCAAACATTTTTTAAACACAAAATTGTGGAATTCTATGACCAAAAGGTTTCTATAGAACACATATGATTTCTCAAGAGTTCATCCATCATATTCAGAGGCAAAATTGATTCAATTAAAGCTTAATTGAACATCTAGCTTTTGCTGAGCATGAATCTCAGTACTGCTGGGAAGAAAAATTGTGGCAATTACACAACTCTAAAAATTGAAAATTAACATTGACTTCTTTCTTCTTCTCATTTTCCTCTTTTATGTAAATACCAGAAGTGCTTATTTTTCTTAATCTTGTAAACACTTTTTGATACAAATACTTAAAATATTGTACAGTATGAGTTGTATAAGACTGGTGTGCAGTTTCCAAATAGATAAATTATGTTTAACATGTTTCAGTAATTGAGGCTTTAATAAGCCTCAGTAGCTGTGTATAAAAGAAGAAATAGACAAAAATAACTTGAGAAAATATATCAAATGAACACAGATTTAATGGAATGCTGAACCAAATAATCAAGGACACTTGGCAAAATAACCAAGGTAAAGCCAGAATACGAGGAACAAACAAAGGCCAACTCATCAGTCTGGGTAAAAGTAATTCCAGCAAAACCACCAGCCCAAGAAACCCACCAACTCAAAAGAAGAAGAAGCTGACCATATGGTCTAATTAGAATAAGAACTGAGAGATTAATTTACCCATAGAAGATAGGATGCTAATTAATGAGAGGAGTATGTAAGTTACAGCCAATGCACATTCATGCCTTTATTTGCTAAAATATAAACAGTGAAGTTCAGGTAATTGCAGTGCTAGCTTTGTGGATTTCTCAACCAGAAAGGTTTTCTGCACAGAACTTTAAGTAAAACAAATACCTTGACCCTCTCTGTGGATTGTTCTCTTGCACACTGAGTGAAAGAATCCATTTCATGACAGTTTTGTGTGTTCATGACAGTTTTGTGTGTTCATGACAGTTTTGTGTGTTCTCAGGCAAGGGATTTTGAAGTAAGGCCAACAAAGCATTTCAGTGTCAAAATGACTTTATATACAGAGCAATTAATATTTTAGGACTGGGAAATTGGCACATGTGAACTTCAAAACAAGAAACTTCGAACAGATGAAGTGCAAAATGAAGACTGACTAAAGAAAACTCTTAATTTAAAGCTCAGTATGTAATTTCTTGCAACATAGTTATTTGCTAAATTATTTTTATCTTCCATGCTGATATCTTTACAATCCACAGAAATGAAATGAGAACAACTGGGAAACTGCTGATTGATTAGAATCACTTTGGATTTTGTTCTTCAAGGGGACTTTGTACCTTCAGCTGCTTCAGGGGAAGAAGGATGCTTAGTACCATAGTAATTATTTCTTTTTCATGCTGTTAATAGAACCTACAAAACCTGGTGTGAAATGAAAGGGAAGACTGGGAGGAAAAGGGTGCACTAGTTATCAACTAAATCTTTTATAATGCAGTATTAAATAATGTGTGCACACTTTGTGAGTACATAGTAATTTTCTCAACAGGAAAATAGGTTGCTGAAGTAAAAACATGAACAGCCACTGCAGGGAAACCAAAGCTTCTGACCTTGTGTTTCTTTGCATTATTTTTCTACTTTGTTATTGCGTTTTCTCTTTTCAATGACTTAGATGGAATTAGACTTGCTCTTGTTGCTCTCCAAACCTGAACAGCCCACAGTTCTGTCCTGAGGAGATCACTTCTGGTTTCTGATAGCTTTTGAATATAGAGTTGAGCACACTTTCTGTGGCTCAGTCATCACCACCAGCACAACAAAGTCTATCCAGTCATGAGAGTGACCAGGCTGAAGTTTATCTCCTGATAAAGCCCAATTGCCTTTTGCTTTGGGGAGGACATGGAGAAAAGAGGGAAAGAGGAGAGAAAGGAAAGAAGAGAAAGAGGAGTCAAGGTGACTGAGAAGAACACCTTAAAGGAAAAAAGAAGAAAAAGCTAATTTTTGCTACTAGGTGCCTCTCCTTACAAACCATTCCTTCATTTTTTTGTCTCTTCTGTTATTTTTTCAAGTATTGTAGGATCCTTTCCTCTCAACCCACCTCCTACTTCAGAAAGAATGCAGTTCCCACAGGTTCTGTGTGAGAATATATTGGTTTTCCCTCTTTCCCAGCAGGACCACCATGATATTTTACATAAACAAAAGGACAATTATTTTTTTGAAAATGGAGAAACCAATCTGCAGGATGTTTTTTTCCCAGATCTAGACACATGAAGACATATGTTAGACATAAGACAAGAAATATGTCAGCATCACAAATCTAAAACAGGATACATGATTAACAAAAGTACATGACAAAAAGATACATTTAACTCACCATGATTTATGTATAGGCTCAAGTGGAATGGTAACATGAGAGTTATTTGAAACTTTGAAATTAATGAGGGATTTTTAAATACGTAATTTGTAATATTTATGCACATAAAGGCTTATCTTTCACTGGAAAAAAAAATTAAAAATCCCAAACAACTCCAAAAAAAAGTAGAGACCTACAAAACCAGGAAATCTGAAGACTTTTGTGTATACACAGGTGAGCTTTGGTAGGGTTACTTGTAAAAAAAAAGTATAAATTCTGTATAAAATCTTATTCTAACCAGCTTGCATCATCTCTATAATTTCTGGGTATGCTTGTAGTGTCTAAAAGAAATGCTCATCTGCCAGCAGCAAAATCAGTAAAAGCATCACATTAACCTCTCTAACAGTTAGAGGTACTGCAGTGCATCAAGGCAGTGTAGTTATTAACATCTGAATAACGAAAATCTTCCCAAAGTCAGTGATGGAAAACCCTTATTTACATTTTTTTTAAATAAAGCATCAGTTTCCTACTGTTTTATAGCCTAGTTACTGAGGAATGTTTGCCAGCACCTTAACCTACAGGCACATTACTATGCTAACAAGTCCAGTAATAACTGTCAGGTTCTGAAAATTATCTTCTTGTTCCTACCTAAAGTTGTCAGATTTTATAAGCTCCTTGGCAGATTATTCTCATGAACGGGTTTTGTTACTTTCTTCTTCAAGGAATAGGTAGGTTTGAATTTTTA
This sequence comes from Sylvia atricapilla, assembly GCF_009819655.1. Classification (NCBI taxonomy): domain Eukaryota; kingdom Metazoa; phylum Chordata; class Aves; order Passeriformes; family Sylviidae; genus Sylvia; species Sylvia atricapilla. The sequence continues at coordinate 1,461,432 of NC_089143.1, forward strand.
TTTTTTTTTTTTTGGTGAATTATTGGTAAACTTGTATTTAAAACTTGAAATTCCTTCATCACAGTTTCCACAACTTCAGTTTTAAATGAGAACCTGTTACTCTCTTTCCTTTCAAGTAAACTATTCACTAGATAATTTTTCTTCTATAAATGCAGGAGAAAGAGGTCATTTGAAAGGGATTTTCTAAAAAAACTATATAACTATGGATAACATTGAAGAATTGGCTCTTTTCTTATTGATTTTTTGTAACTAAACAGACTGTAAAAACGGCAGTATTTTTTCAGTATGTTTACAACTTGAAGTAGAGTTACTGATTATCAGTAAAAAATATTTTAATATAACTTTGTCTCCTAATTTTCATTCTAAGAGTGAGCAAGATGAGTGTCTAAATAGAACACAAGACTAATTCTCAGCAGTCTGCAGGGGGTCTTTACTTACTGTCTTTTGCCATCAACTGAAAAATTGATTATTCATTAAAAATAAAATTACTTTGAATTTGAAAGACAATGGATTACAACATCATTTCAAGTTACAGTGGTTTTCAGTTCAGCAGTGAAATATAAGAAATTCCAAAGAGTATAAATCCATAAATATTTGGTAAAAATGATTTAGATAAATATTTTTAGCATTCAGCATCATTATATTTGGGCAGATTTTGACTGAGAAACTACAAACTGTCAGAGTAGTAATGAGCTACTTGCTGCAGAATCATCAAAATTTAGCCTTTTGTATTAATATTTGAGCATGAATGTTAATATTAAGTAGAGATAGTTACATGGAAATCTGAAGAAACTATTGCAATTTTTAATAAATTTTCATTCAAATTTGCAGCAATCTACAGGTAAATAAAAGCCCTCTCTTTGAGGCTTTTTGTTAGGGTTTTTTTTTTTTTCATTTATGTTTGGAGAATAGTGTATCACGGCCAAATATCCTGTGACAGGTTGAATACAGATAATATGTTACAGAGAGAATATAGATAATATTTTACAGAGAGTTTGGGTGCACTGCCCTGGATGTAGAGAAACAATCTCCTGGAAAATACGTTTGAGATGCTGCAGTAATTTAATGAAATTATTTGCCAGCACCTTCAATTTACACGTCAGAGGGGTTCTCATGGAGCATAACACAGGCCACAGGCCACATCCTGCAAGAGCTGCTGGAGCATGTGTCCCTCGTGGCATCCTATCTCACTTTATATTTAGGAGACTGATGATCCTGTTCTTTTTATATTGCTCCCCCCAAAAAATAAAGCTGTGGAAGGGCAACCTTAAATGAAATGTGCCATCCAGTAGACGAAGCCCTAAATTTAGTGTTTTACCTGAGACCAACTGAGATGGTGGAAGAAGAAAAATCCGTGCAGCTTTTGCATCACCTAAAGAGAATAATTCCTTGTGCTTGAGGATAAACATTCCTTCTGTGGTAATGTGACAGGCATGGAGATTGTTGAAGGTTCAGACAAACAGAAGCATTCTGGCAGATGCTGCTTTACTTAGGAGAGAATGAAGAGTCAATAAAATCCCTTTTCCCATGTGAGAGTGGGCACAAGGCTCAGGGCTTCTGCTGTGTCCTCTCAACTCTTCCTGATTCACTCTGCCAGCTCCTTTTCCAACCTCATCAGATCAACACACCCCGCACCAAGGCAGGTATTTTTAAGAGTAAAATACTCTTAAAAATACCGAGAGCAGGCAAAATTAGCAATCTGCATTCTGTGGGACTTGTACACCAAAAGCCTAGAAAAGGAGAAAACAGATGGCTGAGAAAAAACAGATTTAGGGGGTGAGGGGGGAAAGATGAAAGAACTATAATAGGAGGATGAGTGAAGAAATGGTGTTAGTTGGATCTTGAAGTACTAGATTTCAGTAAGAATGATGGAATTGAAGAATGGTGTCATAAAATGAATAAGCAAAGGGATACTTTAGAGCTGACTGACATCCTTCATGAACAGTGAATAAGAAGGATAAGGCAAAAAGAGTAACATTAGAAAACCATAATTTACCAAATCAGTTAATTAACTGTATATTTTTGAGATAAGCTTATTGTTTGTATTTTACTTGCAGTGAAGGAAAACAATTGCAAAAAGAAATTTAAGCCACTTGGTCTTGGAAGAATGCAGAAAATGTTCAATAATGGCTGAAGGGGCAGCTCCTCATCCCATGACAACTTGTGATACCTTCCTACATGATATTAGAGAATTAAATCTTGAAAAAAAATGTGCAACATGCAAATTTCTCTTTTATTCTACTGGAACCAACCAATAACTCTACAATTTTTTTTCCAACCAATCTACAAATCTTTTTCTAACAAAATTTTATTAAAATTTCAGAAAGAAAGAAATAGCTGTTTGTTTCCAAAAAAAAGTGAGCAAAATTTTCAGGTTTTAGTTGAGAAATTTGTTATTCCTTATAGTAATGAATGACTATAAAATACATATGTTAAGAAGTCTTGTAATGGTAGTGATATATCTACTACAATAGGCATAAAAGGTTAAAGTTAAGCAGACTCAAAGTCTATGCAATAAAAGTAAGATTTCAGCATCATTAGAAATTTTTTATATTAGGTTTCTTTTTATCCAAGTAGAGAGAAATAGTACAATAACCCTGAAAACAGACTGCAAGTTTTTATCTGGGTTTCTATATATGTATATATAAGCCCAGAAAAATAGCCCCTTGCAAAAAAACATTGTTTTTCTGTGGTTCGGTTGTGCACCACTGTATTTGTAAACGTTATTCTGGGTTTAATGTTGTAGTCTTTTTTTATTTTTCCTCTGTCTAATGCTAGAAAAACAGAAATTTTTTTCTCATAGAAACTATGATTCACTATAGAGAAGTTTTATTGAGAAAGAAAAAAAAAAAAAAAAAAAAAAAAAAAAAAAAAAAAAAAAAAAAAAGGCAGATCCAAAAATATTAAAACAATAAGAGTAAGAAGTTAATTCTTTTTACCAAGGAATTGCTTTTATTCGTGTGGTTTACATAGTGGAATAATAGAGTTAATATTTCACTTTTGATAAAAGCTTTTCTGCCAAAGTACTTGAGAACTTTCTGGCCTAAATAGTGAACTTAAGATACAGTCTTTAACTGATCAAATTTCCATTAGAATAGTTAAGATGATATAGTCAGAATGATCTTGTAAAATTCTTGCTGTTATTTTGGTAGACCTCGAGAAAAAACTACTCAGCAAAATCACAATTTTTTGTTTGGTTAAATGTCAATTGCATTCCTTATTGAACAAACTTAATCAATCTATTCTTGATTAATAAACTATTCAGCAGATGCCTAATCTGTAAATAGATGAGTAATAATATTTTAAATGAAGAATGATATTGATATATGGGTCGTTTTTCATATGCAGGAGATGAAAAAAAATATAACAGAGATGAAAAAAATATAACAGGGATGAAAAAAATCATCAGTACAGGGTCTTCTCCAAACCAGAAGTAACAAACTTTAATGCTGAGGAAATTTGTTCAGCTTAACTATATTTCACTGTAAATCAAAGCAAATAGATTTGCAAATTGTGAAAGGGAGTTGAGGAGGGGGGGATTGTTAGCAGGAAACAATAAATTTCTTAATTTCCAGGTGAAAAAGTACTGCTGCTAATATAAGTGTCTCTGGAGCAAAAAGAAATTAAGAGGCAAAAAAAAGAAGATGGAAACTACATTGTATCATCAAATTGTTTTGGAATAGTAGAGGTTTAAAGAGTTCAGCAGAAGAATTTTAGAACAAATTTAAAATAAGTAATCTAATCTATTTCTTTTTATTTTAAAAATGTTCTAAATTGATTTGAACACTGTCAAGGAAAAAAAAATCATTTTTTTCACAATAAAAAACCCTAAAGCAAACTGAAAAATCTTGTACTGTTCAGTGCTAATACCTATTAAATAAATTAACTAGGTGTATGCAAGCTTAGTACTGTTTCTGAAGTATTCTTCTATCTGATATTATTCAACATCTGCTTTCATTTTATTCACTCTGCAATAGACTTTGGCTGTTGGGTTACTGCTATTGCTCCTTGTAGCATATTTTTCTGGATGTAGGACACTCTAGAAGTAACTGCTGCTCTATATGGAGCATTGGCTCATCATTTTCCCAAGAACAGTTTTCAATGTTTTTATTTTGAGTAAAATAAATTTTTCTGTGTTGTGGGAACACTGAAGAAGGAAAATTAGATCTTTCATCTGGAAATTAAGTATTTTTTTGTAATCAATGACAAACCAGAGATCTTTTGAAAAACCAAACTAACAAGAATTTTTTCTGTACATCTAATACATCATGTATATACACAGATAGGAAGATTTCCAGAGGTGAAAAAAGCCAGGGGCTAAATGAAATTTAAAAAAAAAAAAAATAAGGGTAGTCTACACAGAGAAAGTGGGCAGACCCCAGGTCTTCTATTTGAACTTCATTTCAGTTTTCTTGTTGAAAAAAAGGTTATATTATATGTATAAAGGGGATGCTGAGGTAGAGCCATTAGTATGCTCCAAATTTCCAGTATTTATTTAGTGCAATTTAACCACAGAAGTTAACCTGTAATAAGGATGTGTATTTGTTATCTAACTGAAAGTAGCCCATCCAATCTTGCTCCAGACTTTCTGAATTGGAATTAAAGTTCATTTATTGGACTGCCAGTAAATTACTTAGTGAAACAGGACACCACAACTCCTTGTTAAATTTGTGTATGTTTTGAAATTACTTTGCAAACAGGCTAGTAGTGCTCATTGTTTGGGGACAAAACAAAGGAGAGCATTCTAAAATATTTCTGAAGTACTTAAATATTTTCTTACTGATTTCCTACTGATGGAAAGTCCATATTTTTTAGAAATGTTTTGTGATAAATTTTATTCTTTAAATCAGGGACTGAGATATCTACTTTGCATTGGCATTACATTGTTGATTTGTAAGAAATAAATCTAAATTTGAAATTCAAGCTTGGGAGAGAACAATACATTTTTGATGGCCTCTCCTTTTCCCTTTCAGCTTTAATAAATTAGAGTGCATATGAATCAAAACAGTGGAAGTAGTCCTAAATGTTTGAGGTTTATGTTTTGCTCAATACAAATCAGAACAGTAGTGTTCTGATTGAAGTGTGTGTTAGTCTAAAGAAAGCATGATTCTTCCAAGATTATATGTGGATGCTACTTTTGACTCTCACTCCATCATCTGGGACATTTTCTATCTATACCATAAAAATAAATCTTATTTTTATGGTATAGATAGAATAGATAGAATTTATCTAATGTTTATGTGTTTGCTAGTCTATGTGCTTCAGATTCATGACTTCATTAGATTCAACAGAGGAGTAAACATAATACACAGGAAGTACTCTGAAAATAGAAGTGAACAGAATCACAGAATCTCATCATATTCTGAGTTAGAAGGCGCCCACAAGGATCACTGAGCCCAACTCTTAAGAGGATGGCTTGTACAGGGATTTAGCCCACAAACTTGGTGTTATTGGCACCCTGCTCTGACCAGCTGAGCTATGAGATACTGTGAATAAGTACTTCCAAAACCCTCTTAGATCAATGCTTAAAAACATCTGTTCTGAAGCATTCACAAGGGCTGCAGCAAGCTACACTCATCCTGGAGTTAAGGATGAGATCACTTCTATAATTCCTGTGGTTCACTGAAAGGCTTATCCTCGTTACACCAGCAAGGGGGAACACTCGTGGGTGCCATCATTATGGGATTAAACTGAGCTATTTCTTAATGGTGTACATCAGGATTCAGGCAAACTTAGAGAGAGGAAAAAACCCTTTCTAAAACACCATCCTTCCACACTAGAGCCCTCCCTTCTTCAAACTGAAAGGGCAGCATAAGCCTCATTTGAATAATAGATTACTTAAGATACCTGAATCTCTAGTGCCAAAAAAAATTTACACATCATCTTTTTGTCTTCTAGCTATTCCTAATAAGCATAGGCTGGCTGAGCAGCAGAAATCTTAGAATAAAATCAGAAATCTTCTACAGGTTTTAAAAGAGTTTATCTTGTGGTCAAATGCTAAACAAATAACTTCCCTCCCAAAAGATGAGTTTGTAGTTGTATCTTTCTATATCAAGAATATCAAAATCTGCTAAAACCCTACAGGATGGGATATGGTGATCCAGATAAATAGTGTCACTCTTTTGTGTCCTTACAACTCTCAAAATATGATCATTCTCTGTTTGAAATGAATCACTCAGTAATTGGAGAAGTACATATTTCTTGCTACTTGTCATGTTCTTGATACTACGTCTGAAAATTTACAACTGCAAAAGAATTAATGCAAAGATGTTTCTCTGAGAGCAGCCCTGCTCTGCTGACCCAGGGACCAGAAACTCACATCTTTTATACAGACTACATGGGCAAGGGGAGTTTATCAGAAAACCTTCACGGGAGGGGAGCACATCTAATGCCAGTCGTTGTTCCATCTTTGGATATTTCTCTTTCACAACAATTCTGCTTTACCAGCTAATCTCATGGTTCACATGTGGGTTGTTTTTTTCCCTCTGGCTCCATCTCACTGAACTTGATTTATACCTTTTCATTTAGAATGGCTTAGAGTCTAAAATATCAAAGAACTACTGAGCAGGGGAGATTAATAAGAGCTGGACATTCACCTGCAAAAAGATTTAAAGTTATGTGTTTTTGCCTAGATTAGTCATATAAATATTATTCCTGACAATATATCAGACTTTAAAATTTTGGTCTGTGGTGAAATTTTTGCTGCTTTTGAATTTTAGTTTTCTCTTGTTTCTTTATTTCTAATTTCCTCCCACATTACTGACAGTAAGCATAGTAAGTGATATTTTTCCTTTGATGGTTAGTTGGGGTTTTTTGCCTCCAAACAACTGAACAACTTATCCTTCATTCTTGTAATTGTAGCTGGACTAGAACACATTCTACCAGAAACTTTCATTTCTACAAAATGATTGAAGTCTGTAACAATTTCCAGGTAAAAAAAGCAATTAGCCTTTGAGAGATTTATAGGAAAGAATGGACACAGCTCACTGCAGAAATGAAAAAAGGGACGCACATGGACCTAACAGATCAATGTCTGATATCTTTCCCATATTGGGTTGCACTGTTCCTTACCACGTTTGTTCTGAAAGTCAGCAGAAAATCATAAAAGAAAGTAAGAGACAACATAAGGACCTCTCTCTTGTTCCTTATCTTTCTTGTGCCAAATAATATTAGTGACATCTGTGCTAGAATAGGTGGAATTATTTATGCCTTTCACACTAGGCAGAAGAATGAGAACCAACTACTTCCCCAAACGTAAAGGTAAAATCCGTGTTAATATAACCAAGAAGCAGGTTTAGAATCCAAAAGATGTGTTAAAAGATATGCTTTTCTTAAAAAATGGGAGTTTTTTTTCCTCTGAGTAAAAATATTGACATTTTTCATAACAGAATGTGCCATTAAAAAGTTACATTTAGTCTTTAATTGTAGCTATCATCCATGTGGATGTGACAATTATTCTAAAATATGCCTGAAAAAAAAATTTTCACCTATTTCCAAATGGCTGATTTCTGCATTATTCAATAAAATGGAAAGATTATTAGTCCTTACTCTAAGGAGACCATCAGTCTTTATATACATTGAGTTGTAATATATATATATACACACCAACTGAAGAATAAACATGAGGTTTATTTTAATTTCACCTGAATAACTGTAGAGCTCAAGGATAAGTTTAGGCTTTGCTACAACAGAAATGTCATCATTGACTGATTACTCTAGAGGAGATTAAAACCTATGCCAAAACAAGAAAATTATCTTCAAAACAAATTCAAAGAAAGGTCAGCCCAGTAAACCAGAATTCAGTTTAATGACTGCTATACTTAGAAAAGCATCTGTTCTCCAATAGCACATATGGTAGAATGAAGGGGAGAAACTGTTTGCTTTTGCTTAGTGTTTTTATTTATATAGGTGTGGTATATTTATTCTCTTTTCCCAGTCTAGATCTGTAAAACGTGTCAACTATTTTGCTTCCAAGTTGAAATCTATAATAGGCTGTGCTGGGAGATGAAGGTTACCTTTCTTTGTGTTCCACATGCAATAAGTTAGCAACCACACTCTGGAGGCAATAATTCCTGCTTTTCAACAGATCCTGGATTACCAGATCACCTGAACACATCACTCCATTATAAGAAGCATCACAATCCAGAAGCAAACTTCTCAGGGAGCTTTCATGCCAAATAACGTGAGATGGACCTCAAAGCTGTGTGCCTTGTTTTCAAAGAATGTGTATCCCTTTAAAAACAACGTGCAATTGTCACTCTTTTCCTAGAAGTGCACATTTCTTGGTGAAAAAATGCATTCTTCTTTCTAAACGCTAAACCATCAAAGGTTGAGTTTAGTAATTCTAAATCAGGTCTTTAGCTTTTGTTTGAATTTGCACAGAAAGCACAGGAATGAATAAGCAAATAAACCGCAAAATACGTTGAGATACAACTAAATGAAGTTGTGATTGAAACAAAACTTTTGATAAAACAAACTGGAAATGGGCACAGCTGGTACTTTTCCCCATATCACATGGTTATCATGGTCACACGGGCTCAAGCCACCATATGCTCCCTCAAACACCCACATAACCCCAAAGTATCACAGAATCAAAGTCCCTGAGTACAGGGTTACCTCTTCTTCCATGAGAGGCACAATTACCCAGCAGTAAATGCTGACATTGTGTACTAACCACCGTAATGGGTACAAGGAAAGGCTGGTGACACTCAGCACAGAGTGTGTCTCTTCTACATGGCCTAAATTTCTCCTCTGGAAGGGTCTCAGCACAGTGAGAAAGCAGAGCAGTTCTTTGTCACCCTATACAATCCTCCCCGGTTTGTCTAAGCAGACAGAAGTAGGCTGCAAAGAAAAAAAAAAAAAAGCTCTTGAGCATTGCCTTAAATAAAAATATTGACTGTTTGGCTCGATGCTGATGTAGGTCCCATGGTTAGAAATGGAATTTGTTCTCATTCTAGTTTAAAATATTCTAATCTGAAAATTATAATGTGTGTATAAGACATATGTAAAGACCTGTTTTCTTCATATTTTTCTAATGAAAGTTCTCAGTCACAGTAGGCATTTTTCAAATGAAGGATTTCTGTGGCAAGAAAAAGCTTTCTTTTCTCTAAAGGAATTTTCCATAATTCATTGTGGATTTCACAACAAATGTGTTTTGCAGGGCCTATTGCAATTATTGGGAGTTTTATAGATATATTTGCATTGGTATTTCAATGAGAGATACTTTCACTATTTACAGTGTTTAAATTAACAGAAAATTCCAAGGTCTTTATGACCAGGGTTTATGCATTTGCCTCACATAATCATAGTATTACTGCCACTCCAATTCTCTGAAAAAAAACCACCAAAACCATGATGATGTTGTGGTGGTTATTTTCACAAGAACATTTGTGACTTCTTTAAATTCTCATACTGCTTTTCTAACCACTATTCTTTTAATTACTTCAGACCTTTAATAGAATATTTACTGATTTTTCAGTTTGTAAGTATAGTTCTTACATCTTATCGAATTCTAAATTGCAGGATCACCAGACTGCCATTCTTTAAGTATTTGGGCTTCTACTTGTACAGAATTTTCCTTGAATTCAATACAACAACAAAAAAAATCTGTCCAAATCAGGCAAGTAAGAATGAAAATAATCTTCTTTTGTACAGGCATTGAAAGCCACACTTTTAGCACAGCTCAAGAGCTTTGATGTTCCTTGTCATAAGTAATTAATATTTGTTCTTTTCCTCGAATGTGCCTCGTCTTTGTGGTTTGAACTTATTCCATGAAGCTGATGATTGTAGGTAAAGAGAGAGTTGCAAAACAAATAAAAAGTGCAATATATAAGGAACAGAACTTTAGGCATTCAAAAGAAGAAAATAAATTACATCAAATCACATTACATAAATTATAATAAATTAATTTAACATTAATTAATTTTGTATAATTAATATTAAAAGAAAGAAGAAAATATATTACATCAAATCACATTAAATTAAACTCAAATTTTCTAAAGATTTTCAAGGGTGTTTAATGTGCTTTTTGTTGCCAGTATTTTTTCAAACTTTTATAGATGTTCATGTCTACTCTTTGCACCTCCTCAGCTCAGTCAGGATTTTCTTTCTTGAAGAAAGTTGGAGTCTAGAAAGCAGTAATCTATCCAGAGAAGCAACAATTTAAGGGACTATATATTATATATATATATACACATATATACATATATACATATATATAATTTTTTTATATATATATTATTATATAATATATACAAAGATCAGACCTTTGCTGCTGTATTTAATCCCCTCATGAGCTGACATGCATGAAAACCACCTTCATAGGCAACATCTTCACTATCCCTTGGTGACCACCTGAGTACACATTGTGGGAACAGGAGACCCACATCTTCTCACTCAGCTACTCACCTTCAGACTATCTTTTGTCCCCATACCTTAGTCTGTTGTAGTCTAAAGATAAATCATACACCCACAAGGATTTCCAAAGCCCTCAGACTTTTTATAACCCTTCATGCATTCAGACAAATCTCCTTAGCTGTTGTAGCTCCCACATCTTCTGGGGCAGATTTTTAGTAGCTCAAGGTGCAAGTTCTTCTGTGTACTGAGGGTACATCTCACAAGTTTTTCTCTCCTTTTATGACTAGCTAAGGAATCAACCAAGCAAGCTGATTAATCCTTAATTTGTTACAATATTTACCTGGATCTAATAACACCCTAATTTCACCTGGTCATTATTGTTTCCACGTACTCAGGTTGCTATTTGGATGCAAATAAATGCAGAGCCAAAGTGCTGCCAGTGAAACCTGATTATTTTCCCTCTTTGCTTTATGCCTATTTTTTGTAGCCAGAAGCAAATATGAAGAACCATCACTTTGGTATTTAGAGTGTATTTGCATTCTAATATTTGGGAATAAAATATACCAAGCTAGGTACATTTCAATAGAGGAAAAGAAATGGATAGATTTTTTAAAAAACTTGACTGGGAAATGTGATAATTTTTTGATAATGTTTGGAATGATTAATTTTTTGTGTGTTCAACATGCAAATTCAGATGGAAATCAAACATTATTCTTGCATTGCAAAATGACAATATTTCACCGCTAATTGTAGATTAGATATTTTTTGTCAGCTCTTCTTTCATTGGAAAAAGAGATTATTTTTAATCACCAGATGCTTTTAACTCCAGTCTAAATTAGTTGTTAATTCTGTGTCTGTAAAGATATTATGCTAAGAAAATGAGCCATCATCATCTCCATTCTGTTTCCTGGATTGCTGAGGAAAGAAAAGAATCATACACAGATTTTGAACGGTGAAAATTGTGTTACTCAACATGAAATAAGGCAGACATGTAATGCTTTAGGAAAAAACTGTATTAGAGAGTTTGAAGTAGTTTCTCTACTAATTTAGTCTTCTACCCAAATCCAGGCTTCCATGAACGCATTGTTAACATTGGCCAAATTAATTTCTGCATGTCTGGTACTGGTTTTTCTGTTACAAAAATTGAAAATATTGCTTTCAGAAGCAAAATCTGTCTTTCTCAGAGGCTGTTTTCTTTATGATTGTCTTTGGGCAATATTAGGAAAGGCTCCCCATCTTTATGAAGTGTCTTTGGAGGAATTGGATGACAATGAATGGAGGTCTGGTGCAGGAGTTTCTTAAGCAGATTTCAAGACTTCCCAGAGAACCATTTTTCATAAGTCAACCTTTTGTGCTTTGTTTCAAATTGGCAGTAATCCTTCATCTTTCTTTTTACCCTAACACTTCTTACATATATGTATGAAATATTTCTTACAGAGAAATATTGTGTTATATTTAGAAATAATATTTTGCTTTCAGGAAACCCTGGATTTAGTCAGGCTTAGGTGATGACTTTTTCCTTGTTAATCCAAATACTTTTGCAGCTTTTGAAGAGGAGATAGCAAAGAAATGAGATTATATTACACCTCTGGAGAAGGATACATAGAAATATTTGTAAGGTTTCATAGTGTAGCTTTGAGATATAAAAGTTTTACTCTTTAAAATAAATCACTAATTTAGGAGGTTCCTATGAACAGTTCCACATTTTTCCCATTAATGCCAAGAGAAGCTTTCTGGTTTAAAACTGATTTCTCAAATTATTTCAAAATAAGAAAAAAATTATATTGTAAACTCCTAATCATGGACATTTCATGGAGTTTTTAAATGTTTTGACAATTACTTGGAATAAGAAACTCATTTATTCTTTGGTTAAATGGCATTTCTTTGTATTTTTATTAAATATGGGCAACAAAGGAAATCAAATGCCAAAGTGAAGAGCTTCTGCTTAAAAAATAAACAGTACTAAATGAAAAATACCTAAGACTTGAAATTGCTGTACTTTATCCTTTAAACTGTATAGTAGATACTTATTCTCTATGGAATTTGTTTGACACACCCAGGAATTTAAACCTAATAAAAGTCAGGCTCTTCTATAAAATAGCCATCAGTGCTCACTCTATGGAACCAGCTCCTTGGAACTGAGTTACAGCTAGTTCAGGACATAAGTGTTAAGCAGAAATTGTTTTTGTGTACGTGCAAATGGTGACAAAACGATTTAGAACTAGGCACCTGTCAATGTGATTTCTTAACGAAAATCAAATACCATTGATGTGTTTTGAAGTTGGAACTGATGTGATCTATCAGTCTTTAAACATGATCTATAGACCTATAAATATTTGTTTGCTGTTCTATGTAAGTATTTATTCAACAGATGGATTTACAGCTGTAAAGAACAGCTTGGTTTCCAAAGCCCACTGTCCAAAGGCCATAGTGCAGGTGGCTCCTCCCTGGCAAATTGGTGTCCTTGGACAGCAGAATGTCCTCACCAGCCATGGCCCATTCCACTTCATCCACCATAAACCACAAGCTGCCACACCATTTGCTAGGATTACTTAACAAAAGATAGACAGAAATATGATAGAGAATTTGACACTGAAAAATACGATATGTGACAGGAAAGCAGAGCATGGAGATAAAGACATAATATTTAAGGCAAATTTGTGTCAGGGAATCTGCATGGTTGGGCATCTGGATCATGTCAAATATGACCTGTCTTATAAAAGGATGGGAAAAAGTACACTAAATGATCACTCTCTTACCATTGGAAAAGATATTTTTCCTGACTGCGAACCTGGTAGGAGGCTCATTCAGTGTGTAAAAACATCCTAACAGATCTAGTGTTTCAAAACTCTCCCCTCGTACCACGAAACTTGAATTTGAGAACAGGAAATTGGAATAAATTCAACTTCATTGTGGTTTTGCTTAAGGGTTTTAGAAATCATTAAAAGTTACTATGGTGACTGATAGTATGAGAGAGTGAACAGTCAGACCTTATAAGCTCACAAAAACACAGGTGCAGACATAGCTTTGGATATTAGCATATATTTAGGGAAAACAGAATTTTCCTTAAGGCACAGGAATTATTTCTCTACTTAGCAAAATGTTTTGAGGGTTCTCTTGAATTCCCAGTTTCTAACCTCTCTCATTTATGAATTAGTGACTCTGTTGCAAACAATGTAATTTAGTTTCTAAGGCGATTGCGTGCTTAAGCAAAATAAAGCTGATATATTTTTTCAAAACCATTTTCTGCAAAAATTTTTTAATATATGTATATGATAAAATGTTTATCTTAAGAGACTGTTTGCTTTGATCAAGCTATACTTAAACAATTTCCCCCTATCTGTGCAGAACTAAAGCCAACAAATGCCCTGGACTATCAGAGTAAATCAAATAAAGTCTACAACAATGAAGTAATTTATCACTTAAGCTATGTAAAACCCCAAGGGTTTAACTCAGATTTTTTTGAAAGGTTTTGTGATTGGGTTGGGTGGGTTTTTTTCTGTGATTGATTTGGTTTTCACATGAGAAGCAGCACTGTCCACACATTAGAGCACTCAATGAAAGCAGCTCTTAAATTTTAAAGCATTACTGCTAGCACAGATTGGCTTAAGTGAGAGGCTATATAGGCTCTTCAAAACCCTTATTTTGGGTCTGCCTTTCCCAGAGAAAGCTCACTGAATCCTACTAGCAGTAAGTGAATGAAGCACTTTTTCATGGCTCTTAAAAAAATCCATCGTTTCCGAAAAATTCTCTCAAAAATTTCTCGTTACCTCATTTTTTATATCTCACATACATTTCACTGAAAGAACAACCCAGACTGTTGTAAAAGGAACTACACTACTATATATTTTTGAAAGAAAATGTTGATTTACACTCAGAAGATGGTAGATAAATATGATTTGGGTTTTCTTTCCAAAAGCAGCATGGCCAGCAGCTCAAGGGAGGTGATTCTGTTAGTGAGGAAAACACATAATAATGGATGATTATGAGGTGCTTTATTGAGAGCTCTGGGAGCCGGGGTACAGACCCAAATCCAACTCCAACGAGGGTCTAAGGAGACCCCAATATTATACCCCTCCATTACACAACTCTATGTTAAACATTAACCTCCATTGTTCTATTGTATACACCCAACATGAATTTTGGTAAATATCTTCCCTTGTCATTCTCACTATTCTGGTTTAAGGTAATAATCACGTTCAGTTACCAACAATTGTTACAATTATATCACCTATCATATGATGATTAGGTACAGTTTCACCCGACCTAGTAGAGGATAGCTTTATTTCTAAGATACATAGCTCTAAGTACAAATAGTCCCAATCCTCCCTCCCCCCTGATTACCCAGGCAAAGTTATACTTGATTTGGTTAGAACAATGAAAGCAACATCCTGGTTGCAGTGAAGCTGAGGTTCTATTCCCCAGCTTTGTGGTAACAGAAATTCTTAACAATTCTGCCCCTCTACTCTGCTCTTGTGAGACCCTCCCTGGAGTGCTGTGTCCACCTCTGGGGTCCCTGCAATACAAAGGACATTGGCCTGCTAGAGGTCAAACCAAGGCCATGGAGATGATCAGGTGGCACCTCTCCTGTGATGATAGGCTGAAAGAGTTGGAGTTATTCAGCCTGGAGAGGAGAGGGCTCCATGGAGACCTTTGGGCACCTTCCAGTACCTAAAGCAGGCCTGCAAGAGAGCTGCAGAGGGACTTTTTGCAAGAGTGTGTAGTGATGGGAATAGGAGAAATGGATTTGACCTGAAGGAAGTTAGGCTTAGATACTAGGAACAAATTTTTGCTGTGAAGATGGTGAGGCACTGGAACATATTTCCCAAAGAAGTTCTGGATGTCCCTGGAACTGAGCAACTGGTCTGGTGGAAGGTGTTCCTGCCCATGGCAAGAGGGAAGGAATTAGATGGTCTTTAAGGTCTCTTCTAACCAAAACCATTCTGTGATTCAGGGATTTAAAGTAGTTTTATATTAATTACAGTTGTTATAGTTATAGTTATAGTTGTAGTTATAGTTATGTTTTTAGCTACATTTATATATCTTAGTATAGGAGTGTACAGAACTTTCTGAATTTTACATTTCAAAAACCCAATGGCTTTGAATTAAAAAATATTGAGATTGGAGATGAGGCTCTCAGAAGTTAGAAAACACTTAGTGGACTAGTACTTTTTACAGTACAGTGAGTGCAATTTCCTTCCCAAGGATTCGTGTTTTATTGAGCGCCTGGAATAAATTAATGTAATTATGTTTTTTCTTTCTATCTGTGTGTTTTCCCCTTTTCATCCTTGCTGTCATCCTGGGGTATACTTTGCATGCTATCCAAACTTTAGTTTGGATGGCAAATTATTTATTTCCTCCTAGGTATTTCGATATCTTCAAAATAGTAATGCAGTTTCTGACAGATTGGAACAGTTGATTTTCTTAGTACTTCCACACAACTGAAGCACAGTCTTCATAATTCTCAGATGGAGCATTGGCATCCTACAGATTAGTGGTAAATTTATAAAATTTTCAAATTACCCTGCATTTTAATAAACCAAGAAAAATATTTTTTCAAGGTGTAGTTTTTACAGCATTACATATGGTCAAAATGTCTTCAAAAATCTCATTTGCAGTGGTGAATGTTTCTCTTTTTTGAAAAATTTATGTCAAGCTCTTTATGAGATAAGAAATGTCTCCATACTTCTGAAGAGAGTTCTGGTTTCACCTTGTGTCACACTCCTTCCTTTTTTTTTTCTGCCATTTGCCCATTTGGGTGTCTGTGGAAAGTTATTTTGGATTTTCTGGCCAACTGAAGGATCAGAATCTAAGAGAATTCTTCTGTTAAAACCCCTAGAAGGTGATGCCTTTCTCAGGCAGAAACCTAGGACCTGGATGCATGTGACAACAATTGCAGAGATCATTTTCCTTTTACAGTCTTGGTCTGACGTAACTTTTTTTGGCACACCTCCTCTGGGAGTAACTGAGTGTGAGTAGCATCATCATTAAATGAATCACTAAGGTTCCACCTGCCCATACTTCAAGCACAACTGAAACATAATCTAAACTGATTCTTACTTCCATAAGTTGTATGAGATTTACAATTTCTGACAGATTATTCAAATCTGCACCTTTAGAAAATAATAAAAATTAGATATTTACCTGAAAAGTTATTGTTTAACAATGATTTGTGTAATCTGATATTTACCACAGAATATGTGAAAAGACGGTTATTTATTTGGAAACCAGTCTTAGAGCTAACACTGCTTTCTAGAAATTCTTGTAGGAAAGATAAAATCAAGGCATGGAAGGCCTATTTTTTCATGTAACACATAAAACAATGCCTGCCCTTGCTGATAGGCAAATGTCAAAAAAGTAAGGTTTCATCAAGTGGAAGGCTTTCCATTTTATTACACAGCCATACTAATGTAGAGTTCATAAAACCCCCCAAAACACTTGCCTAAAGGCAAAAAGACATCAGACACTGGTAGGTACATTGAAGATACAGTAGTTATGTGATCTGGACATTCTGCATGGACACCAGTTAAGACTCAAACTTGAAAACAAGTTTTATAAGTTTTTACACTAAAGTCCAACTCACTTTTTGGAGAGAAAACTCACAGCAGTAGACCCCAAACCTATCACATAAACAGACCAGTAAGCTACAGGAAATTTTTCTAATTTCATTTTGGCTAGCTCCTTGACACTTTGTAAACCAAACTCAACAACACCCTATTTTTTTTTTATTTTTTTTTTAAATCTAATTATTATTTAAAGAAAAGATATTCACTAGACTTATATGTAAAACTGCATAATAATATCGAGCATGTTTAAAATCCAAATTCACATGCCCCCAGGACGTGCTCATGAGCATTCATCATGTGAGGAAGTTTCACCCAAAATGATAGCAGCTTTTCAGGCAGATTACAGCAGTGTCACTAGAGCAGCTACACCCTATTTAAGGTAAAGAATGGGTGAACAGCTGTGACAGAGCAAAAAACTTTGAAGGTCAGAGATGTAATTTAAAGGCCACTATAAGGCTGGGGAAAAACAAAAAAGACAGCTTCAGCACATCTATAAACAAATATACTAGGAGAAGGGTTTGAAAAATAGATGTCATGTGACTTGTCTCATTCATTACACAGTTTACAAATCCTGATATTGATGAACTGTGACATCTACAAGGGAAATTTTCTGAATACTGCTTCCACAGAAGACCCATTCATTTTTGTGGACTGAAGTAGGGAAGTGAGGAAACATAAATTCTACGCTCGTGTCTGCTTCACAGGCAGTAAACCTGCTGTGGATTGCAACAGCATATCAACTGTCTACTGTGTTCTGCAGCTTGGGCTTCTCTGGGGAGATGGGATCTGACTAAGATAATTTATTGTGTGTGTGACAAAAATAAAAGGCAGTACACTTTGTCCTGATGATGAGAAGGTGATAGTGCAGATTATTCTAAGATCTACAGTCTATATGCATTAGTTTATATTCATGTATGTATCTGCAGAATGATTGTATTTCATAATCTATTTCCTCTGTTGCACAACAGGAGTCAAAAATTTTTGATGCTTGGGAGAAGCTGAAAAGTCTCCAGCACAAACATTTTGTTAAGCTAACCTCACACTTGAAAATCACTCTGAATAAAGCACCACCATTATCTAGCCTTCCTTGAATCTGTGATATTTCAGTCGCTCAAAGGGATGTCAAAATCACTAACAATATGAAGGCAGCAGTTGTTCTGACAGCTGAAGCATGAACTGAATCTGTCTGGTGAAATTAGCCTAATATGGTCAAATTGCTTTTGCTTTTTAACTGTATATGGGCAACAGCAAAGCCACTGTGTGTGGCTTCCACATCAATTAAGAAACATGTGATGGAATGATGTAACAAATTGCCATGGCCATTAATAAACAAAAGTAAAAAAAAAAAAATCTTTTAAATCGAAGCTAGTTTTTATTTTAATCAAAGCCATCCCTGACAGCCTTTACAGTTTTTATTTTTCCTTCCACCAAGAGTAATTAAACTTCTGCATGGAATTTTATTCCTCAGTGATGTATAGGTTAAGAAAATGCTATTATACTTTATTTTTGCTTATTGCACTACGGTAGTTTCAGGATTAAACTTTGCTGGAAACCCCTTTGGTTAAGGAAATGAGTAATTTCCCTTTATTTAATAAGTAGCATGACACGGATCCATCTTCATGCAAATGGAACAAGTAAATAACCAAAACACTTAGAAACTTGAAATAAATTCTTTCAGCTAGATTTAGACTCTCTTCAAAAAATCATGGAACTCTAAGAAATGGTTCATCATTAATATATATTGCTTTCAATATCTTTAAATGTATTTTTTACACAACAGGATTCTCTCAGTAATTTCCTTTTTTGTTCTGCTCTGTGTTCTTAAGGTTTTTTGACTTTTTTTCTGAGAAAATCAAGGTCTTCAAACATAAATTTCAACATAAAAGAAAAAGGAAAAAAAAGTAATTTGACAACACAGATAAATTTATAAATTTCAAATGAGGTGGTTGCATTAGGAATTATAAGCTTATTCATTTTCATAATCTATACGTCCATAGAAGGATTTTCAACTACATTTCTGATTATGGAATCATACCACAGAACCACATGATGGCTTGGGTTGGAAGCAACCTTAATTCTCTGGTTCTAAACTCATGGGAACACGTGCCACTAGACCAGGTTTCTCCAAATGCCATCCAGCCTGATCTTAAACACTTCCTGGGATGGACCATCTACTGCCTCTCTGGACAACATGTTCCAGTGTCTCACCATCCTTAGAGTAAAGAATTTTATCCTAATACCTAATGTAAACCCACCCTCGTTCAGTCGAAGGCCAACTTGATTGTCCAAGTTGATTCTTCATGGAATCATGCAGTAGTTTGAGTTAGAAGGGATCTTTAAAGGTCATCTAGTCAAAGCCACCTGCAGTGAACAGAGTAATTTTCAAAAAAACAGATTGTTCAGACATCCATCTAACCTGACCTTGAATGTTTTACAAGGATTGAGCATCTACCACCTCTCTGAGCAACCTGTTCCTGTGGTACCCACACTGGAAAGAACTTCTTTCTTTATCTAGTCTGTATCTATCTATATGTGTTAACTACACCATTCAGCTTGATGTCACCTACAAAGCTGCTGAGGGTGCCCTCAATCCCACTGCCTATGTCACTGATGAAGACTTTAAACAATACCAGTCTCCGTGTGGACCCCCGAGGGGCATCACCCACCACTGATCTCTGTCTGTGCATTGAGTCCCTGACCATTACACCCCAGGTGCAAACCAGTCAGATGATTCATTATCCACCAAATATCAATCATCAACTCCACACCTCTCCAATACAGTGAGGAGGATGTTCTCATGACCTGTGTTAAAGGCCTTACAGATGTGCAAGCAAATGACATCTGTAGCTCTTTCCTTGTCCTCACATGTAGTCACTCCACCACAGAAGGGTGCTAAGGTGGTCAGGCAGTTCACAGACTTGGTGAAGTCAGTAGTAGATACATCTCCAATTAGTCCAAAGAGGAACATGCACTGAGTGTTTCAACCCAGAAAACTGATTTTGTGTGGCATGTTTCCTGCAAATCAACCGTCTGTATCTTCATGGTTCTATTTTGACTGAGCTGTTGCCAGAGATGAAATACAGTAAAGCGGAAAGCACTTAAAACCAAACATCACTACGTGAGATGTGAATGGTTCCTTTCAAAAGATTCATGTGAATGCTCACATTTATCTAGGAGCTGACTGACCCAGATTCAGAAGATCTCAGCATTCTTAAATGTGATCAATAGAATTTCAATTCAGCATTTGGTATGCATTAGTGATGAACCTTGATTCCAAAAGGAGTGATAAAATATAGCAGCCAAGACCAAGACCAAGACCAAGGCCAAGACCAAGGCCAAGACCAAGACCAAGACCAAGACCAAGACCAAGACCAAGACCAAGATGGTCATAATGTAGCTCTATTAATTCTAGACCTACTGAATTCTGTTAGATTTTGTAGGCAGCTACCACTAGCTCCTGAGAACCTGAGTAAACACCCAGGCAGTTAGATTTCATTAATCATGATGCCATGATTACAGTGATGTCAACATATGAGCTCACCCATTTAGTGCCAGCACATCTATTTTCTCTGTATTTACTGTGGTGTAGACTCACTCAAAGAACAGACAAACACCAGCCCGACTCAACAACACTCCCTACAGCAACCATCAAATCTTTCAGTAAATTTTCTGGCCATAATGTTCAATCAGAGATTAGAAGTCTCAGCCTTTTTGCAAATATTAACTTATATGAACTAAGTAATGGGACTAGATAATGGATTATAATTCGTCATGACAAGCCTGAAAGTTCAACAATTTTTTATCCTTTTTTCTTTTTGAGGGTTATCTCCAGGCTTATTGAGTATCAGGAGCACAGAGGATGTTCTACTTTTTACGTTTCACATAGATCAACAGGTAACTAATTTTACTTCTGAAAGTGAAGAATTATCAGATTAAAGAAGAATTTTGAGTGGAGTAATCCCATGTCACCACTGTTGACATCCTAGACTTCTTACAATTTGCAAAGTAGTGAGTATTCTCTTTAGCTACTCCAGATAATTAACACCTTGTATCTGAGAGTCATGATACCACAAAACTATGTTTTTCAGAAGCATAATGTTTCAGAAAAAAACCTTAGATGAGAAAAGTGTATAGCCATGAACACCACAGAGAGGAAACAAAGCTGCAGTGAGTGCCCCTATGGACTCTGGGCTCAGCAACCTTTGAATAGAAAACCGTCACTGTTTCCTTCAATTTCAAGTGCTTATTATCCTCAAATTGTACTTTTCCACAGCAGAGAAATATAATGAAGATTGCTGTTGATGAAGATGACACTGTAATGATAATGTCACTTAAGCTGTGTTTATTAGACGTCAAGAACTGGCAGCAGCAAATGCAAATGTTAGATGTGCATTATTACTAACTGCCAAGATGCTGTGAAAATTGGCAGATCAATTGTTAGAATCTGCATCTTTGGAGATTTACTGAATTAGAAATGCTTTACTACACAACCAGCCTTCTGTTTTCTACTCCTGAATAGAGAACGTGTAATTCTTATATGTTTTCATTTATATTGTCCCTAGAGTTTTCTACTACTCAGATGGTGAGAAGTGGTCCAAGAAGGAAGTTACTCTTTTAAGAGCAAATTCCCATCACTCCAATAAATTTCAGTGTATTTGTATAAAGGCTTATATTTCTATTAATATTTCTCTCTACCTAGAATCTTTCCTCCCACTGACTTGTTGGCTACAGCAGTAATTTAGCAAGAGTACATCTACTGATGGGAATAAAAGATGTGTATAATAGCACATAAAATCAATATTGAGCAAGTTAATCTAGACTGTCTAAATTCTAATAGTTTTCTAGCTTTTCAGAGAAATTAGGCCACATTTTCTACCTCTTTCCTTTTTGACCAAAGAAAGCAAGAATGTTGATTATGTAAAACGTATATATAGGCCTGAGGAACAAGTATTTATGATAGTTGAGAAATAGCTTTTTATTATATCTCTCTTGCGTATCTATTGAATGAAAATAAAGTTATCTTTTTCTATGCCTTTTATCAAGATGAAATTATCCCATACTGGACAAAAATTCTTTTATAGGGTTTACTTTGAAATTTCTTACATGGGGATAGATATTGAGATGGCAAAACATAACTGCAGAAAGTACTGAAAAATGTAGTAACATAGCCCAATATAATGTCATATTTGCCCACTTGGCTTATTAATTTCAAAAGTTGTGCTAAAAATGAGTTTTAAGTTTGTGAGTGAGGGAGAAGTTTTGTAATCTCTAGCAGTAACTGCATTTCTCACATTATCCATGAGCTGTGCTTTCACTGACTTACATTATTTCAGTTATCACATCGTGAAAGGCAAAACCATGGTCTGTGGATGAGATCAGAATTTATAAAAACCTTTGTTGAAGTAGCTCTATTTATATGCTTCACATAAATCTTTGCAGTTTTAGATATAGTAACAATATGCCTCATTTTATATAATTTTCTTGTCACGTTAATTTTGCACTTGTGTTTCCAGATAAAGATGATTATAGCATCAGTAGCACCAGAATCTCCCACAAGTCAAGCTACTTACTCAGGTTAGGTGTGATTTAAAGGTTAAGAAGACCTTCATTGTGTCTCCCTCTTTTGCTTCTTTTTATTTTTCTAACTGACACAAATAGTGGCTTCTGAAAGGAGAAGGAAAATAGGTTAACAATAACCTCCCAGGCAGGAATTCTAATGAGATTCAGACTTGTCCCAGTCTCATCTTCATTTCCTTTCCTGGCAGGTCTGATTGCTTATATGTTTGATGTTTTTCATGAAATGTTTCTTCAGAAATTATTTTTTATAGGGCATGACGCACACAAAGGAAAAGAAAGAAAGACACCTTGATTAAAAATTCTGTAGTTGTGTTCAATTTGTGTTTTATACATCTAAAGACTGACTTCTTCATGTGAATATCCTGGACAATTTTCATATTTTTGTTTCAAGGTTACGAGCTTTTACATCTGAAAACCCTCATTTTGGAATAATTTAATTCCTTTCTCATGTTCAGTTTCCTTTTATACATTTGTTAGTGATCTAGTGTTCTGCATTACATCAATTACCTTTCATAGATTTTTTGCTTCCTAGCTGCATTGCATGGAGTATACAATGTGCTGTTACCTATTTGTGCTGCACAGATGGATGTCTGACAACGAGTTTCACATTTGTAATCAGCTCATGTAGCTGAAAAATCTGAAGCAAATGATACTGAGAATAAAGTATTTCTGTTTCTTGAGCAGGTTTTATTTTATTAATGCCACTTTTTTTTTTTTTTAAGTGAAGGTATTATTATAAGTAATATTACTAATTAGTGGTATTCATGTACTCTGACAAGTTTAGTCTAGAACTGTAACAATATTATGCCTCTGTCAAGTATCAGCCAGAAAACACGACAGGTTATCTTTAAAAAGTGACTACTAAATAATCCAAAATGTGTACTAGTTTTTTTTTTTTTTTTTCCTTTTTTTTTTTCCTTATTTCCCGCTTGTAGTCCACATCACAGCAAGTGACATTTGTTACCAAAGAACAAGACGTTCTCACAACAAACTGAGGCCGGTGCAAAACCAAGAACTCTCAGTTCTGAGGCCTTTAAATCTCATACAAAAACTGTGTCATCTCTCTGGCAATGATGAGAGTGTACTTGCTGGTCAGTGGGGCTACAACTTTAGCCAAGAGAGGTTGTGGACTTCCCATTTCTGGAAGTGCTCAAGGCCAGGCTGGAAGGGTCTCTGAGCAATCTGGTCTGATGGAAGGTGCCTCCACCCACAGCAGAGGGGTTGGGACTAGATGATCTTTAAGGAACTAGATGATCTTGAAACTAGATGATCTTTAAGGTCCTTTCCAACCCAAACCATTCTAGAATTCTAGGATTAGGGGCCACCCTCATTGCTCCACTGTATTAGCACTTGATACAGTCTGTGCACTGCAGAAACATGGAATACATTCTGGATTTCTCCTGCCTGTCAACAAATTTCTTACTGTCCCCTTGCCTCTGGCCTTCCATTGAATAGTTTTGATTAATGAGCAGTCAAAATGCTTAAGGAACCCTATGAAACTCATATAAATTTTTTAGATTTTTCTTAACAAAGCTGAACATTTTGCTCACGATAAACTCAAAGTAAAAAGTTTTCTCATATTTCTCATCTGATGCAAAATAGAATTTATATAACATCATTGATTAGATGATGACCTAAGATATATAATATCCTGCAAATTTATACTAAATGAATCTGTAGCTAGTCCTTACACGTCTCTCCCTAAGCTTTTAGTATTCCTAAGGGGAAAAATTATTTTTTCCCAGATGTTCAGAAACACATATTACAAGAAGACATACCTTGCATTCCTCTTCTTTTCTTATAGTAACATATTTCCATTCCCTATTTAGGAAGCAGTGAATGCCTCAGAGCTCTCAAACCAAAATCTC
This sequence comes from Sylvia atricapilla, assembly GCF_009819655.1. Classification (NCBI taxonomy): domain Eukaryota; kingdom Metazoa; phylum Chordata; class Aves; order Passeriformes; family Sylviidae; genus Sylvia; species Sylvia atricapilla. The sequence continues at coordinate 1,485,799 of NC_089143.1, forward strand.
AGAACATTATAATTGCTGTAAGCCTTGCCTGTTTCCGAGCCTTTTTCAAATATGGTAAGTTTGAAGCAGGAAAACTTAGAAGCTCAATACTTTTTCTGAATTGTGCATAATAGTGCAGTGAGGTTCTCCAGGAAAACAAATAAGAGAAGTAGTATTCTTGTTCATTCAAATTTTTTTTCCTGGATCTTTACTAGCAAGTCATTTTGTACCTGAGGAGATGCTTCACCTCTTACCCAAAGTTCAAGTAGTGATTCTAATTTTTTTCCAGTCTGAAGAATTGCAAAATGCTTTTGACTTCCAGGAAAAGCCCTTAGTGTCTTATGAGGTACCAGATAGACATGAATATCTGGAAATGACTAAGGTAGAGTCACAAACACGTAATTTTTGGTTCACACTGACACTTGGCATGAGATTGAAAGGCTCTGTTAACAGCTGGAGATAAGAAAAGGAATTAAAAGGTGTGTTTCCATGTACATACCCCCTCTCCTCTCTTCCCACTGCCTATTTTCCTTATGGATACCACACAGTATGGGTCTGAAGCCAGTGACTCACTTAGGAAGTCTTGTTACTCAGTCACTCAAGAGTTTCATTATCTAATTTGTTAAGAAAGACTTGGTTAATAAAGTATTGATTTTATTTGTAAGTGCGTGGAGAACTTTTATAACAAATTGATTTTGGGATACAGGATGAAACAGCAGTCAACAGTAGAGACTTTTCATCAATGAAATTGTAACTTGCTCTTTTATTTAGAAGATATGAGGAGTCCTTCTGTATATTAGGTATCAGCTTTTTCCAATATTTTATCCTCACAGAGTTAAGCATGCTTGAATTGAATCTGTAGTTCTGAAGTGGGCCACATATATGTCATGCAGAAAGTTTAGCTCAAAAACAGAGGGATACCCTTAGGGTATAGGACTTTTTAGGTGTCCTGATGTGGAATTGTGTGTGATAGGGCCAGATCCTGAGGGTCAGAGTCTCAGGAGGTTCCTGTTGTGGAGTGATGTAGCAGAGGAGCTCCCATGCCCTTCAGCCATTCCTGGGAGTTTAGAATCCTCATAACCCCACAGTGGAAATTCATGCTGTGATCAGCTTCTCAAACAGCCCAGATGCTTTGGGAGAAAGTACAGCTTTCTAGTATTTTCCTTTATGTGTCTGCTGATGGTGGAAACATTCCATCCACAGTTTTACTAACACCTGGGTGGTTTGACTGAGAGATCTGAAGAAAACACAGACTCTTTTGTTCCTTCTTCCTTGACAGCTCCTTGCACAGATGAGCACAGATCTATCACATAAATACAAACATTGCAGTTCTGTCCAGAGATGTTATATATGCCAAAGAAAGGAGGATTTCCCTAGCTTCTTGGAAGAAGGTACTGATAATCAATTCCATCTAGTCTTTGTTTCCATGCTTCTTCTCCACTTGAGCTTTATTAACTTTAATTTTTTAGCCTTTTCAATTCAAAAGCCCCTAAAATCAGGATCAGTTCATTCTAGTAAAAGCATTGTTGCTGCTGTCACTACTGAATTCTAGGGATGCAATTCTCTTAATTGTGACAGGGCAGCTAATGACTCAGTCAGAAACTGTCTCTCAACTCAGTAACATTGTCCCTCACAAATGCTTATCAGCTGAAAATTTTGGAAAGAGCTTTTCTAAAAAACGGCATTGGAGTGATATATATTGCCAAATGGAATATTTTCCGAAATATTTTATGTTAATTTATGAAGCTATTTGCTTCCTATGAACAATTAGAAACCTTTCACATTTACAGCAAATGAATCAAGAAAGTGATACTGATATGACTGAACTAGAACACCTGTCCCTTTAGGAGATATCCACAGAATGCTGGGAGAAAGACAAAAAATATTTCAAGTGAAACTTGCAACATTTTTTTTCTTCATCATCACTTGCTAAAAACTTTTATTGAAATGTTTTTTAGTAGAGTGAGTCTAACTTGTGTTGCAGCTTGTGGCTGGATCTGTCCATGCATGAGGCAGCACATATCCCAGCTCTATCAGAACAAGAACTTGTGCCTTGTCATCTTCTCATATTCCTGGCTCTTCCTTGAAAGCTCCTCTGAGCACATGGGAGGAGCAGAAGCCCCAGCACACCCCAACAGGCTGATCAAAGAATTGGAATCATGCTTACAGCATGAATATTCTTTATGCAGACACAGATCAGAACATCCAGGGCTGCAGATCACCAACTCGATGCCTGAACAGAACTGTATTTGAGTTTGGGGGTTTTTGTGGGGTTGATTTGTTGTTTTCCTTCGTTTGGGGTTTTGATTGTTTGGTCCATTTAGTCCATTTTGGTTGTTGGTTTGGTATTTTTTTTAAATAGCATATATTATTTACACTTTTCTACTGTGACTCTTGGATCAGAAATGTTGTTCGGCTTTTACCTTTGCTGTGGGGTGACTTTAGGATGCTTGTATCCCCAACTATCATCCTGTTTGTGCTGGATTCTGAGTTCTGCACCTCTCAGTCTGGTTCCAAGAGCAAAGGGGAGAGAAGGAGCCCGCAGTTGGTTTGCAGAACCTGCACTTGTTCCCCTCATTCCTTCACACAGAGATGCTGGAGAGAGCTCTCCTTTGCTTTTAGAGAGATTTTTTTCCCACCTAGCTGAGGCAGAGAAGTTCCTCGGACTGTGGTTTTATTTTCTTTTCCTTAAAACTCTTCAAACCTGGAGTAAAAACCCAGAAAAACACCAGAAGCACATAGCTATGGCCCACCAGAGCCTGGGACACTGCATTCCAGCTCCCAAAGGACTGATAAGAGCAGGCCAAGCCACCCCCACAAAAGGACTTTCTGAATTTGCCATCTCTTCAGAACAGCAAGAAGGTTTATTAATTTTTTTTTTATTATTATTTTTTTTTAATGCTTGTGAATATTTTGCTTGTTAAAGAAGCAGTTTTTTCTACTTTTCTCTGAAGAAGTCTTTTCCCAAACCAGCTGGGGGAGGACCCCCTCGAATTTGTTTCCTAGAGGGACCCCATTTGGAAGTTTCCTTCCAAAATTTGCCCTAAACCAGGACAACTTCAATAAACGTACAGATATTTTATGAAGTTTCCAGAATCTGATGTAGTCTTAGAAGTTCCCTGTGTACAGTTGTTATAGGAAATTTCGACCTTCAGTAATCAAAAACCACTCAGATATATTTTTCTTGATTGCTGTTAATTTGCCATGATTGGTTTTAAATTATAATTTTAATTATTTTTTTTTAATTTGATGGCTCCTGGTAATTCTGAAGATTGTATTTGAAGAAGTTTATGACAGCTTTAAATGCACACAACATTTTGTTGCATTTTTACTTCCAGGAGAACCTTTTATCTGATGCTTGATGTTGCCTTCATCTTTTGACAGAGATTGCACTACTTCCCTTGAGTTAGAGACAATATTATTGAAAAATTATTGGTTTTTTTTTTTCCTCTTGTCAGTAATGAGAAAACTTGAACACAGTCTCCAGTTGAGTCTTTCCTTAGCCCCTCTTTAGATGTAGAAGATGTAGAATTTCAGCTGTACAAGGCACTGAAAGTCTGTATTTGGAATAATGGCCAAGCGTAACTCAAGGAAGGGGATGATGCTCTCTGTGTTATAAAAAGGTCATCTCAGAGTCCAGACATTACAAAAAAATACAGAAAATATCGTAGGCAAATGGCTTCTAAATAAGTCTGAGAATGGAGATATTCCAAAGAAAGTACTATATTGCTGTATTTCCAGTGGAAAATCCTCAAACCCAAGAAGATCAGGTGAAAAGCTCTGATCCCAGGCAGGATCATGGGTTTTGGTTTGACAGAGCACCAAAGCATTTGATGGAAGCTCTTTGCTTTGTGAGGGATGGCACAAGGGAACATGCTGTGATGAAACAGGCACAGTGATCACAATGGGGAGAATAAATGTTACACATTTAGTATGCAGTAAACAATTCTGTCTGATCTAACTGTCTTCTAAATGCTGAGAACCTTTTCTTCAGTTTTTAATTTCACTGCCCATGTGTGACAAACCAGCCTGTGAAGAACAGCTATGGCTGCAAATTGATCACATGAGCTTTTCAAAACTAGAAAAATGCTATTGATTTCGTTTCTGTTTTATATTATTTTCTCCCCTCAAACCTGACTGTGTGAGTCAACCCAAGGGCAGCAGCAATAGCAGCCTTGTAAGTGTTTTGGTTTAGGATTATTTTTTTTTAATCTGTGGCTTTTCCCAACAAAATAAATACTGAAGCATCAGAGTTTATGTTTAATGTCTTTATATAATTTACAAGTGATTTTTGCTACAAGCAAGCTGATTGTAAGACTTAGGCATCCTGAAGTCTTCTAAATACAGACAAAATTCAGCATAAAGATGAACTGACCAAGCCTTGTTGAAAGTTTTGGTCCTGAGCAGGAGTCAGTCTTTGCTGTCACTTCAGACATAGCTGTTAGTCAGCCCTGAAATGGAAGTGTGTTGGAAGCAAGTTTGGTATGTAGCAGATCTCCTCCACGGCAGGGAGCACAAGTGTCTCCCTTGTTTTCAGCTTTGTAGCCACTTTCTTACTACCCAGAAAAACATCTCAGTTATATTTAAATGTTAATTATTTTTTTTCTTAATGAAGTTATTAATTAATTATCAGACAGATCTCTGATGTGCCACTGGGACAGTGCTCATCACTTAATAAAATATAAATTTGGGGTTTTTTGAGAAATCATCCCCTTATTTTCCCTTTTGTGTTCTCTATTTTAGTGTATTTGCATATATTTATTTTATTTCTAGTTGCACACACATGTTGCCCAGCTATATAATTTTTCATCTTGCCACTTCTGTTTTTTATTTATTTATCTTCTCCTACTCATCCACTACTAATAAAAGGTATAAGCAAACATCTCTTGTTCTTGTGTCTACAAAAAAAAAGGGATGAAATTGTCAAAGGAAGATGCAAGCTGCTCTAGTCCAAACCAAACCAAAAAAAAAAAAAAAAAAAAAAAAAAAAAAAAAGAGAGAGAGAGAGAGAGAAGGGCAGAAAATCCAAAAATCCACACACATATTTCTCTTTGTAATACTTTGTAATCTCATTTTGCTGAGGCACAAGAGGGCAGTGTTTCATAAATGCTCACCTGTCATTTGCTCACCATTTAACAAAGCTGGGCCTGACATTCATCTAGCATTGGAACAACATCAAAAAGATTGGTGTTTGGTGCAAACAGCTCGCTGGCAAAGAATCCTAGTGATATTCAAGACATTACAGTAATCTATTCCAACCTTGTGGAAATTTCTTAAAGACTGATGATGTTACAAAGAAATAGCAACCGTTAAAAATAAATGAAAAATTTTCTTCACAGAAAAAATTTAGTATCATTAACTTCCTTTCGATAATAAGAGAATATGAAAGGCTACACTAGGAAAGAGCCAGACAAAGGAAAAGGCCAATACAGGCTTTATAAAAGGCTTTATAAAAAATGTCAATAAGTGTGTGGATATGTGTGTTATGCATGTGTTTCTGTGTTTACACCTCTAATCAGGAAGAAACAGAGTGATAAACACATAAGGACCAAAGAACACACAAGTATACAAAAGTTAATGGCAAAAGAAATTTGGAGTTAAGCATGGTCCCTTACTTTAGGAATCTAATCTAAATATTTCATTTTTTTTGTCTCTCAGCTAGTTTATACAATTCCTCACTCAACCGTTTTTTGAAGATTCCTTTTGTAAGTGTCAGATGTTCCTCTGCATCTCACTGAAGTCTGTGTATCTGATTTAAGGCAGTTACTTCCACAAGAGGAAGTTCCAGATGTATTTCAGACAGACATCCAGCTCCTGGTTACAGAACTAAGTCCCCTGCTCAACACTCATCCTGATAAATGGTTTACTGAGCCATATTTTGACCTTGGAGTCAGCAGCAACTGTCTCAGTTTGTCCTGAAGTCACTTCCTTGGCTTGAAACCATGCATTTGTTCTACACAAAAATAGATATCAGTCAACCTCTTCCACTAGTCCACTTAACACCATGAAAGCAGCTTGTGTATTGCCCTTGAGGTATGATTTTTTTTTAAATGGATGTGTACACATCTTTTTTTTTTTAATAATCCATTAGCATCTTGGTTTTGGCATAGATAGGATGCAATATATTTCCTAGACCAGGAAAAGCATCTTCAGCTATGTCTTAATAATCAACTGTCTTGAAATAAAATTAGTTCAGTAATATAAACTATAGCTGGAAAAAGGAATAGTTTTTACGGCATAATCAAGTTAGCAATGGATTTTCCTTGTGCTGACTGGTTCTTTTTCCTCTAACGTAGTTAAAGGCTGAAATAATATTTATCTATATATGAAGAGAGCTGTTCCCCAGCAAACTCTAGAGCATGGTATGTGACATGTTCCTAGACTTTTTCATGCAAAAACATAGTCTTGAGGCTATTTATGACACTTGAGATGGAAAGGTCAGATAGGTGTTCAATTTCTAAGTATCTGTAAAAGCTGCAAAGTGCATCCAAGTGCTTCTATCTCTGCGACTCACAGCTGTCAGTCTGCACTCCTTTCCAATGTCCACCTGCAAATTCAGAGTGCTCTGGACAAGCAAGCCAAACTTTTTGGCTAATCTCTCTATTTGCTGTAAACACTTTGATATCTTTCATTCCCTGAGACATTGAGGCAGGCATTCTGTTCTATTCTGAATTACTGACATGGTACAAATCTTGGGAGTGTTCCTCCTCTGCATACAGACTGTCTCTGCAAAGCAGCATGTTTCTGGGCTGGATAAAACTACTTGGGGAAAGGAAAAGTAAACAGTCCTAAGTAAAGTAAGTGTTGTGGTTTTGAAAACAAACCAAGTGAGAGGCTCTAAGTCAGAAATAAAATTTAATGAGAAGAAAAGGAAAATAGAATAAAATAAAATAAATACAAAAAGAAAAACCACTGACAGAGTCAGAATACAACCTGATCAGGGTGATGGAAACAGTCCAGACGAGGTGGTCTTCCTGAAACAGAAATCTTGTAGAAAGGTCTGGTAGCTCCGGTCCTCTGGGAATCCAGTGGATGAGGGCTGCTTCTACTGTCCCAAATCCCAGCGTATATCCAGGTGAGAATGCTTGGCTCTTCCCCATGGGCGGAGCATCTCACAATGGGATGATGAGTCATGGAAGAGGGCCTTGATGGCCCATTAAAGAGCGAGATAACTCCCAGACGGAGTTATCTCTGAGTCATGCAGAAGGCATTGATGGGCCATTAACTGAAGATGGTGATAGAATACATCCTAAACTACAACCCAGGACAGTAAGAAAAGTAATTTTCCTCTGAGGGTGTCAAGCCTAAGCCAGGGAAGCATCAATATTTCCATACATGCCAGAAATTGTGCATGTTATTTTATCCAAATAGAAACAGGGATGATGGACTGAAGCTGTCCACATATGGCACTATGTATCCTCAGTTTCAAAGCACTGAGTCATCATGGTAACTCCTGTAAATACTTTGCATTTTGTGGACAGGCTGAAAAGGGTCAAAAGAAGAACCACAAAGATGATAAAAGAATTGGGAAACCTGCCATCCAAAGGAAGGCTGAGAGCTGGGATGGTTTGGCCTGGAGAAGGGAAGTCTTAGGGAAGATCTCATAACCATGTAATGTAAAGGGTGGCTACAGAGAAGATGGTGTCCTGGGTTGTAGTTTAGGAAGTATTCTATCACCATCTTCAGTCCATGCCCCATCAATGCCTTGTGCATGACTCACAGATAACTCCCTCCGGCTGTTATCTCTCTTTAATGGGCCATCAAGGAGCCCCTGGATGACTCAGCATCCCATTGGGAGATGCTCCGCCCACGGGGAGGAGCCAAGCATTCTCCCCTGGGTATAAGCTGGGATTTGGGACAGTAGAAGCAGCTCTCACCCACTGGATTCCCAGAGGACTGGAGCTATCAGACCTTTCTATGGGATCACTGCTTCAGGAAGAGCACCTCACCTGGACTGCTTCCATCACCCTGATCAGGTTGTATTCTGACTCTGTCAGTGGTTTCTTTTTTGTATTATTGCATTTATTTTATTTTGTTTCATTTTATTTTTCCTTTTCTTCTCATTAAATTGTATTTCTGACTTAGAGCCTCTCACTCGGTTTGTTTTCAAACCACAACAGATGGAGACTTCCTTTTCCCAAGGAGTCACATGGATTAGATGAGGGGCAATGTGTGCTAGTTCCTCCTGGGAAATTCTAGCTGGACACAGGAGGAAAATTTTCACAATGAGAACAATCAGCCACTGAAATAATCACCCAAGGGAAGTGGTGGGTTCCCTAGCATTGGACTCTTAAGATCCAGCTGTACAGAGTGCTGGGCCACCTTGTCTAGACCATGCTTTTGCCAAGAAAAGTTTGGCCAGATGATCCTTGAATTCCCCTCCAACCTGGTATTCTGTTATTATCAATACGCTTGCATAGTTCTCATATCTCAGGAATAATTTTAGAAAATAGTTCTACTAATACATTATACATAGTGATTTTTTTATTTGACCTCTTCTTTGAAAAGAAATGCTCAATTTTAAATCCACAGGTGGCTTAAGTATTGCAAAACGTACGGTAACAATATTGCCATCTCTGTACCTCAATATTTCTCATTTCATGGTTTCATACCTAGGCCTGAGAAGACAATGAACTACGTTAGATTTTTTTATGCATAGTTTAGTTAAACATTTGGTGTTATGAAACATTGAATACCCAAAATGTATAATTCAACAGAAGAACCTCGGAAATCTCCAAATGAAAAGCTGACACAACTTTGTTTTCAAGGTATTCCAGTCACTCTCTTGAGTGATGGAATGTTTTGGGCCAGTTAAATTTTTTATCACTGGACACTACACAATTTAAAAACATTTTTAATCACATTAACTGCATCAGACCATTCAACCATTCCTGTATCACTCACTATGAAAATGTGTCTAGGCAGCTGATTGACAACTCCTATCCCATTGTCAAGCACCTGATCTGCCTGTAAGAAATACAATCCTCTTTGGTGGAAGAGAATCAGGTCAGAAAATATTTAAACAAATTGGGCATATAAGTGCTGACAGAATGGGCAGGTATCACTATTCAATAATTGTGCCACTCTTGATTATCTTGAAAAAATCCTGCACATTGGAGGGGGTGACTGAGGGCCAGAGAAAATAAAATGTCAGTCCTATTGTCTAAAAGGTCAAGAAGGAGCACCCAGAACACTACAAACTGCTCGGCATCACCTTGATTCCTGGTAGGGAAGGGAGCACCTGATCCCAGGAACAATTTCCAGACTCATGAAGGACAAGGCAGCCACTGTGAGAAGTCAGCAGCAGGTCATGAAGAGCAGCATCTGAGAGAGCTGGGACTGCTTGGTCTGGAGAAGGGAACACTCCTGGGAGATCTCCATAATGCATGTAAATGGCTGGAGAAAGGATGTACAAACTTTGGAGCCAGGCCCTTTCCAGTGGAGCTCAATGAAAGGACCAGAGGCAATGAGCACAAACTGAAACACAGGAGTTCCTGTCTATGCAACAAAACCATCTTCTCTACTGTGAGGGTGGCAAGTTGATACCAGAGGGGATTGGATTCTCCATCCCTGAGACTGTCAAAAGCCTTCTAGACATGGTCCTGGGCAACTGGCTGCTGGTGACACTGCTTGGCAGGATATTTGGGCCAGATAATCTCCAGGAGTGCCTGTCAATCTCAACCATTCTCTGATTCTGTGATTTTGTAAGTCTGTAGCTGCATTTTATAAACCACAGATTTAAAGCAGGTAAAAATTACACCTTTTTTTTTTTTTTTTTTTTTTTTTTTTTTTTTTACATACCAGTGTATAACTTTATCCTGACACTAATCATAAATGAAAGACTGTAATTATTTGTTTATTCATAGAATTAGTAGTTTGCTAGTTTCTGCTTTTCATCTTTAAGGCTGGTGTCACACAATGATTGGCATATTAGCATCATGACTTATAGAAGTGGGTGAATGCTTGTCTCACGTTATGCTGCTCTTCCATATGAGTTTACTTACTCGCTATAACATTAGGGTGCCTCCTTTGATAGAATATTTGCAGATAAGAGTAATTATCTAAATGTTATCTCAAGGGAATTGTGGTTCTCAGTAATTTTTTCTGGCCTGCTACATAGGAAAAAATCTAACTTTTACAGAAAAAATTGTATGCAACCCCATACTATCTTTAAATTACTATTTTTCTAATTGCAAAGATTTTTACTGTTAAAACTGGTTCACATAATTTAAAAGTTTGTTTTAAAAAATAGCTATATTATATACAAAATGAAGAGAGAAGAATTTTGTTGGATTCACTGGTTCTAAAATCCTTTTCATCCTGTGACTATGTTCCAAGACTACATCCTGCTCTGTAGTTAGTATATTGTGAGCACTAGTGGCACAGAAATGCTGAATCTATTTTTAATTCAGTCAAATAACTGCAGTGATTAATGAATGAAATTAATTTTTACCCAATGCAACAATCTCAAAGTTCAAATTTGGTTCAAGTTCAATCTTACACAATGAGGACAGATAAAAATATTTCCAGAGGACAAGTCCTGCTATTATTTCACAGGCAGAACATAAAAAGATGTATCACTCATCCCATTTCCTTTGATAATAGAAGGAAACTAAGATTCCAGTTTCTTCTCTATACCTAATTTTCAGAGAGCTTATAAGTAGAAATTAATGCATCTCAAATTATATTGCAGTATTTTAAAGGGTTGATTCAGTGAGTTTGTGTAAGGTACAATCTCATGAGCTAATTCCCAGAGCACAGAGTATGATAAAACCCATCTTAGAACAGCAAAAATCTCAGTAAGAACTAATTACCAGCTCAGTAATTTGGTAATAATTTTTTGCAAAGTGCTCTGGACTCTTTGGTTAAAATGGCTACAGGCTGTAAAGGTAAGAGCAATTCACCCACTGCTCTGGGTCTTAGCAGCAGGACTATATGTCATATTCAGCATGTGTCCCAAATACTTTCTACCAACCAGTTCTGAAGTACTTTACTTTTTTTATTTCTTCTGTTAGTGTCCAATTTATTTCAAATATTTGCCATAAATACAAAATAAAGCCTTTTTTATCATTAGCTGCTGTTTGTATGTGACATTGCTTTGGGAAGGGATCCTTACTGGAGATGAGAAGACTGAAGAAACACAGTGGCTCAACTAAAACCTAAGCACTTATTGGCACACGCCCTAGTGCAAAGCTTTTAATCTGTATAGATGATTAGAATGAACAGTGCCCATCTCAAAAGTGTGTGCTGTCCTTCAGGGTAAGGTGACTCCTGTGGATCAGCAGTTTTTTTACCCATAAAAAGGTGAGGAGCTTCTGACCTGCATTCTCATCACTTGTTTCTGTGAGCACACATAGTTTATGTCTTGACCAAAGCTAGGCTTGCTTTTTCTGTATGCACTCTACACATTTTTCACAAGACTGAAACAGAAGTGAGCATGAAGATGAATTTTATTCAAATTATAGAAATCTCTTCAATGTACTTTTGAGGTAATCTATATTGCTTTCTGATCCACGATTTTTTAGAATCATAGCATCATAGAATATGCTGATTTGAAAGGGAGCCATGAGGACCATAGAGTCCAACTTCTGGCCTCACACAAAGCATCCCAAGGATCCCATCCTGTGTCTGAGAGCATTGTCCAAACACTTCTTGAACTCTGTCAGGCTTGTTGCTGTGACCACTCCCCTGGGGAGCCCATTCCAGTGCCCAAACACTCTCTGAGTGAAAAACCTTTTCCTGATGGCCAACCTAAACCTCCCTCAACTCAGCATCATGCCACTTCCTTTAGTCCTGTCACTGGTCATAAGAGTGAATAGATCAGTTCCTGTGTCCAAGGCATTAATAATGAAAATGCTGAAGAGAATTGAAGATGGAAGTCCTGCAGAACCCCACCAGAGACAGATGCCTGTCTGATGTCACCCCATGCACCACAGCTCTTTGTGCCCGACCTGTGACCCAGTCGCTCACCCATCAGACAAGGTGATTATCCAGCTTTGTGCTGGATGTTTTCCTCCAGGACTCTGTGTGAGAGCATCAAAAAGCTTTGCTGAAGTATAAAAAGATTACATCTACATGGTTTCCAAGATCAAGTAGATGGTTCACCCCATAATAGAAGTAGATCAGGTTCAACAAGCAGGGCTTTCCTCTCATGAAGCTGTGCTGACTGTGACCAGTGACTGTGCTGTCCTCCAGATGTTTCTCAATACCTTCCAGAATGACCTTTCCCATTACTTTAACAGGCCTGTGTTCCTCAAATTCTGTAGCTTCTGGAGTCCTCCTTTTTGCTCTTCTTAAAAATGAGGACAATGTTAGCCAACTCTGGGCTGTTGTGTCCAGACAGTTAACTGAGCAGTGGATGAGTTTCTAAAGTGTACAAAGAAGGAGAGAGGGAGTGATGGCAACAAAGAACAAAACCAAAACCGAGGAGGAAGGGAAGGGAAAGGGAAAGGGAAAGGGAAAGGGAAAGGGAAAGGGAAAGGGAAAGGGGAAGGGGAAGGGAAAGGGAAAGGGAAGAAAGGGAAAGGGAAGAAAGGGAAAGGGAAGGGAAAGGGAAAGGGAAAGGGAAAGGGAAAGGGAAAGGGAAAGGGAAAGGGAAAAGGGAAGGGGAAGGGGAAGGGGAAGGGGAAGGGGAAGGGGAAGGGAAAGGGAAAGGGAAAGGGAAAGGGAAAGGGAAAGGGGAAGGGGAAGGGGAAGGGGAAGGGGAAGGGGAATGGGAATGGGAAAGGGAAAGGGGAAAGGGAAAGGGAAAGGGCAATGGGAAAGGGAAAGGGGAAAGGGCAAAGGCAAAGCACAATGGAAAAGGGAAAGGGAAAGGGAAAGGGAAAGGGAAAGGGAAAGGGAAAGGGAAAGGGAAAGGGAAAGGAAAGGAAAGGAAAGGAAAGGAAAGGAAAGGAAAGGAAAGGAAAGGAAAGGAAAGGAAAGGAAAGGAAAGGAAAGGAAAGGAAAGGAAAGGAAAGGAAAGGAAAGGAAAGGAAAGGAAAGGAAAGGAAAACAGGCAGGACTTTGGTGACAGAAACAGCCTTAAAACAATGAAGACTTATTCAATGGCAGAACATTCCTGGCTAAGACATTACCCATGGATTTATCAAGACTTCAATATGAACTTTATATTGGCCTTAACTCAATAAAGTGTTGTTCATACCAAGAGCCATAACTGAGCAGTTTGTGAGAGGTATTTTCATGGTTGTTGTGAGCAGAGTGCCTTTCAGTCACACTGCCTTTCAGTGAGCTATGCAGTGCCAGATACTAAATTCCAGACCAAAAGTTTGGAAATGATAATGAAATGGTGACAAATGGATATCCCACATGCTTTTGGCAGACATGACTAAAGGCTTATGGGATGATCATTCTCTTCTGAGCTGTAGGCTTAGGATATCCCAAATGCCACCACATCCCATATGTGTTTTGGAACTGCACTAAGCACTTATTGCCTCTGTTAAACAACAACCACATATAAAACCTTTAATAGCTATAGCTACAAAAATAGAAATGAGGCTACTCTTAGTTCCTTTGAATTTCAGTACTCAGGAGCCAAGTATTAATTTTTTTTGTATGTAACAATAAATCTAACTCTAACACTTTTTTTTTCCAGTGCTCCAATGAAACTGTTTGTTTTTCAGCTGGTCTGGCACATAAGACTACATCCTAGATGACTTTCAACAGTAAACTGTGCTGATTTTGCATATCCTTTTAATCTACCTGATGGGAATTAGACACACCATATGCCCAGCTGAGGCCTTTTTACAGTTTGTATTTCTCTTCAGGTACAGAGTGAACTTTTCAAACTAGACAATGGGTGCCACTAGAAGAAAAAAAAAAAGTTGCCTGTTTATTTGTTTCCCTTGTTTTTTAATAACCTACAGCCTAAAGAAAATTACGTGAGCACTCCGAGAAACTGATGACAATGTTGAACAAAAGCTGAAGACTGCTTATTCAAGTCCTATGCTTTAAAAAGGAAGTGAGAAGTAACTGGGAAGTTATGAATCATTTAGTGTGAGCTCAAAGCTGAATATCTAATGAGAGGCTTAATTTAGGATTCAAAATGTAAGATTAATTTGTGCTAGTCATTAGAGGTTTTTTGGAATTTCATCTCCTTAAACAAACTCCATGGTGTTTTTAGAGGCTAGCTGGAAGTGATGATGGTTATGATTAAAGACCTGGGGATTTCTCCAGAGCTTTTGATATGCATTTTGATTAAAAGATGTACGTAGGGGGATCTCACAGGATGACTGGACTAGAAATCAGATAATTGATAAAGTTTGAATGTGACATATAGAAATCAACAAATTTATTAAAGTAGGGTTTTTAGACACCAAATCTTCATTTGTCCCTATTAGTTTCTTCATCAGCTGTTGGGATGAGGACATCAAAAATACCCTGGAGAAGTTTGCAGATGGCATACAGACTGGGAATTATGTTATATTATATAGTCATATACGTATATATTATATTTATATCATGTATTTTATATTATAGAGTCATGGAATAATTAAAATTTCTTGATTAAAAGATCGCAAATCTGTTTGTATACTCCCAAGAGACAAGGAAACAAAGGAAACAGACTGAAGCTACTGAAATTCAAGTGCAGAGAATTGTTTCAGTTCTCAGATCATTGCTTGTAGACAAAATGCTTCTATGTTCATAAAAAGAAGAATAACACGGAGCTGGGGAAAATTGAGGTTTGTATTTGCATGTTACACTGATGAACCAACTGCTAAAGATTGTTTTGTCTCTTCCCAGGCTCCATATGTGGAGAAAAGTGTTGAAATAATGAAGACTTTTCAAAGTGGTACTCCAAAAAATATGTGTAGCTGAAGAAAACCCTTAGTAGGTTCATTTGATCAAGGAGTTGCATGAAACATTTCTAAATCCCTATGGAAATCTGCCTATACATGGAGATAAAAAATCAGATAATGGAATGCTCTTCAATTTTCTGATCAAAGTGTAACAAGATCTAATAGCTGGAAGTTGATGTTAGACAAAATCAGCCATGAAATTAGAAGCTATTTCCTGGATGTAAGAGCAACTGAAAAGTTTCCAGGGGAAACAGTAGACTAACTATTTCTTAGAGTGTTTTGGATGAGACCCATCTTTTTCCCTTTAAATAATATAGTTTGATATAATTTCTGAGAGAAATTCCAGGACCTTATGAGTATTTGGGTTAATTCACTGGGATTATTCTTTTAAAGCAAAAAAATATTATGAATTTACATGTTATTTATTGATTTCCTTCCTCGATGAACACTAAGAAAATAATATTGCCCTGTGGCTTCATCTGCTTACCCACGGGGATTTAGAAAGAAATTTATCCCTAGAGGCACAACTGATCAGAATTGGTTATGGTTGCAGTAGTTTATTCCTTCTTTCCTTGGAATACCACTGAGTAGTATAGCACTGAGTAAATGTAAGAATAGAGACTCTTTTCCCCAAAAACTGGAGGATAAAAGGGAAGAGAGAGAAGGAGGTAAAGGTGACTTTCTTTCAAACTTGTATGCAAACTTGACAGCTTCATCTCCTTGTGTCATATGTGTTGGGAAAGATGGGGCAGGACGGACTTATGGATATGATTGTCTGGTAAGAAATACTGGAGATATAAAATGTGTGAGTGAAATAGGAATGAAGGGCAGCTTTGAGATGGAGGCATGGCAGGCAGGAGGATGGTGAGTAACTGGAGATGGGCTGAAGGACAGAAAACAAAAATACCCAAGAATGCAGCCCCTCTCCACCCTGCCAAGGCATCAAGGAAAAAGTAGATAAGAAGAGTAGTCTTTAGAGTTTAGAATATAGGATGATACGGTAATTTAGTAGTTCTCAGAGGCTGCATGCAAAGTTTGTACGTTTTGTATCTTTGCCAGTTGGTCACTGTAAATTAGAATATTCAACACAAAAGGAGATAGAATGTGTTGGAACAAGGACCTCGCTCTCTTACCTCTTACCTCTTACTCTCTTGCTCCTTCTCCTCTTGCCACGATTTTTTTCCCTGCTCTTCTCCCTGCGCTCTTACCTCTTACCTCTTACCTCTGCCTCTTCTCTTCTCACCCCTTTTTCCTCTCTTGCCTCTTCTCCTCTTCTCTTGCCATCTCTCTCCCTCTGCTTCTTCTCCCTCCCTCTCTCCTTCCAATTTGACCCTCGCACTCTTCTTACCTCCCTCATCTCTCTCTCCCTCTCTCTTTGGGGCTTCCCTCCAGCCCAGGCTGGTGGCTGAAAGCAGCCCTTTCTACCATGACCCTTGCAATAAAACCACGTGTTTCTAGAATATCTCAGGTCTGCAGAGTTCCTTGTCCCTGCTGTCCATGGATACCCTCACAATATGTATGCACGAGTTCCCTGCCTGTGCAGAGGCATGCTGATGTCTGCTCTTCCCTCTCTCTGGCTCAGTGCTGCAGTGCCCAGGGAACACAGACACATGGGGAATTCGTGAATGGTGCCGTGTACCAGAGGCATGAGCAGATGTCATAATGAGCCTTTCTGCAGTAATTCATTTCATCTTGTCCTCGCAATCTGTCAGTTTACCCGTACACTGGAGATACAGCCGTGGTAAATCATTGTATCTGTGCCAGATGGGATGATCAAACCCTTCTGAGGGCCAGCTGTAGGCTTAGGATATCCCAAATGCCTCGACATCCCATATGTGTTTTGGAACTGCACTAAGCACTTATTGCCTCTGTTAAACAACAACCACATATAAAACCTTTAATAGCTATAGCTACAAAAATAGAAATGAGGCTACTCTTAATTCCTTTAAATTTCAGCACCTCAGGAGCCAAGTATTAATTTTCTTTGTATGTAACAATAAATCTCATTTTAACACTTTTTTTTTTTCCAGTGCTCTAATGAAACTGTTTTTCAGCTGGTCTGGCACATAAGACTACATCCTAGATGACTTTGAACAGTAAATTGTTCAAAGGTTAAAGGAACTCAACAACCCACCATCACTTTACGCTGGCTCTGCTGCTGCAATTTTACATTGAAAACTGTGTCAAGAGCTGACCTTTCTGCCAGTTTTGAAGAAATTAACTCACTCTTTTGCCTAAAAGTCACAAAAAGTCATAGTGTCGATGAAGTCCACTTGTCAGTGAAGGCTTAAACACTCTGAAAAAGTGTGAGAAGCAGAGCAACAGAAGAGAAAATAAGCGTCATAAATTGTCTGCAATTTCTGCTTTGAGCATTCCGCTCCTCAAGGCCATCACCAAAAGTAACAGCTTCTCATTTTATGACCTCACAGTCATTCTAATTCACTGGAATAATTTATGACAACAATGAGATTTTTTTTTCTTTAGAAATAAGAATCTTTGAAGCTAAACTTTTCAATTTTAACATGGAGAAATATTCATTGTGATTAAATTATAATTTTAAAGCATGCTAAAAAATAGCAAACAGGCTTCAGAAAAACTGTAGAAAATATGGTAAAGGCATTTACACAAATCATTGGTTGTAAATAAATTTTAAAAGTGTAAAAATTGACCACCAGAGTACAAATTACGTTAGGAATGCCTTGTAATTTTTGACTGTCCATTAAGGACAATACCAACAGTCAAAAATTTTATCAGTAACTTTCAAAGGATTCAGATCACTGCAAAGAAATTACTAAGAGCCAGTGGGTCATAAACATCTATATCTATAGCTATGTATTCCTTAGCAAAGAAAAAAGGATATCCTAGAAAGGGAGTTTAATTTTCTGCCACTTCAGCCCTTTGTATTCCTTTGTAACTTTTCAATTTCCTGTTTTCAGACATAACCAGTACCATCCCTCATAGCATTTATCAGCCTTTTGTTTTTTTCAAGTTTCTTTCCATCTCTGAGATAAAACTGAAGGGAAATAGCTAACCTTGAAATGGAAAAAAAACCAAGAAGTTCTTAGAGAGAGGAACTAATTGTTAAACAAATGTAATGGACTGAAACTGAGATGGTGTGCCAGTAGAGAGAAAATGTGAGCAAATTGTTCCATGAGTGATCATCACCACGCACCAAAGCATTCATCTGAAATGTTGTACTACACAATACCTTCAGGAATAACACAGGAGATTATGGGAAATGCTTTCCCCCCTGAGATGGTGAACACTCATAAAATCCACTGACCTGGGAGAAAGCAGAATCCATCTCCAATGTGACTGGATGCTCCTGAGCATCTTTAAGGCAGCAGAAGAAAACAATGGGCTCAGATAAATTCGATAGTAAAATTCCCTTTTACTAAGATGGAATGAACTTTCTTACCACAAATGCTTATTTCAAACTGGATCATGCAGAATGTCTTTTTTACTTAAGGGAATTTATGTATGTCCAGACTGGAATCCACGTTTTTGTCCATGTTTTTGTCCATGTGATTGTTACCAGGGCAAGATCATGAAGAAATTCACTGACTCTAAGGTTTCACAGGCCACTCTGGCCATATGTTGTCACTGAAGACTGTTAATTACACGTTAAAAGAATTGTTTTAGGGACTTATTTTCAAAGTAAAATGGCAATTTTAAGATTTTTCTCTTTCTTCTGAAGACTACTAACTGATGATGAACTAACTGATGATGATACGTGCTCCAAATACTTGTCCTTTTCCTCTCCAAACAAAAACAACAATTTAGGGTTTTAAATAAAACAGAAACATTTGTAACTGTTTAAATGACTGTCAAACAATAAATTCTGCTTTGCCCTCCAGACCCAGTAAAAACTCTGACATGATACACTTTAGTGTGCACAAATCCCCATGAAAACATATTATGTAAAATGGACTCTGCTATCATAATTTTAAAGCATTATTAAATTTTTAGCATTAGTTTAAACTTAAATAAGGACCATCAGCTTTGTTTTACCACTTCTCTGTGGATTGAAGTTCCGGCCTTTTTTAAGAAAATCTTGAGAGAAGGAGAGAAAATGCATTTCAGAAAGCTAAATGCAATTTTTTAACAGCTGTCAAGATTTCAGTATTACCTTGAACATACACCTGCAGCTAACATGAAAGGATCTGTGGCTGCATTTTGTTACAGGACTGAAAGATTTAATTTTACATAAGTGTGTAAATGATTAGATTTCATTTAGTGAAATGATAATATTAGAGTTGGTCAATCTAACACTGCCAATGCTCCTGATACTTCATCTGTAAATCTGCATAGCCCCCTTCTGTTAAATATTGAGTTAAATATTAATGAGTTAAATATTTAAGAATGTGAAGCTGAGGCTGTTCATGAGTTATTGAGTCCAATCTCTTGGAATTGCAGGAAAATCAAATCCCTTGGTAAATTCTCAAGGTGTGTTTTCACCAGAGAAGAGAAAATTATAATAAGAAGATTATTTTACACAATAATTTTAATTATAATAATAATGAGACTTTTCTGTATTCACTAGAAAATTTGGACAATTAATTAATTTAAAAATTCTTTGAATTAACACTAAATTATCAGTACATATGATGCAATCATCTTTGGCCATAAAAACATTTTGACTGTAACTCTTGGAGATCTTCTCCTCTATAATTTGAAAGTTATTGTGCAGTTTTCTTACAGCTTTCTTACTGTCATGATTGAAAGCCTTCTCAAGGGTTCAAAGTATTGTCATTGTTATTTTATTTCCAGCTATTCTGATGCCAACATTACTCTAGGCCTTTTATAAATATTTTGTTCAATTTTTCATTTATTTTTGAAGGCTTTAAATTGTCTTCCATTTAAAATCTATTCTGACTTTTGCAAGGTCCCAGCTGTGTGATATAAATCTGTATAAGGTCTGGTAAAAAGGAAAAGTGAGAAGAATCAGCAGTGCATATCATCTCATGCAGAGCCATCTTCAAATGAATTTTCTTGGTGTTGTTGTACTTTTTGAAAAAAAAATTCGGTACTAGGGATAAATTTAATATAACAGCACCTGCTGGTGGATTTAAAACATGAACAGGAACAGAAACATGAAGAGAAACAGACCAAAGGCAAATTATTATTCTTTTCCATTGTTCCTTGACATGTTACATAATGCCAATTATAAGCAATCAAAAGTTTCCTGATTAATGTCAGAGATATTTCAACTGTGAGCCTCATACAGTGGGACAGCTAAGATAACTGCTAGTGATTTAACAAAGCCTTGGAGATGATAAAAGTGACCTAAAACCGCTCCACAGAAATTTAGGGAACGAATCTGTGTATGCTGTGCTGAGAAATTTTAATCTCACACATCAGTGATAATCTCAGATGCATGGTAAAAGCTACAGAAGAGAAGAGATGAAGAAAAAAAGTTAGTGGTAGGAAAATAGCAAGATATTATATTTTAAGTATAGTTGAAGTTATAAGAAAAGAAGTAAAGTTAGCTCTCTTAATAAGGAAATCCCACAGGTTACTTACAGCTTTTTAGGAGATAAAAATTGAACTGGATGCAAAAACTTCTAAAATACTATAAAAATAGATAATTATTAGCAAAATAGCAGAATTTCAAGCACAGAAATATGAGAAGAAAAGACTAAGAGTGAAAATTAAATCTATAGAAAATTTTATCAACTTCACAGCTTCTTCAAGCAACGTGGAAATTAACACAAACAGCAGCTGTTTAAAATAAAATAAAGGGACAAGCCTCCAAGTAATGGCAGAAATGTCAGCTCCTTTTCAGAAAAGAGAATGAAATCTTGAAATCAGAGAAAAACAGACTAACGAATTCTCTGGAAAGGAGATACGATAAAAAGAATTCCATAGAAAAAAATCAGAAATTTTGGAAATGGAGTGACTACAAGCAAATGGACTGGGATGAAATGAAGGGAAGGGAAAAGGACCAAAACTTGCAAAAATTACTCCAATTAAAATCCTGAAATCAGGGAAGAGATATAAACAGAGAGACAGAATAACTTAAAGAAATGAAATGTTAACAAAAAAAAAAAAAAAAAAAAAAAAAAAAAAAAAAAAAAAAAGAAAAATTCCAAAACCAAGTGAAAAAAATAGAAGTGAATGAGATGACAGAAAGTGCAAGGAAATGGTCCAAAGCTTCCCCAATTTATCCTCATTGAAATTGCAAGATTTCATCCCCTTTCCTGAAAGGAGAGCAGAAAATTCTTCTTTGTACCATCCTTAAACTGCCCAGATAGAGTGCAGAGAAAACATGACTGGGGCATTGCAGAGCAGAGAGGTCAATAACAGACACACCAATCCCTCCAAAGGCTTTCCTGCAACTTCAGTGGATCCTTTTCCCACGTCGATACTGAAAGAGTGGGAGAAGAGTTTTGGTGTAGAGAAAAGCCATTTTGGGTTGTTGCTATTTTGATCATCGACCTTTCCCCAGCTGATTGCAAATTCCTTCTGGCCAGCTTCATCCTTTTGGGCACTCTTTTAAGGCTTGTGGGAGTGGCCAAAATGACTTTAGTTCCTTGGAAGACTGGATTGAGTAGGTGTGTGCTGTGTGTCCATTCAGATCCTCTTCTGCCAATGCAGAAATAAGATTTTATGGAACAATGGATTATTCTGCATGCTCAAAAACTGTTCTCCTCGCTGATTAGGGCAGAGCACAAGGGTGCCCATCATTATGCACAACACAGGACGTCAGGAAACAAGCAGAGCAACCTGATAAGAGTCTAACCTTATCTCCGAGATTAGCTCTTCTGAGGGACAACTACAGCAACAAAAATACGAGATAGAACCATTCAAAGTTTATTCTGCTTGAGGCATTCTTTATCAATAGTCCCAACATTTCTCTGCTCGCTGTTGTTTGTCTCCTGCTCCTCAGAATTTTCAGTGGCATTCTCGATGAAACTATCCAATCATGGAATTTTAGTTGCATAGAGAGTAATATTAGGAAAAATTAATTTTCTTTATGAATATATTCATCATGCTGGAATTCTAGATTTTTTTTTCCACCAGTTCCCATACCTCTGTAAGTCTATTAGTCTAAACTCCCCTGAAAACTACATCAAGGCAAAGGGAACAAATATAAATAGATGGCTGCAATTTTTAGCAGGTGAAAATTGGTCAAGATAAGCCAAAATCCAGTCATGTTCATGGGCCAAAGCATTATATTGCACTTACATAAAAGAAAGTACCAAAACTGTTCTCAAAAAAAATGTCTGGAGGACTTCTGAATTTCCAGTATATTGTATTAAATAATCCCCATTTTTTTAACACAACAGAATGACAGGAAAAAAATTGGTTTAAAAAAAAAAAAAAAAAAAAAAAAAGGGAGCATCCCGAAAGAAACAGGAGCATGGTGATGACTTACAGCTACAGAATAATTTTGCACAAAAAAAAAAAAAAAAAAAAAAAAAAAAAGAAAAAAAAAAAGAAAAAACCCAAGCAGAAGGTTGCAAATATTGCCTCAGTCTAAAAAGCTGCTAGGAAGAAAAAAAAAATAGAAAAGAGAGAGCTGAGAATTATTAGAAGTGCAAACACAGTAATAAGGATATGTCTCCATGTCACATCGTGACACCCCCAGGCACCTGAAAGGACAGAACTGTGTCTGACAATTTTCACTGCAGCATCAGGGAACAGAGTGCTACTTCTGTCACCCACAGGAGGAATTATTGCAGGAAGGTGCTACTCTCTGATTAGCTCAAGGAACTCCAGCCCAGTAACCTGCAGTGTCAGAACAGGAGCAAAACTTTGATTTGAATCTGAAAAAATGAATCAGGCTGCACTTTTCTACTGTGATTTAATGTCCCTTTGGGAAAATCCTGGTTATTATTTGTGCTCCTCCTGACCAGATACATGTGTGGCAGTATAAGATCTGCAGTGAATAGGGGCTTGAGCTATTCTGAAATATTGATGGATAAAAACTTGGCTGGCCTATTCTGAAATATTGATGGATAAAAACTAACAGTTCTTCATAGATGAGAGCTGCATGCCCACTTGCTCATTTTTTGTGAAAAGTAAAGAAATGTTTTATTTAATTTCAAAGCTAATCTTGCATAGACAGGATTTAAAATACAGGCCAAAGTAGGCTCAAAAAGTTAATAAGCAGATCAAAACAGGAAGAAAAGCAGCAAAATAAAGATATGCTTATGAAATCAATCCTTAATATGGAATAAAAATATTTCTGAAAAAAAGAAACTGAAGGGCTTGACTGAAGATGAATTTCTTGCAGAAAAGTTATATTTTATGTATATATTTTTCAGATAGGAAGTTGAAATATTCAACATACAAGAGGCAAGAGAATTACTGATAGCATGATTTGCACTTAGCAATAGCTTAAAAATAAAACTCGGTGATTCCAATTCAAGCAAAACAAACAAAAAAAAAAATCTTGTTTAAAAAACCCCAAACCATAATGTTTTAATTTAAAGCAGCTCTCTAAGCAGCAATTTCTATTATGTTTTAGCATCTTCATATTTCTGGAGGTCCTATACACAATTGAATATCATATTTACATCCTGTGTATTTGCAGAGAGCTCTATAGCCCGTGCATAGTAAGAGATCTGTGGGTTTCAGCTTATGAAATTATTATGCTAATAAGGCACAAATCCTGTAAAGTAACTTTACATCCCACACAGTCTACCACTAAATTAATTCTGGCATTTTGACTCATCACACTGGCAAGACCTAACATACAGCGCTGGAAATAATAAAAACTGGTACTCAAGGGTTCATCAACCTAGAAATGTTAAAGCAAGTGCATTGTCTGTGCCTAATACAAGCATTGAAATTATGTCTCATATAATACATGTTTCAACTCAGAAAAGTTTAAAAATTGCATATTGAATAAAAAGCCAAAGGTTTCTAAAGATCAAATGAACAGTCTTACTCTGCAGGAGATGCCACTTCATAGGAGAATTTGAATGGAAGTAGAATAATAACTTTAACAGCAAGAAAATGCAAGTTTCATGGGATTCAAAATCCTGATGATAATCAAGAGTTCAAATTTTAGTAGAGTTTACTGAAAAATACTGGTGCCTGGCTGCCACTGTAGTAAAAATTTAGCTTCTTCAAACATTTAAAGATGTTTTTGTGTCATTCCTGTTCATTTGGCTTCATAACTAGGCAACATTTTCTCTACTAATCCACCTCCAGTGGCACAATGACATCCTCATAATGCTGTTGCCAGTTATTAGTTGATTGACTTGTTGCTTATGTGCAGAAAACAAAAAAAAAGCTCTCTCTTTTGAGAGAAAATTGCATTTTATATTCTATATATGGTGGCTAAATGCATACTTACCAGAACTGATAGGTTTAAAAGATTTTTAGGACTCTCATCTGAAAACAGAACTGATCAATTTACTCTGGCAAGTGCAGGAAAAAACATTTAAACAACATTTAAAGCAAAAGCCATTATATCCTGGAAAGTTGCTCTCTAGATGGCATTACTTTACACACTAATCAGCAACTCATCTTATTTTTTTCAGTGAAAAAGGTTAGATTGAAAATACAAGAAAATATAATCATTTTTTTTCTCCTAAACATGCAGCTTACAGTAATTATGTGGAGTTTTTTGTGCCCCTTGAATTTCTACTTTGCCCTGGAAAAGCAATGACAAAAGGCTTTGTCCCCATGGCTCCCTGCAGACACTGTGCAATGTTCTCTTTGGGTTTTGGAGGTCCATCACCCACCCCATGGCATCACCTTTCCCATGTTTCCCCAGTGGCTGTGGAACCTGGTGTCCTGTTCTCTCTTCCCCATGGTCACCTGCCCCCTGCCCCTGGTACCACCCAGGAATGTAAGACACTGTATAACTGAGAGAAATGTCATGTTCTTCCTCTCTTTGGCTCCAGATTCACCTTCAGCACATGGAATAAACACTTGGCTGGAAATGATTTTGGGCTGGGATCCTTCTGCCTCTCTGCCGAGCCAGCCTGGTAAAGTGTGTGGTTGTATGAGCTTGAATTGCTGCCTGAATTTTTCTCAAGCAGTTTCTCTGCTGGAGAGGCTGACAGGGATCTAGAAAGGCCATAGCTGCACTCCCAAAAAGACACACTTACATATTATAGGTCATTTTTACTTTCATTGTGCTTTATGCTTCAATTTAGGCAGCTGCTCATTTTCAAAACCTTTGGTGAAAGTATAGGAAGGTGGTTCATCAGTCTTAATTCTTCTTTGCCATGCATGATATTTTCTAAATGTATAATTACATATCCTCTTACCTTTGACCCTCTAGTGTGTTCAGTCTGGATGGTGCTTATTTGCACAAGAGCAAATCCTGTGCATCATCAACAAGTCTGTTTGACTCATATCCACCTGAAAGTGCAGCATTTCACAAAAAAACTCGGTAATAAAGTGTTTGGAAGGTGTAAAGCAGAATGTGTATTATTCAACATCTCAGTGGGTACTGTAGTCACTGAGTACAGCTAAAAAGGGACACAGCTGGTACCATCTTCTCCACCAGACAACTGCTTTTATTTTTGGGAAATATTTGCCACTTGACATGTCCTAGTGATTTCAAACCCTAGAGTCCAATATGATGAATTGCAGGATAGCAGCAAGAGCTAAGAGCTCAGATGTTCCTCGCTTCTGATGCTCCTTATTCCTTGCACCCCTGGATCTTTTGCTTAACCTATTTTTCTTTTTCTTCAATCTTATTCTCGAAAGTAGCTAAAATATTTTGGCTCAATCATCAGAGCAGGGAAAAATTTCAGCCAGAGGCATACCCAGGGCATGAAAAAGCATGGGGCAAATTATTGAAACATTGATAAAGCTGTGTGCAAATTTAAACAGGGAGAAATGCCAAGGAAACTTGAACTATTTTGTCCACCTGTAAACAATGTTATCCAAGGATTGGATGCTGGTTTTGCTTGCATGAGTATTAGGATGCATCTAACACTGGGTGTTCTTAGGGATTTGGAGAAGTAAAGGGAACAGACTTTTTCTGAATGAGTCGAAAACTGAGTTCCACAGAGACCTCTTATAAAAATTTTCACACAGAAAACAGAAAATGAAAAGACACAAGTTGGAATTGGGATAATGCACAAAGCAACAGATTCTAGATGTGTCTATCAATGCTTATGGTAACCCTTCTCTACAGCTGTGTCTACCTGGATTCACCTTCCTCCGGGCAAGGTGTTCAGCTACAGACACTGCAGAGAACCAAAACTATTTCAGTGGTGTCTGGTAGTAATACCAATGCTATTTGTTTCTATTGCGTTCAAAGAGAAACATTTCTCTGTAATTCATTTAGTCCCTCTGAAACTACAGGCTGCTCTAGAGATGACCTTCCCATTTATGTTCATAACCTACTTTGGACTTTTTTGTTGGTTGAGGTTACTAATAGCCACAGCTGCTTCTTCACATTCCTTATATCTGCTTCTGAATATATCTCCTTTCTCTGGCATGTAGGCTTAAAGGAAATGATTTAGTGAACGTTGACATTCAACTCTAAGGCCTTTGTGCATAAGGAAGATATTTAAAGTGTTTTGTAGGCTGCACATCTGAACCAGCCATTTCTTGACATATCTGTCCTGGAGCAATGGCCCAACCCAGTGAACACGTCCCTTTGTGCTAAGAGATGGCCATTGGTGTAGACAGCTGAGGAACATGAATTCAAGAGATGAGAATTCATTCATCAGGGCGTTACGGGCATGATACACAGCTAAAAACCTCTAACAGCTGGATTTCTTGAGGCTTTGTGCCTTTAGTTAAGGAACTGAGAAATTTTAATCTGCTTTTATTATTGGCAAGGCATCCACATTTAAGCATCTGTTGATTTGGTCTTCTGGATACGCTCATGAGCTGAAATATGTCATAAAAAGTAGATTCATTAATGATTATTCTATAACATCAGAGCACATTAATTAATTCTCTTTGAATTCATATTTTTATGCCTGCAGGAAAATTCAAAAAATGGGGGATATTATGAAATACTTCTGTGGAACTTAATCCAACACCAAACCAACAGTAGCTGCATATGATTTAGAATTTGTGTGTGCATTATAACTATTTGTGTGTGCATTAAGTGTAACTATGTACTGCAGTAACTGTGACAGGAAAATACTTGGGATTTACAACCTCAATTACATCCTGACCATCTCCAACAATGATTATGGCCTTGGGTTCAGGAACATCTGCTCCATGTACTATGTAATCTGCACCAAAAGTACCATAGCACTTTCCCTGTCAGGCGTCTGCTGTGATCTTTCTATTAAGAAAGTTGGAATTTTCTTTTTGTAAGAAGCAAAAGTGTATCTCTGCATACTTATTTACTGCACTGAAAAAAAATTCCACTTATTTCAAAACCATAAAATCAGCACTGTCTATGTTACCAAAAGAGACGTCACACTGATAGATAGTTGTCCAGATGTTTTATCTGCTGTATTATCAATATCAGAAGTCACTTAGACATTTTCATGATGTTTCAGACCACTGTTCTGTTATAGGAAACTTCTTCCCAACAATTAACTATCAATGAAAAGAAATATTGAATTTCTATGCAATGCCACTAATACCAACAAAAATAAATAAAACCTTTTTCTTCAGTTTTCAAAAGGTATTATTCTGCTGAATTCTCAACACTAAGTGAATTTACATTAAGAGTTGTAAAAGTTTATTGAATAATCTCGGATATAGTACACAATAATTTAGAAAACAATTGGCACATATTTCTATACTGTAAATTGTATGGTCTCCCTGAGAGTTTATGTGAATCCTGATCAGTAAAAGATGTGAGATAGATATTAGCACAACAATTTTGTGAGGCACAGAAAAGGAAAAAAAAAAAAAAAAAAAAAACCAAAAAAACAAAAAAAAAAACCAAAAAAAAACCCAAAAAAACAAAAACAAAAAAACCCCAAAAAAACAACCCAACACACTTTCTGTTAAAGTGCATCAATCTATTCTGCTATTCTGCTTTGGTGAAAAATTACCTTGCAGGTAGCACACTTGTGACGTCTCTCAGATTTCTTTATGTTGTTTTTATCTTCAGGGACAATTATCTAAACTGCAGTGTAGAATATAGTTTGGATCTAT
This sequence comes from Sylvia atricapilla, assembly GCF_009819655.1. NCBI lineage: Eukaryota > Metazoa > Chordata > Aves > Passeriformes > Sylviidae > Sylvia > Sylvia atricapilla. Next base: position 1,513,620 of record NC_089143.1, read on the forward strand.
GGAGCTATGAGCATTTTCCATTGTGAAAATGTCAGTTACAGCTTTTACCAAAATCATACTGGGTAAGACCACATCTCCCACTCAATAAAGTGTTTTCTAGCCCTCCCTAGCCTGTGGTTATTGGTCATATCAACAGTGTGATGACAATTCTTGGATCAAATTCTTGGATCAGAAAAAAAAAAAAAAAACCAAGATGCAAATAACAGGAATTTAAAAGTAGTGTTGAGGAGGGAGGAATTGATATTTCAAGGTGGGCATGTTCTGATTTTGGTGATTTTTGGTACAACTTTCCTCGCCTTGGTGGAGAAACTGTCTGCCACTGGCTCCAGTCCATGGGAACAGGAGGTACTCTTAAGGATCTAAAGGAATTCCACTATGTGGTATAATGAGGACTGATTTCGTGTTTAAAATCATGTTTAGGGAAAGTCTCAAAAGAGGAGGAATCATTTCATGACTGCTCCACAGATTAATCTTTTTTTTCATTGTTAAGCAGAATAAAACTTACTACTTCAGTGGGATAAAGGAACTACTGACAGCTTTCAGTTTGTGCACTACTTTTGAACACCACAGCTTTCCTAAAAATGTAGTTGGTTTTTTTTGTTATGAGACTTGTATTTCATTATGTTTTATCTTTCAGTATTCTTTCCTGCCTCTAACATATGGTTTGATGTTTCATTGAGGTTTTTTTGTATATGCCAAATTATTTTTGTGATATGGATAATGTAATAAAAGCCTTGTGGAAGATAAGGGTCTTTTTGCTACATCCAAGTGATCACCTCATAACTAGGAATTACTGTAGGCCATCAGGGTCAGAAAACAAAGTTTCTAAAATATTTATAATGTGACATGTTCATTCTGGCCTAGATAAAAGAAATGCACAGACTAAAGAGGAGTGTGGTCTTCATCACTGGTCAAGTCAAGGATGAACTGCAAATGAACTTTCCTGGCTTTAAACAAAACCAGTTAATATTAAAGTCTTCAGAATAATTTTGAAAGCTTTTTGTGGAAAGAGCCATACAAATATTGACTGCTATGCTTTAGATATGTCCTTTTGTTAAGATCCAGTTGGTGAGAGGTGCCCCTGCTCAAATTAAGGTACAAGATAGACCATAAATTGAAGTCAATAATATGCATTTATTTAACAATAAAGGTGAGGTAAAGAGATAGATCAAGCAAGCACCACCTTTGGATCCAGTGGCATCCCTTGGGTGGGTTGTTGGAAACTTTTCACCATTTATACATCCTAGCAAACCCAGTAATTAATTCTCATTGGCTACACAGTTCCCTTGCTCTATTGGTTAAACAATTCCATCACTTCTGATGGTAGTTAGTCCACATACTTTGTCTTTCCCATGGGCAGGAATTCAGCCATCTCTGGGAGATCATGTCTCCACCATGTGTAAAGACTTGGGAAGAAAAATTCCCTCTCTCCAGCTGCCCCCCACATCCTTTTTCCCCAGCTTCGTACACTGAGCATGATGCCACATGTCATGGGATATCCCTCTGGTCAGTCAGGCTCAGCTGTCCCAGCTCTGTCCCCTCTCAGCTTCTTGGTCATCCCCAGCCTCCTCCTTGGAGGATGAGGAGCAGAAAAATCTGTGACTCTGTGCCAGTGCTGCTCAGCAGTGACAGAAACTTCCTTGCTTTATCTGCACTGTTTCCAGCACCAGACCAAAACATAGCCCCATATCAGCTACCCTGAAGAAAATTAACTCCATGCCAGAAAAAAAGAAGAATGTAGACTTACTACTGGGCAAAAAAGGCTAATTCCTTAGATATTACTAAAGTCGCTCCTGTCTGTAAATTTATTAGTAATGAAAAGTTATTTCTTCAGGTTTTCTGTGAGAAATTGATTGTCCTACAAACTCCTGTAAGGGCCTCTGCCCAAACATCTTTCTTTTTCTTCAAAATAAGAGCAACATTGTCAATTATATGACAATGCTTAAAACGTACATGACTTTACAATCTTTCCTCTGATCCCACTCCTGAAGTCTTTCACTGCTGTCTGTTTTAATTTCTTTATTGCCTCTAGAACTTATTACTCCAAAACATGTATGTGATCTCCAAGGATTACAGCATCAAAGAAAGTGCTCCTAAACTGAGAGTTCACAGATGGAGGAGCAAGCCATTACTCCAGATTTCACTATTCAGACAATATACCTCAAGGACATAGCCAAGAGTGCACAAAAAGATAATGGCGTAAGAATTCTTTTGTCTGCATGGAGGTAGGCATGCCTGAATGACAGTAGGCAAAATATCTTTCTTCTAGTTACTGTCTAGTTGGCCAGTGGGAGCTGATCTGCATTACATACTTCCCCATCTTCTCTAGAAGCTGTAAATCACACACTAGTAAGGTGAATATGCATTCAGTTTTTCTACAAAATACATGGGAGAAAACAAAAAGGATAGTTCCCTCACGCCTGGTTCTGTATTGGGTAGGATTTCCAAGTTCTACAGATTTCCAGAGATTCTTTTAGAGTCCCACAGATCATTCGTTCTCGTGTTAGAAAGGTCACTTGGCAGATGGATCTGACCACACCTATGGTAAACACAGGGCAGTAACTGCCTGTAGCATGTGTAGGGGCACTTGGTAAAAAAGTGTGTGAACCAACAGCTCTTAATATTATTCCTGCTCTTGAACCAACTCATAAGCTGTTCCTTAGATCTAATTATTTCTCAGTTGTGGCTCTTGGGCTGTGGAAGGTGGCTGCTGCTCTTCTATCTATTTTCATACATCTTATAGGATTGTCTTTATGGAGAGTCTTCACTCTGGTTCAGTCTTAATTTGTGCAAAGTTTTCATTGGGAAGACAGAGCACCCTGGAGATGTACCCAATGCTGTATTTAAATGATCAGTATTGAGGTGGGTGGTAGAGGCAAAATTGCAACACCAGAATGCTATCTAAACAGCATGGTCAGAAACCAGGAAAATCTGTGACTGTGTAAGGGAGTAAATCTTCAGAAAGCAGAAGACTTCCTGCCAAAGACTTTAGAGTAACTAAAAGTGTTTGCAGAGCTGTGAGTTGTCCATCAGTCGTTTCAGACAGACAACAAGATGAACCAGGACTCTCAAAAGGCAGTTTCTCCAAATTTCTTACATTCAGGAAGGAGGAACAGGATGAAGTAGTAATTCCTTAGGGGAATAAACTACTCAAAAAGGAAGCTGATATAGAGCATGTATGTATGTATGTATGTATGTGTGTATGTGTGTATGTATGTGTGTGTGTTTGGTCTGACTTTGTTTTGTTCTGAGGCTGTCCAAAGAAAAGTTCTGACACGCTCTCAGAGCTCAGAACCAAACACACATCTGTGTAGTTCAAACACCCATTCTGGAAAGGATGGATTGTAAAGATCCAAGAGGAGTATGTGTAAGCTTGTGGGAGGTTCTACACTGAATTGTGAAAGGAAAACAGAGCCTGCACTCAAAAATGTGCTGAAAAAACAGACTGAAAGCAGTGTTCCAACTCACTCATGGAGGAATATAAGCTATAAAGTCTGCCTTGACTGACACACAACTGGTCCTCCAGAAAAGCAACTTAATTACTGAAGCATGCAGTTTTAAGCTTGTTCAAATTATTTGTAAAATAACTGCAAGGAATAGAAAGTATTCCATTTAGGAAAATACACAAAAATAGGCTATTGTTCAGAGAATTTCAAAAGAAAATGTCTCAAGCTTTTGTTTGAATCATAATTCCCTCTTTTACTTTAAAAATCAGTTATTCACATATCTTTCAGTGCTATCTTAAACATAGCAGTTCTTCTATAAAACTAATTTTCATCTGTCTATTTCTCCAAAGAATCAGAGCTTAGACTCTCTGCAACAATCATTTATATCTTTCAGGTTTTTGTGCAGTTTGAAGTTAGAGTGTGACTGTACTATGACAAAGCAGGGACATAACTCATATTTTCCACATGGAAACATGGCTACAAAGTGTGAATATAGCTGTCTCACAATCATCACTGAGCTGACTAGAAAGTTAGGACAGTATTTTAAATTTACATTGTGTAGTTAATTATGCTGCATAATAAACTACAATATTTCAGAAGTAATATGAAAGAAAAAAAGAAATGCTGTCACACAGTAAGAAATTTCTGGGTGAGATATAAAGAAAATCCAATAATTAGTTTTAAAGCTGGAGGCATTGAATTTTTTATAATTCTTCATTAAAATTGCTTCCTTCTCCTGCAAGTGTTTGATGGAAATATAATTTTCTTGTCCCATAGATGATGATGAAGTAGCACAGTAGTTTTTCAATGGGTCATTTTTAAAAAGCATTTGAAAGGCTCCCCATGGAAATTTACTGTTTTATTTCTGCAAGGTATTTCTCCATCTTTTCTTGTGATGAAGCCCTGAATTAATTTACCCTACAGCACCCACATCCATGACAAATCCCCTACCAGTAATCATCCTGAATGGATAGGAAAAAAAAATCTATCTTTTTATTTAAAAGCAGTCTTCTTTTTTTTGACCACATAAACTCAAATTACTATGTCAAGATTTTACAACCAGCAGCTGGATATTAATAGTTCTCAGAGAATTCCATCATGGATTTTGCAGGGGAGGAAAACCTTTTAAATACCATTACCTTCAAACAGCACTTGCTTCTTGTAAAACGCTTTCTTCTCACGTGATTCAACTCTTTAATGGTGCTGGTTAAGTGTTTGGAAAGGAGACTCAGTCACATGCCCTGAAAAGCAGAGTCACATAATATTAAATGACATGGAATTGCATTACATGACATTGCACACCATATTTTTTTTTTTTTTAAATCAGTTCTCAGACAATGCAAATAGGTTGTGTGACAGCTTCTCATGTGCTTCTACAAAAATCTAACACGGTGAATACAAATTTTAAACTGTTAAAATTATGTTACCTCAGAGTTTTAAGTTAACAGGGCTAAATTTACAGCGAAGAGAGATCAACCCTTTGTGCAATTTGTTCTGCTGACTTTAATGAAAAAAAAATTATAAAAGCATCTGGGGTAAATACCATATAAATTCTTGTCTTGCAGGTGAAGATGTTGTTGCTCTGTACCTGCAGCAGGCACATCACTGCTGTCATCACAGCTGCATAAACTCTAAGGTGAGCCCTTGTTCACTGTCAATAAGATGAATAAAGTATTTTTTGTTTCAGTGCTGTCAGAAACACAGTGAAACCTGTGACTAAAAAGACCCTCTGAAGTAAATATTTAGTTTCCATTGCCAAATCTACATTTTAATGTTTGATGAATGAATGATTTGATAGGAAATATTTGTACTTAATGAATGATTTGATAGGAATTATTAAGAGCTTTGGATGTTTGGATTAATATCTATAGTATTACATGAGATTTTCTGTAGTATGACAATATAATTTGAAATAACGTAGTCAAAATGAGCTAATTTTCTAGGTCTCTTTTATGAAGTCAGTATTTACTAAAATATTGAGGTATAATGTTTGTTGCATCAGTAAGTGAAGATGGATTTTTGATTCTGTCCCAAGACAAACAAAATGAAACACAATTTCTCAGGTGAGACATTGCATCTAGAACCATACCTGATAAGGCAAATTTTGAGTTAATTAATTATGGTCATACTCTGCAAATTAAAAAAGTGCAGCTAATTAGAATGTGAGCTGCTCCACTTGATTGTGCTCTGGCAAAGGCAGTACTGGGCCCTGCAGACTGAATTTGGACAACTTGCCTTTGGAACTCTCAATGTGCCTTTATTTTGCCATTGACTGTCTCTGTTGCTCTCAATATTCTGTATCAGACATTAAGTAATTGTACAAATACAGACTTCAGTGGTGGTTAAACTGACTAAACTTGTGTTTCAAAGTTTAGTAAGAGCAGTAGTTCCTTTGTTGTGGATTTATACCATTTATATTAGTTACTCAACCGTGTTGACCATTGTGCAGGGACTGAATTAATCCAACTCTTTGCCTCAAGACTGCACAGATTATTTAAATTTTTGTTGTAAACAATTTATCTATATTCCTGTTTAATTTTATGTTCATGAAGAAGATATTCTATATCTGATGTAAATGAAATTCTGTTCCTGAAAACTTTTACCTATCAGAGAAGATCTCCAGCTGTTTGGTTTGTGGAAGTGTGCCAGCTGTTCAAATGGAAAATAACACCCACCCTCCTGATTTTATTTCTCACTTGATTCCTTTATATTTTTAATCCATCATTACAACATGGTATGCTAGGACCCTGGGAAAAGAAAGCAATCTCACTGAGAAGAATGAAAGGTTTAGTGGAATAAACAAAATGAATATTAGAACTAGATCATTTCTATAATCCTGAGATTATATAATCCTGAGTACTGAGCTCCTGTACCATTAAATTCACTTTTATTTTATTCCACATGGGTTCTCTTATTGCAATTTAAGCTTCTTCAGGTATCTCAGTAGATGTCCCATTTGACTGAAATTCAGATCTATAAAAATTCTTCCATTTATTGTGTAATATTTTTTTTTCTTTCAATCTTTACTTCTGGTATATTTAGTTCCCTCCCCTGATTCTCCTTCCCAAGCCAGATTGAAATTTCCAAAATATTTTGCTGTGTCATTTCATATTAATAATAAATTCCCTTGCATCTTCACCATGCTCTTTGACTCTTTTCTGTCTTTCTCTGTTATCATAGAATAGTATAAAAACCAGTTGTTAAATGTATGTTGGAATTTTGTAGCTTCTATTTTTCACTTTGCAGCAATTGTGTAATTAACAGTTCTTGCAAGCCTGCATTAGTCAGAATAGATGCTAAGAGATGGTTTAATTTGTAAAGTCTTCTCAGCTACTACTAATATTGACAAGTACTGTTTTCATCTGAAAGCTGAAAAACAGGTTTCTCAAAGAAACAAGAATGTTTCTTTAAAAATAAAATTATTTAAAAACTTGAAAAGGACTGTGCAAGTGGTGAAGGGCAAAAACGCTGCCTTATTTTATTTTTCTTTTCTCTGTTTCCATATTTTTAAGACCCGGAATGGCTTTGATCTTCTTTGAACAACAGGTTTTGCACAGGTCTTTTGCTTCTGAGTGGTCTGACGAGGGCTATGCTCAGGGGAAAAAACATTTGCAGTTCTAAAACTATCACATAATTCTTTTTGGTTCTTGGGTGAGACCAATAACATGAACATAAAGAAAGAACCAGGATATGCTGTACTTGCTACACATAACATTTCCCAGTAATAGCAGTGTGTGACAGTGACTCCACCAAAAGGAGAAACAGATTTACATGCAATGACAGAAGGTAGATAGTCCAAATCTCCAGTGGAGCTTCATGAGCAATTTATGCAATACCTCAATTGGTGTATGTAATTTAGGAAAGTGAGTGTTGTGCATTCATAGACAATAATCACTGCTGACAAAAATGCCAGGTGGCCTTTTAGCACATGGAAGTTGAGAACATTTGAGTTTGCAGTGCTCCACGGTTTTGGTATAATAAATCATAATAGTTGCTTTTCAAGGAAAAGAAAATAATATCTGTCTGGTAAAGCAGAGCATTAAATGCTTGAAATTCTGATGGGGGAGGGAATATTTTTTGTGGCATAATGCTGAGCAACCCTAAAATCATGACTCCAAACAAGTCTGATAATATATGCCAACTAACATAGTTGTCACATTTTCTAGACAAAATGAAATGGCTTCTCCAATTATGAAATAATATTTGTTAGCTACTTTTCAGGGTTTTATCCCCCCAAGGGCTAGCCTGATAGGTAAACTTAATGGAGACAAAGGAACAGCACAAACAAGAGCATATAGGCCTGAATTAATAAACAAATACTATTTATAATGAGGAGAACAAATCAGGCCATAAATTTTGTGAAGAATTTGCACATGTATTTAGGTCCACCTATATTCTGTAGGATAAACATATGGTTTGTATTTGGTGTTGATTTGCATCTCTTTTCCAGAGAAGGTATTAAAAGAGCTTATGGGGGGGTTTCAGAACTGCAACACCACCTTGAATGACTCTTAATTAATTAAGTGACTCTTTTGTGTGCACTCTTGCCCTTGTTTGCACTGTGATTGTTTTTAGAATAATGACTGTCCCATATAGAGGACTCCTAGAAAATGCTATATCCTCAGCTGGGTTTAAACAGGTCTGCTTCACTCAATGTTTCCCAAAACTTTACAAATCTGTTAAAGAAGAGTTATTCTTTTTTTTTCTACTAACTACTAGACCAAATAGGAATTTTGATACTAGTTTAAGTGGAATGGAGATGCATTTTTTACTGAATACAAAATTTCTTGAGATCTACTGTTGGGCAACAGAGACATTCTAGTTGTTCACATCTAGTTGTGCTTTTAATAAAAATTTCCTCCTTTACTGGCTTATTCAGGTGGTTCTGAAGAACAGAGCAGCAGAGGAAAGCTGAAGAAAGATAATGGAGAGTGAACAGAAGAAGAAAATCACAGTCTCCAAGACAGAGTTTCGGGGTGTGAGCATGAGCACACGAACACCACCACATCTAGATTTTAGTCTGGGCTCTGCAGAAGTCAGGTTTCCCCTAGGAGAAAAAGCCTACAGATTGGGGAAAAATAAAAATTACAGTTTGGAGCAAGCATCTGTTAAATTTCCCTCCTAGGCTTTTCCTTGTGCTTCTATTAGTTTTAGGAGCTATTCCCTGGTGGAGCATCTAATTTCATGTTTCTGTATATCAGTCAACTGTCACTTATGGAAATGCTGCCTTGAGTCAAATCCTACAATTCTATTCCAAGAGTGCTCCCAAAAGAACAAAAAGGGGATCGTTTTGATGGACAAGATAATATAACACTCAAGTCTTAATTCATAATCTTCAACCGAATTTGGTTTTTTCCCTTGATGTCAGCCTAGATTTTTATAATTATTTTGATTTAAAGTATTTGGCTGAAAATGAATTATATTTTACAATTCAAAGCCACCAAATCCTTAGTCATGCAGTCCTGTTCTTTATAGTTAAGATCATTACTGCAGCAGTTCGGTCTCCTTTTATTTCCTTTTGTCTTTGAAGTGTTTCAATTAAGTTTTTCTACTTCATTAATAAAAAAACAACACATCCTTTGTTTGCTCTAGGCAAACTGAACTATGTGAAACAGTAATGGCAGGGCTTAAGATGCAAAGACTAATAAAATGTCTTCAGTAAAGTCTGAAGTATGCTAAAAGTAAAGTGAATGTAGTAATCAGCACACCTCAGTAGGAACTTGATTTACATTAAAGCTTCTCTATGTTCAATTTTATTCACCACTGAAGCAGGTTTAATTATTTTTACCATGTTTGAACAGTTTATGGCTGTTGCTCTGGGAATTGCACAAAGTAATTAACTGCTTTCTCTGCTATTAAGAAACTTGAAAATGGTGGGAAGATGGTTGTCAAGCATTCTGTTATCTGGTTTCATAGAGAAAATCCTGCTGCCATATAGGGCAATCTGACTGTGCAACTGCAACATGCTATCATGCAGAGGATTCAAATCAGGATCTTAATTTTCAACTTGTAGGAACAGGAAAAAAAAAATAAAGGCAAATGCAGGAAAAGAGTGTCTTTTGTTCAGCAATATTTGAAATCAAACCAAAAAACTAAATCGCTAACCTGAAACTGAGTGGCAAGTTATGCAGTAAAAGATACAAAGAAGTAAAAATTCAAAAGATTATATAAACTGGAGAACTATTTTCTATGTCTTCATTTTAGACTGAGAAGATAGAACATACTGGGCAAAGTGTGATGTACATTGAGGCAGACAAAACGTTGTGTCACTGTTTACTCTGGCTTTAGAAGGGCTGTACACACAAACTTGCCATAAAAATTATTAATTGATATTTCTCAATGCTAGTTTTAAGGCAACTTTCAAGTCTTCTAGTAGAGGCAGAAGCACATTGCACAAGAACAGATAAAAAATTTTTCAAATCAAAGTAGACCTTTACACAGTTTTTGGGGCTGATATTTGATATTTGCATTTTCTTATACTCTGTTTTTCTTTTCTATATATTCTATTACATTCTGTAAAATATATATATTCTATATATTTTTTTCTATTTATATTGATATTTATTTGATTTTCCTTCTGTTTGTATTTACATTTGTCACATTTATTTCTCTGATTTCCCTCCATTTGTATTTATATTTATTTATGTTTATTTATATTAAGACATAGAAAATCACCAAAGCTATGCCCCTAAAATTTAAATTTGTTCTGATTGCCAGCTCAGACACAGCTTTTCAATTCTGCTTTAAGAGATATAATAATTGGAAATTGTAGTAGATAATCAATAATATCATTGGACTGGATCTGTTCTCTGAGCAAAGTGCAAAGTGTTCCAATGATTTTTCATTGTAAATACTAAAGAAGTTTTCCACCTGAAATTATCTCCAAAGGCAACCACAAAATACTTATGGAAAGAGTTGGTTGCTATAAAAACTTCAGTGTTTGGAACCTTGACTCTTTCTATTTCTAATTTTCCAACAACTGTCTTAATGCTCAACTCTTTTACATCTACAGAGCTTCTCTAGGAATAGGAATGGGATTTCCCAAGAAATGCAGGAAGTAGTTACTCTTTCATGGCTAAGGTGCCACACTCACTTTCCATCATATTAGATGGTTCTGTTTCCTAAGTGGATTCATATTATTGGGACAGCTTCACATATCAGGACCACAAATATAGGGACAGAGTATGGAGTAGGATACACCTCACATAAATCCATGGACACACTTTCAGACATTATAACATAGCTTTGAAGAAGTTAAATGCCACAGTGCTATGCAGACACTGAGATAAGCTGAATTTTCACTGGTAGTGGATATGCAGGAAAGAGGATTAATAATGGGAAGAGGAAAAGGCAAGAAAATTTAAAGTCCACTTAGAGATTTCCATGAAACTGCAGATTAAGTTATCCCTTCTAGAAGCAGAAATGGGAAAACAGGTGGGTTTATGTATTCTCTTGTTTTATGCAAAACAGGCTTTAAAAAGCCTTTAAACATATGTACTATGACACAAAATATCCTTTGTGGAATATAATCTCACTCAAATAGGACAAAATTTCAAAACCTTTGTGAAAGGTTCAGCTTTGCGTGTAGTCCAGCTAACTGAGATCAAAGATCAGAAGATAACAGAACCCCTGCTAATCATTGAAACAGTGTGCTCAGAAATAATGATGATAATTTGGATTTCTGCTTGCATACCATGTCCTTCAGAAATGCGCACTAAGAAGCCACTCATGCAGTCAATAAAAACCTACACTATCTTTTTTTAGTTGACTTGAATATGAATCAGTATTATAAGGAAATGAAAGACCAAAAATCAAAGAGAGGCACTCAGTTACGTTAGATACCAGAGAACAGCCCAGGGGCTGTTCAGAACAGCCCATTCTAAGGGATGTCAAAAGATCATCTGGTCAAACCTTAATGGACAAGGGAGCCTGGAAAAGTTTCTTTAACACTATGTCCAGTCGTGTCTTGAAAACTTTCAGTGATGAGCATTCCACCATGTTCCTGGATAGGTTGCTCCAGTGGTCAATTCTTCTTACTGTGAAAATTTTCTTTTTTTTTTTTTTTTTTTTTCACAGTGCAAGTTATATCTGATGTCTCTTGTTTCTTGTATGGCTCCTTGTGAAGGGATTGTCTTTCTTTCCTTTTTCAATCACTCTTTAAGTACTGAAAATCTGTGATGAGCCCCCTCTGCCTGAGCATTTTTTTCTCCAGGATGAAAAGACCTAATTTCTTCAGTCTTTCCTCACTGTGCAGGTGCTCCAGTCCTTTGATCACCTGTGGTTCTCCTTTGGACCCTCTGAAGACTGTCTGATATTTTAAGTATCTTGTTTTGACCACTTGTTGCACAAAAGATGTATGAGAAGCACGCAAACGCAAGCTTATTCACGATTCCCTCAAAGGAATTGTTCTGCATCCCTAAGGGCTAAATTTTATTTACAATAGGACCAAGATTATTTTACAAACTTTGACTTTTAACTGTTTTACCCAAAGTGAGAGTGTCCAACCTGTTAGGGGTCTTAAGGCACATGCAGCTGGAGACTAGGACTGGTAGTCATCCCAAAGCTTTAGTCAAAGTCAAGAAAGTCTCTTTGCTGTAGAAGCTGCTGCCAGCAGATGCACTTTTTACAAAAGAAGGGACTAAAAGTGCCAGAAGAAAAGGAATAAAGAGGTTGTGCTGCCAAAAGAGAGGAAGGCAGAGAAATTTATTAAGTGCATTTATAACTGATAGAAAATCTTGTGGTGAAAGTGAAATTTGAACAGCCTGATCAACATAATTCTGGAAATTAATACCCACTTCATTTGAATACTGTAGAGAATAGAGTCTGAAACCATGAAACTTTTATGTTTTGCTAGGGAATAAAATGCCATGTCATAACAGCAACAGGACTTAATGCCTTGTCAAAGAGAGTTTGTTAGAGCTTTCCAGGCTCCAAAGCTGAATGAGACATAATTAGCACTGGTGTTTCCAGACTGCAGCTGCTCTGACACTGATATATCCAGAGTTATAACTCTAAAACAGGCTTTCCTATCAGAAAATGGACACAGCTACAGGAAACAGATAACAATTTTTTTTAAAAAAATAGCTTTTCTCACAGGCAAAGCCTTGTTTTGGAAAATTTCTCACTTCAGGGAAAAAAAAAAAAGTAAAAGATCTGGGTGAATATTTCTTATCTATTTTTACTTTTCAAAATGTTAACTGGACTAACTTCTATACAAAAGGAAAAGTTCAAATTGCAAAAATTTTTTTGAGGTTTTTGAAACATTGTTTTACATCAAAATGCACTTTTGACTGGAGAAAAGGAAGATTAGCCTTTGAATATTTTGAAACTGACTTTTCATCCCAATTGAGAATAAGGTTATTCCAAATTTCAACAGTTTTCACACGGTGAAAAGTTGACTACTGTTCAAATATGAAAAAGAATAGTGAGATGGATATATTTTGTAAATGAGTCCTTCAACAGTAGGTAGTAGCCTACTGAAATTGGTCATCACTGAATTAGACTCACTGAGACTCATTCCACCATTATCCAGTAGAGAATTGCATCATCTATATCCCCAAAAATTGCAGAGGAAAAAGCTATGTCATTTTTTTAATGCCAGTCAAAGCCTAACAAGAGTGTAACAATATCTTTGTGCTGATATTTATATTCTTAATGAGCATCCAAAAATTCTCTAAGTGGTCAAAGTTACAAACACTTTATGGTGCCAAGAGATGAAAACAGCTCAGTAGAATGTTTGTGCCATTTTGATTGACCAAGTTCAGAAAAGCTTCTGAAAAACATTAAAGCAACCACTTGAGGAAAGTAAATCAGGATGAAGACAGAGCATGCTGATAAACACGTACTGAAGAGTGAGCAAATGGAATTATTCTTTAACTTTATAGGGTTATAAAGTTTGGTATGAATTCAGCAAAGGGCCTGGGCATCTTTGTGGGCAGCTCAGTGAAACAACAGCTCAGTGAGAAGTTTCAGTCAAATGAATAATCAGGGTGTAGAAGGTGATGATGCCTTTAGAATACTGGAGACAATGCAGGTCTGCTCTCTCTTCCTCAAAGGAGAACTTGAGTTTGGATTAGACTTTCAGAGAGGAATACTGAGAAAGAACAAGTGCACAGAGCAATTTCCCGTGAAGAGAGGATGAAATTTGATTTGTTTACCCCAAGAAACAGATAAATGAAAGTCTGTGTACTGAAAGTAGTTAACATTTCACACACATCTTGGTTCTAGCAACAGAATCAAGATGACAAAATCAACCACGAGGAGGTTGGAAAGTGCCAAAACTAATAATACTTTAACAGACGTGTCCCAAAAGAGAAAGAAATAATACTAAGAAAAATGGTTTGTACAGGGTTGCGTAGTCATTTTCTCAGAGGTAAAAGATTTCATTCTTTAAAAATATGTTTTATTTCAGGTCTATTTCTGCAATTTAGAGTCTTTATATGATGTTTATGTTACAAGAACTCTTTCTAATGATATTTGTTATTATGTTCATCAGACTTATTTATGTTGCATTGATAAATGGACCAAAACCTGTCACAGAGAGACACACCTCAATCTTCATGCTCTTTCAGGAAATTAGCAGTTGAGACTATTTAAAATCAAATGTACCTCTAGATAATACTGGAAATAGAAATAGTTATTTTCAAAACACTAACCTTTAAAACAGTTTTCCTAAATATTTTTTCATCCATTTAACATTTTTTTCTCCTCCTAATTGCAGTAGCAACAATTTCAATGGTTACAAAATTTCGATACATTCCTTCAAAATGTCAATATTTTATTAGTTATATATTAAATATAGAGACAGTCATATAAATATAGGGAGGATGTATAAAGCATAAACATTTTTCATGAGTGCAACCATCTTTGAGTCATAAAAATAGTTTGCCAGCATGTTAACCATGGAAAGTAATCCAGTCCTGATTTGTAGCTTAATCTAGTGAGATTAAGCTACAAATACATAGAATAGTAAGAGACAGAAACATTAAACTTCTATCATACTTCTATCATACATATTATGTCAATTTTGGACTGCCAATGTCTATGCCTCACTTCAGATCTTTCAAATGAGAACAACATAATTCCCATTGGGTTGTTCCAATATTTTTTTGAAAGGATTCTAAGATGTAATGAGTAGTAGTTTCTGATTGTTAGGCCAAGGAGAAAATATTTAGAGTAAATTTTCTCAAAGGCATAAACACAAAAAATAATGGAAATAACTGAAAAATGTGACTAAACTACTGATAAGATAGGTAATATTCAGATAATATATACTTGCATAATTATATTTCATAAACGTATTTTTATTTATGTCAAAGTCTACCAATATGGCCACTATGTGAATATTAAAATCCTAAATGCAAGCATATCTTACATCCTACTGCTCTGGTACATACAATTGGGGTATGAATATGACCCACAAATGATATCATGTTTTAAATATAATTTATAAAATTACTGCTTGAGAAAATAAACGACAGGGTGAAGGTCTTTTTATCACAATCTGTCATTTCTTTTTTACAGCAGTACTACAGAGGCTCTCATCTTTACAGTCTTGCAGAGTGACGACCTTTTGAAAACTGACAACTTTTTACTAGTTTAGCACTTAAAATCTGTTTTCCTTACAGTTATGTGATTCCCACCCCCACAGTATGTCAATTATATATTTATGGGTAATAAATTATCTGCAGACTACTAATGGCCTGTGTGTCTTACCCCACACAGAATCTGTTTGCTGATTGTACTCTGAATACTCAGTGATTTTGTCAAGCTGCATTCCGTAATTTCTACTGTTGCATCTAAGTACTTATTAAGGACTGAGCTGAAATTAATTCTGTTTTAAGCACAGTCTGTTGTTGGAATAAATGGGAAAAGCCAGTGGTAAATGCAAAGTGCAATTTTCTCCTACGTATGGTCATCTTCTTCTGACATAAATTTGCCAACAATCAAATTAGATTTCTGCACCTAATTGCACAGATCTTTTCGACATACTGAATCTGTACGTTTTAATTTTAAAAGTAGTTATTCAAAAGATTTTCATGGCAGCAGAGCATTCAATACTGCTTTGTTTCATCTGAGTGTTAGAAGTAAGAGATTAAACTCCATTCTTATTTGGCCTGAATTGTTGTTATTTTTTATGTAAAATACGTAGATTCCTAAGAGAACCAATTCCAATTGCAGTAATAGAATGTCATACTTAATAATAGACAGATAATTTATTTCTTACCCTAATTAAAGATGGTCTTTACCATATGCTTTCTTAAACAAGCATAACTCCAGAAATTCACTATATTTTTTTCATGTAATTAAAAACTATTGAAGTGATAGTAGATAAGTTGCTAAGTCTAATACTGTGTGTACTAAAATAAAAAAATGGATGGAGCAACTTGACATCGGCTTCTGAATCCTAGAGTTCTCCTCAAAATATAAACATTTATGACTAAAATAAGTAGTACAGTAATTAAAGCAAATAAATATTTACAATGTAGAAGAATACCTAACTATAAAAACATGAATTACTTGCTTTTTGTCCATGAATGAGTCAGAGCATCCATTCAGTTGTTTTGCCATAACCTTCAAATGAAAAACCCTAAGGAAAGACTGTGGACTAGCATGTGTATTTCCAGTTTCTTCTTAGACTGGTAAATGAGGGTTGCAGTATTCCAAGGATCCTTCCTTAGTCAGGGAGTTTCAGAAGTAAGGCTTTTCTGAATGAGTAACTGAGCTGGAATCTGTATCCAAAGGGATTTATTCACTTTATAACGTGTGAGGACGATGCCTGCTGTCTGTATCCTATATAAGGAGAAGTGATAAGGGAAAGGAAAGACACAGACACCTTGAATATATGCCAAAATGATCATGTTCCTAGAGACCAAATTGTCTTTATTTTGATACCACAGCTATTAGTAAATATTCCTTCTGAGTCCATTAGTGGATACCAACTTGCTTTTCTAGAGAATGGCAGTTCTTTCTCTTCTGTATTTCTTTGCCTTTAGGTTGTTTCCTTGAATGATGCTGAGCTTCCTATAACTAGAATTTTGCTGGGAAAATAATTATAATTATTTATTATTAATTATTATTATTATAACATAATTTTGCTGGATTATGATCCCACTCTTTTTGTCTTCTACTCTTCCACCATCATTATTTCCTCATTCCCTGCTGTAGCCATAAAATACTCCATTCCCATTTTGAAGTAAACTCAGCCCTCTTTTATGGTCCTCCTTCATTGCTAGTGACATGTCTCCTTCTTCCACCACCTGCCATTACCATTTCTTGGGCTTTGAATGTCCCAGGTTTGCTCTCTTCCACTTCTTCAAATTAAAGTGAAGTGATAATTTTTATTAAAGCAACTCATCTCAAAATATAGTTAGAAATGTAGAGAACTCATAGTCCTCTGCACATCCCCAAAAATCTGTTAGTAACACATGACCTATGAATATTTGGGTGCCTAAGTTTCATGGCAACCTAGATACTGAAAGTAGGTTTGCCATGGTCTGTGAGAGAGCACACATGAATAAAAACAGCAAAGGAAGAAGTAATACTTCTCTGTAGCTCAGCAACATGGGGTGGATGGAGCTCTGTGGCTGAAGAGTAAAAAACATGTAATTTGATTATGTGGTGTCTGTATTACAAACTAGATTTTCCATGGACAACCACAGAATATTATATCACTAAGAATATTATATCCAATATTATATCACTAAGTTGGTGTTTTGAAATAAGTCTAGAAAATTCAAAAATTACATACATTTCAGATTGAAAAGTAACACCAATAATGTGTACCAAACTAGATAGTATTTCTGTGACTGTCTGGAAAACCTGAAAGACATATTCTGCTGAAAGAAACAGAAAAAAAAAAAAAAAAAGCAAAATACCACAGAAGCTTTTAAAATGTTTCCTGTTACTAGTAACACCAGTGAAGCAGTACTTTCAGCATCAATGAGTCTGACTGCCTAGGGAATAAAGAACAGAAGAAGCTATTTCAATAATATTTTTACAGATCTGTGTAATGTTAAGCATAAATATGATCCAGAAGATATTCTGCTATTACTAAGTCAGCAGTATGCCAGTTTCTATCATCTCTGTTATGGTCATGTATAAAAACTTTAATCAAGGATAAATTTCTAATTCCCTAAAGCAGTGTAAACCCATCCATACTTAAAAATCAGCTGTTTGACTAACAGTAGGTATAACTACTGGCAAAGTTCAAGTAAATTAATATATGATATTTTAATCACAATTAAATTTAGTGTTATTCAATACCGTGCAAACACACACACACATATCATGGTTATTTTTTTACATAAAGAAACTCAGATTTCAGGCACGACTTGATGCAAGATACCTGAGCTAATTAATCTTTACTGATAGATCTAATATCATTAAATGGCTCTATATATCTGTCTGTATATCCTTGTGGAAAATAATAATATAATTGAAGAGACATGAATGATGTCCTGTGAAACAGGCAAATCTACAAGACACTAAAAGAGTAATGAAGGAACATTTGCATAACAAAAGAAGACTGGACAGTGGAAATTAAATAAGAAAATACATCAGACAAAAGATATACATCAGAGAGAATAGTTGTTATGTTTAACCTGAAGTGTCAAAGTAGAGGAGAGGAAAAACTGGAAAACAAGTCTGGTAAAGAAAAGCTCCTGTATCTGGATAGAGTAGAAGATGTAAAACAGCTTCAAGAGAAATGACCACACACAGATAAAACTTCTGAAAAGTTAAAAAAACTAATAATGGCTTTGAAAGCGATTTTAAGGTGTTATATAAAGATTGGATCATCGATTTGTTAAGGCTGGAAAAGACTTCTTAGATTTCAAGTTCAGTGACTAACCTAGCACCACCATGTTCATCATTTAACTGTGTCTCCTAGTGCCGCATCCCTTCCTGGGAATGGTGATTTCCATGGGCACTTCCATGGGCAGCCTGTTCCAATAACTTAACTTTGGCAGTGAATTATTCCTAATATGTAATCTAAACCTCCCGTGGTGCAACTTGGAGCCATTTCCTCTCGTCCTGTCACTTGTTACCTGAGAGAAAAGACTGGTAACTGGGAGATATTGGATGTCTTGTGATTCAAATGCTGAATGTCAGATCCTACGTATATCTTAATTTCATTGAAGTGTTTGATAACTGAAAAATCAAACAAGTAATTTAAGGGATGAAATATTATATCATTACAACCAAATGTGTCCACAGCCTTGTAGGAACAGCATTTATGTTAAAATAATCCTATTATAGCATTATCCTTATCCAACTGATCTGAAAGTAGGAAGTGAAAACAGAATTTAGCAAGTTGCTAAAATTGTTGTTGTCCATTCTACATTGCAGCATGAGGAAAGATGGGAAAAATCTAAGGAGAAACTGAAAAGCTGCATCATCAGTTCAAAAATGCTTTTAAAGCTCCTGGTGGTAGAAGGAGAGCTTTAATATAATTTGACTTTGTGCCATATTCATTTTCTGTATGGCAAACACTCAAACTTATCTGTAAGCAGTGTAGAAGGATAAGCCAATGACACAAACCATGTAGAAAAGCATGAACACAAATTTTGAGGAGATTTGCATATGAAGTAAAGGAATTTTAGTAAATATATGCAAATTTTCTGAGTTTAAAGATTAAACAAAGAAATAATCAGGGTTACCTTACAATTATGTCACAACATGCAATATACTTCTTTATCAGATTTAATTATTTTTTTAATTTTTTATCTGAACCAGTTTTGAAAAATTCCTGATGCTCATAATTTGCAATGAAAATTACCTTTTAAAGTTTCCTAAAAAAGGTGAAATGTGGGAACTGCAATTTTTACTGTTTGGTAAATAGCAGTACGTAGTGTATAATGAGTCTGAACTTCTAATTGATCCTACGTTTTGTAGGCTTTGAAAAACTTAAATGAAAAAGCCCTCTGAGAGCCACAAAAGCCATTCTGCTATTTTGAATTTGAAAAATAAAAATAAATAATCAGATTTTCCAGTAAAAAATATAAACATGTTCTGATTTGGAAGTCTTGAAATGTTTATGTCTGTATAATTTCATTGTGTTATTTTCAATAATTATGATAGACCATATTATGTATCATTATGATTAACTCGTAAAAAAGCTAGTCAAAAAAGACGAAGATGATTATCACTGATCAAAACAGCAATTATTCTGATTATCAATTGAAAACGTATGTTTTAACGGTATTTAGACTATTTAATTTTAAATGTGCTACGTTGTGTGAATAAAAGCTAATCACAGGGAAAGCACCTGTCCTGCCAGGACTGTGGGAAAAGCACGGGCAGATGGGCACTGATGACCTAATGAACAAAATGATGTAGAAACAGCTTCTCCAAAGACCCTCAGAGAAGACTCACTAGATCGTTGACCCCAGTGGAAACCCCACCAGCATTAGTCAGCTAAAATCTCTCTCTCCATAAGGATATCCTTGCTAGCAGGGCTGATTGCCTGAGTGGGCATAGGATTTAGTATTGATGCAGGAGGAAGAGTATTTTGGGCAGCTAAAGCTTCTGACATGGCTTAAAGGGGTAATAAGGTAATAAGCAAGACTTATTTTGGGATGCTATACTCAGGCTGGCTGGACTGTATTTAGTTTCCCTCCACAGTGGCCCATACAGTGCTGTGACCTGGATTTGTGACAAACAAAACACAGGAGTTTTGTCTGCTTCTAGCACTGCTCTCAGAGCATTAAGGTTTTCTCTTTTATTTGTCCACCAGCAGCCTTCATTAAGGTTTTCTCTTTTATTTGTCCACCAGCAGCCTTCATTAAGGTTTTCTCTTTTATTTGTCCACCAGCATCCTTCATTAAGGTTTTTTCTTTCATTTGTCCACCAGCAGCCTTCACTACTGAGCAGCCAGAGAACCTGGACCAAGTTGTTGCTGCTCAGGTTTATCTGAGTGCCATGTCTGGTGGTGTGGGTGCCTCCAAGGCACAGTTTTCTCTCTGTGTTGACCTCTGTGGCAAGCTGTGGTAGCAGTGTGGGTGTGCTGAAGGAATGTTTGACACTGGCCAGACCTGGGACATGGAGCCACATCAGCCTCCTGTCTAGGAGGCTGGGACCTGAGAGCTGATTTGCTTCTAAATGAAGATTTAGACTCTAATGACCCATGCTCTCAATTGACACACCCATACAAGGGGATGCTACTGAATTTCTGAAAATCTGGTGGAGGAACTGTTTACCTTGATGTCCTCACTGCTCTTGGGTATTCCAGAAATGGAACACCATCCTTTTACAGTCTTCTCTCATGAACCTGATTTAATTTCCTTATTTAGGTACCTCTGACAGATAACACAGTCTCCTCTCTGACCTGTACAGCAAGTTCCTCTCAGCTTCAGCTGATGTGGCAACTAAAGATTCCCTCTCTGCCAGGAAAAAAATCCTTTGTTCCTTCCTTGAGTTAACCTCTGCTTTTAGAGGTCTTCAGCAGCCCTTTATGTGTTTCATCTTTGCCTTAAATATTTTCACTTTCTAAGTCTTTAAAGAGAAGTATTTTATTTCAGGTGCAAGGTTTACACATTTATTGGTGAATGTTCATCATCACCACTAGAGACAGCGGTCACAGATTAACAGATTACTGTCACTGCTAAAAGTACAGTGAAGGAATTAAGGACAGCATCATGACAAAAACTTAAATGGGATTCTTAATCACAATATTTAAAATAAATGGGGAATTTGTCAACCTATAGGATAGGGGCCTGAATTTTATTTTAACATGCACTTACTCATATCATGCTGATAACTGGAAACATTTACAAGCAAAAAATACGTTCTAAAAAATAAATGTATAATACAAGAAATCTGTGACTTTTTAGAGAGATTAATTAAATTCTTATGTCAGGAATCATGATATTACCATTTTAAACAAGACTGTAACTTCAGTCTAAAATTTGTATATGCTCAGTTAAGTTAATGATTTGCTATCCTAATTTTCTTTAAGAAAGAAAGCCAGAAAATAATATATTTATATGCCAGGAATAAATACTGCTAAGTGTTGGAAGTGTAATTTATGGTAAATTATGGGAAATATTTCCTTTTCAAAAAGAAATATATTCAAATATTTTTAATCTTTCTAAATGCTGTCCAGACTATATATCAAATATTCCATGCTTAGAAGGATTGCTTTTTGTGCTTGAAGATTTTACATATTTTTCTTTTTCCTGGACAGCAAATTAGGATGAAAAAATATTCTTTTTTCCTTTATTTTGCTATTTTTCTATTTTCTTGAAGCCCAGAGTTGTTAAATTAACAACTGAGTTTAGTAGTTAGCATTGATAAAATAAATTCAGAAGAATTATAGAGGGCATTAGGAACTGATCTCAGCAGATTTAAAAGGTGAGGATTGACTCTGTCGTGGAGTAAGAGACTCTCATGAAGTCATGATATTTCTCTGCTGAGTCTGATTCTCATCTGAAGCCATTTTTTGATGGATTTTTTATGACAGGAACAAACAAAGCCAGCTTGTCCAGCAGTGGAGTTGGAAGATACACATTTTTCTATTCATAGTTTGTGACAGCTGATTGGCAAAGGTTCCTTTTCTGTGCAGCCTCAAAGTTCTATTGAAAAAGTGTCAGGAAAGTTATACACTGTTCAAAAGTGTTATTAAAGTACTTTTGTCACTTTTTTTTGTTCTCTGTATCACAAAAATTTTTGAGTTATTTATAAAAGACATAGTTTTGACTAATGATAGAGGTCTTCGAATAGGATTTAGGATATTTGGTTCATAGGTTATATCTTTCGTAGCTTTTTCTTTTCCTCCTGCTCAGAAATAGCGTGCAAAACAACATTCTTCTAATAAAAATAATAAAAAAATAAACTATATATTGACTTCACTGTGTTGAATCAGAATGAATACAGAGGAGAAATAAGGAAATTACAAAGAGGGAGACATTCACTAACGTAGCAGAAAATGTTTTGGACGTTGGGATTACAAATTAATTAATATAATAAAAGAAAGTGCTAACAAAACATTCTAAAAGAGAAACTTGGAATGTTTATGGATCTGCTTCTCTGCAATCAAATAAGCTTGAACTCATTCAGGAATCTCTCAGCAGGCAGCTCCCTGCCTTTGCCAATCTGAAGCACCACTCTGGCCACAGTGCAGCAAAAAAATTCCCCACTAGATGGTAGTGGCACCACTAATTGCTGGTCCTTCATCTTAAAACTGGATTTTTCAGTTGCGTTGATGCCTGCACCTTCAAGATCATAATTAAAGTGTGCTATTTTTCAACCCGATTATAAGCCTACAAAAGGTACTGATAAATTTAACAAATACTGAAATTTCCATCCTGTTGGTAAGCACTTTACTAGCACTTGTTGTTGGGCTAAATAGAATCAAAAAATAAATGTGGGAAAGGAACTGCAAAATTCAAAAATCTATAAATGATATTAAAAGACTATAAGGGAAAAAGAAAAGCTGAAATCTTTTACTTTGAGTCAATTCAAGATTAAACTATAATTTTCTATAGCAGCCTGAGAATCATCATTTTCGGAATGGGTCTTCTGTTCTCTAAAGTCTTCAGTCCTTTACTGAATTATACTTTTCAAGACTCTCTATGTGTCTTTATATATATATATATATAAAAAATACTGTGATTTAGAAGAAAAGGTCATCCTAAAAAGCTCATGAGAAAATTGTTGCAAGCCACAATTTTGAAGAGACTCTTTGCCATTAAAGAGAGGAGCCCTCTTTACAACTAAATGGTTTCAAACTGAAAATTTATAATCAGTTCAATAAATGGTAGTACCTGACATCCATCTGTTTCCAGACGCAAAGAAGTGGTTCAGCAAGAACGTGTATGAAATTTTTTTCTACACAAACAAATATTGCCAATCAAGGAATCATTTAAAGCAACATTCCCAGACTGCTCTGGGGGATATCAGTTTTGTGCTATGTACTTTGGCTTGTCTTAATGCTCTTCTGCCATTACCATTATATCATGTGTTTGTTCACCAGCTGTCTTGCTTTGCCCTGTTTTAGGAAGGGTCTCTGAGCTACTCTAGCCTCTAACACAGTCCTTATAAACTTTTTTTAAAATTGCTTTTTTTTCTTTTTTCCTTCTGAAGTACCTCCTGTTCACAGACCATATTTTGCAAAAAATCTATATCAATCTGTATCTTTGCGCAATCGTATTAGTCTGCTAATTTTAGAGAAGCTTTTAGTAACTCAGGGTTACTGCTTCTGGATTACTTGATGCTTGAGAAACTAAAAGGAAAGGAGCCCAGAAGTAATAGCAACAAGCTAGGAATTAATACCAAGGAGGAAAGAAATCAAATTAAATATGTTGGGTCCATGCCCTGGGCACAATGTCCTAGGTCGAGCAAAACCCTATTCACAAGTAAATCCAGTTCCCTGAGGCATCTACAGATTAAGAATGGCTTGTTTTAGAAATTCCACTAATTATTTCCTCAGGGAGGATATTGATGTTTATATGAGCTGTTATGTCTGTAGGCAGACATTTTCTTTAGTGGAAGAGGTTTCAAGGAAACAATTCTCTTTTCCAGGCTATAGCTATTGAATATCATGAAAACAGAGTCTGGTAATCCATCCTGTCAACTTTTGGAATGCTTAATGCTCATTTCAGACTGATTTATGTATTTTTTCCTGGGTGAAACAAATGGACACAACGAATTCTGCACTAAACATCCAAGATAGCTTCACAGGATTTTTACCCTCAGAAAGCACACAAAACTTAGCCAGAAGATGCAGAGTCTTTAGACTTCAGCTGAAATATCTGCAGTCTGTAACCTGTGAAACAATTTCGTTTCCCAGAAACATTGAAAAATGTGTGAAGTTCCCTGAAACCTTGAGTGCACTTTGTTAGTTGTGGGGTTTTTTTTTGTTGTTGTTGGTTGTGTTTTTTTTTTTTTTTTTTTTTTTTTTTTTTTTTTTTTTTTTTTTTGGTTGTGTTTTTGGTTTTTGGTTTTTTGGTTTTTTGGTTTTTTTTTTTTTTTAGAAAAGGACACACTAGGATTATCAACTTTTTAATATTTGTATTATTCTCTTTGTTTTTCTGTGATTTAGGTGGTCAGAGAACATCATCTGATGGGCTTCAGGAGCCAGTTTCAGCTTCATGTGAGGCTGCTACAGCCTCAGGTCCAGCCAGTGGCAAGGCTAAAGAGAGAGTAAACTGAATATTTGACCAGAGACATATGTTCTGCCTGAATTGTCTTTTCCTCTCTCAAATTTTGACACAGGGAGTGAAAATAAAAGAATTGGTGGATCATCAAAAGCAGCCTTGGACTTTGGCAGATGTCTAAAACCTGAACTGTGGTTCTTAATTATCTGCTTAATTTCTGGCTAATTCTGGAGGTCCAGAAACTCAAATAATGTCTCCATTTCCCCTGGCATCTGTGTTCCATGTACTGTAAATGACCCCAATATTTCAGACTTGATTCTGTGGGGCAGCTCATCTCCTAAAAATGGTGTCTGAAAATATTCCACAGCTACAAACTGAATTCCCACTCAGTGCCTGTACACCAAAGGAGAGTAGAGCTGGTAGTTGTAGTAGCTGTAGGAGAGAGTATAATTCCTATGGAATTTAAAGGATTTATGTTAAACTGCTGGCATCTCAGTGACTACAGCTCTCACTCAGAACCACAAGACCAAGGTTTAGTTTTCCTCTGGGCATCTTTGAATCACCTGCCTCCCTGATCAGAAAGTAATCTCCTCCTGTTGAAGCCATTTAATCCAAAGAAAAGCCAGCAGAAGAACTGTTATGTGTTTTTTAATACCTATAGCAGTCTCCTGGACTGTGGCATAAACCAAAGAAGGAAGCTCAAACCACACTAGCTTTAGCATGACTGGTAAGTTTTTCCATGGCTCTTTTCTTTCTCTCAACTGTTTCCTGAAAACAAAGAACAGCACATATCATTTTTCAAAAAGAGTCACCGACCTTAGTCTTAAGAAGAAATTTCTGCAGACAGTCTTGCAAGGAAGTATTCACCTTGGTGAAATAAAGTACCCTAGTTCTAAAGAGAAAACTTGGAGGAGCTTATTTCAGCTTTTGTGTCTCAAGATTCCTGGAGAGTCCAGTATTTCATTTTCTTCAGGCATCATGCTGAGGGGTTTTATCCCTAACACACTAGTCTGGATTCTACTTAAAGAAGCAGGAACTTTAAAATTACATATTTAAAGTCTCTGCATTGTGGTACACATACCTTTTATCAGACTATAGCCCTTCGATATTTTATGTGGAGAATGTTTAGTCTAAGACATTAGTTGATTCATATATTTTGGAGTGTACAAAGGAAAGTGTAAATTCTATCCCACAGTGGTCAGTTTAGAATTTCTCAAATTCCAGCTGCAGGTTTTAGATACTTCCACATACAACTGAAAATCCTGCTGCCATAAAGAGAGGCTAGTCATCTCAAGAATTTATTATAAATATTTTACAATCCAGGAAAATTAATAGGGAAATTTGCTTCATGTAGCAATTTCTAATAAACAACATTACAATGTATCATGTGCTAAAGAGGCAGAGGGAGAATAATTTTTGTTTTCGTTTGCTTGGGGGGGTTGTTTTGAGTTTGCTGGTTTTTTTAAGGATCTTTTTTTTAAGGATCTCTTCTTTCATACACAGGTTTATGGGTGATGTATTCTGGAAGGGAAGATTTTTTACAACTAATATTATTATTTACAATATTTCGATACTTCCATTTGAAAGGCAATAACAAGCTTGAAACCTATAGTAAAGACAAGGACAAGTTTGAAACCTTTGGGATTAAACATAACCCTGGTTCAAGACTGGTTAAAATTCTTCATCCAAAAATCAACCCCTCATTTTCCCGAGGACAAGAAAATGTATCCCTCACACTCTTCCCACATAAATCTTAATGTTTATACTAATCACTGACAGCAGGGGTATGTGCCAACACTTTCTCAGATGGCTGTCATTGTAAGGCAAAATGAAGATACAGATCCCTCTCCGTGATTATTCTATTGAAAATCCTCTGTGATGATGGTGTAATCATTGAAAGAATAGCAACAGGCACTCTGAGTGCCCTTGAGGACTCAATAGATGCCTCTTTTTGTAGGCATCTACAAAAAGTTAAGGCCCTTTAGTAGAGTTGTGAAGACTTACTTAAATAATTACTTAAATAATTGGCTTTCTCTTATTGCCATATAGGAATCTATGATCTTCTCCTTTCATATGACAGAGTACTGGAGTTCTGGAGACATAATGTGGACTGAAGACCATACTGTGTTTTGTGGGTTTTTACTGATTTTTGTTTTGTTTCTAGAGCCGTTAAATATCGAAAAATTATTATCTTGTTAAAAACTACTTCTGGACTCATTTACGAGAGAAAAAGATGGAAGATTAATCCATTATTGGGAAAAGTAGGTGAGAAACATTTTGTGAATTATTCCAAGTACTCCAAAATCAAAAAAAGTGAAGGAAATTAACTCACAATTTATTATTTCATTAAGAGTTCATGACATTGCAGTAAAATTCCTTAATTTTGAAAAGTTGTGTCATGATTTCTGAGCATTTTGAGGTATAAATACTAAATAACTATGAGATAAAGAGTATCAGCTCTAAGAACTTCAAACACATGGTTGTTTTCAAATGAAAAATAAAAAATATAAAAGTAATATCTCTGAAAATCTCAAGGAAAGTTTAATTAATTTTTCAGTTCGAGTTATGCTGATTATTTAATTAAATCTCCAAACTGCATTTGAAAACATCTGTGAAAGAACGATGATGTTATTTTTTCTTTTACTTTTTTTCTTTTTTTTTACTTTTTTTACCTCCTTTACTGTTATCCATCCTTGACACAAAACTCTGAGCATCAAATACGATTGAATAACTCAATACTGAATCATGTTTGGGGTAAGACAGTGTCAGGTTCTGTCACTGATATTTATGTGGGTATAATGCCAAGAAAACAAAAAGGAATGTTTTGCAGCTAGGATTTGCAAATGCAATCTGCAAATTGAACCATGGGAAATTCTGTGTTTTATAGAGGGCTGTCAGTGAGTGATGATTTCAAAAGTGTGGCTTCACAAAATATGGAGGAAGGTCTTTCAAATATGTTTCTTTCATCTCATGTAGGCAGTATACACTTAAAGAAGAGAAACGCAAAGGTATAGATAAAATATGTTGCTTTCATTTCTTTTCATTTTCATTTTCATTTTCATTTTCATTTTCATTTTCATTTTCATTTTCATTTTCATTTTCATTTTCATTTTCTTTGTGAAATGCACATGTATTAACATGAAAATGAACATGAGATTACATAAACTTGCTTAAATTGAATGGGACACAGACCCCCTTTTCTCAGAAAAAAAAAAAAAAAAAAGAGAGAGAAAAAAGGAAGTTTAAAAAAAAGAGCACAGGCTGGGAATTAGCAAGAAACTTTACTCATAGACTTTTCCCCCTTGCTAATATCTGTCATCTTTAAAATCTTCTGGTTTTAAGCACCCAGTACTAGTTACTTTTCAGAAACAGCATAATAGTGTGTATTAACAGATAGTAATAACAGATGATGGGGTGATTGTAACACTTTGGAGCCATCGTATTGGACTGGAAATCCAGATCCTGTCTCTTTGGGCAAATATTGTTTTCTCCTAAAAAATTATTCCTTGTACTTCTCTGACATTTCTTTCATGTTTGCGATCTGAAATTACTGGAGTGTATAAATAAGATTATCC
The DNA here is from genome assembly GCF_009819655.1 of Sylvia atricapilla. NCBI lineage: Eukaryota > Metazoa > Chordata > Aves > Passeriformes > Sylviidae > Sylvia > Sylvia atricapilla. Next base: position 1,541,736 of record NC_089143.1, read on the forward strand.
AGATTTTTACAGTCAGAGAAACTGGGGCATTATGTGGGTAAATGACTTGCTTAGCTTATGGCAGAGTTGAGAATTAAACCAGCATTTTCTAGCTGCTAGTTTGAGTAGCAGATATTATGTCCTGTGTTTGTTACCTCTTTTGGAATTTGGAGAGTTGGGATTTTTTGACTCCATCAATGTTAATTCCATTTTTGTCACAGTAATTGAGTAGATATGATAGCCTAGTGACCAGTCAGTAGTCAGCTGCAAATTATTAATCCGATAGCCATTTATTCTTGAATTTTTTATGTATAAAGAGTTAGCCTCTGGCTATCTCATCTGCAGAAGAAAAAAGCAGACCTGAGAAGTTTCTGATTAGTAGCTGCAGATTATGTTATTTGACTGCTCCCACATCCTTGATTTTCAAATGCACTTGGAAAAGACTTCAATTTTCTTCTGTCTTGACTAAAAGAGTTAACTTGTTTTAAATCACGGTTTGCATAATCCTGTCTCTAAGACAAATAAAACAAGTAAGTCTACAAATCCTTTGGAAATTCAGCTCATGATAAAGGTTAGTGGCTTTCTAGTCTATATTCTCAAAGTCGACTTGCTAAAGAAAGATAATAAATAACACACAATTCTTTTAAATGTTTTCAAAAAATGTAAGGTAAAGGATGTAACTGATGTCATTAACAAAAATGTTTATGTTCTATAATGCCTCACAGTGCCAGAAGGCTGTAAAATTTTTCTTCCACCAAGATGTTAGAACATACTATCAAAGCAGCTAAATAATTGTTAAACCTTAAAACAAAAGAGCTATGCCCCAAGTGTGGAATTCAGAAGACTTGCAAAGGGGAAAAAGAAAAAGAAGGAATAGGGAGACTTGATATGTCAGTGGACCTGAGCAATTAAGCAGTTAAAAATTTTCCAAAACCTGACACTATCAGTCAGCTTCATATAGAAAAAGAAAAGGACATTATCTTATGTATTATTGCTGTAGGAAACAGTATTTGGGCAGTTTATTCTGCTTTTTCCCATCCTCAGCTTAGCAGCCATATTTAAATGACTCTATCATTTTGCTGGACCTGGGGGATTCACACTTCCACTGAAGTGTTTTCTCACTTATATTCTCTGACTCCAAAGACTGCCTTTTACTCAGATGGAAGCTGGAATACTTTGTCATTCCCTTGAAGTCTTCATTTTTTGTCCAGGACAGCTGGTGTCTTAGGAGAAGTAAAAAGTAATTCTGTGTACAGAAAACCTTTGTGAATAATTTGCTTGAATATTGTCACGAGCTGGAGTCAACCTTTTTTTATTCATGACTACATAAACCTTGATTCTTATCAGTTTTAAAATCCAAAACACATAAATTTGATTTAATTTATCAGACGTGTGATTCCCTTGTGCACCTGGCCAGTTTTATTTGGTTGGACATTGGCCAGCAATGAGTGCTCACAGCTCAGAAGGACAATTGTAATCCGGGCTGTGGTCTACATTTTAAAATAAGACTATATTCTCACTTTAGTAATGTTTCCATTGCTGTGTTAAGACACATGGAATTGATTTGATTTTCTGGGAAGTAGATTACTGCATTTTCAAAGCTGGACATAACAATTCTGGACATAATTGATCAATGCAAAACATATAATTGCTTTTGCAAATTAAGGCTCCCACGCTGAAAAATAGAACAAAGAGGTTAGGAATCTTCAAAGGATTCGCTGGCCATGCAAGAGATGCATCACACTGAGCTAAATCCTTGAGTTTTATCTGCAGCTTGCTGTGGTTCTCTTAGAATTCACAGAGAGTGCTTTTCCTGCCAGGCAAAGGAATGTATGGATGGGAACTTTTGTGCATCTGATCTCATTCTGATGTCAGATTAAAATATGCCTGGATCACTTACACGGGCATAGGTACTAAGATGTGCACATGGATTGCACTCCAAATATAGCTCTTCTGTCCTAAAAGAAGCCACTTCACCACTTCATAATTCCATCTGTTTGATGGTGGCTCATTTGAATTCTGACAAAATTTTCTGGGGACTTCTCTCTCCCCGCTGAATCTGATGACGTGTTGGCAGACCTTGGCGAGAAGTTAAGTGTGCAATGAGTTAATAAGACGTCCATGGTGATTGAGATAAAGAGATCTTTTGGCCTCTTTTGGAATGCTGCTTCCTCGTCTGTACTACTGCACCACTACATTTAATTGAAATAATATTAAATTTTCTCTGGTATATTGCTGGAGAGTCAGTTAAATAACCTCAAGTGTCCTTAAGTGATAATTGATCGAGCTGCTTGGAAGTGAGTTGGGTTGATTTAGCTACCTCATGGCACTTTCAAGCTCATGGGATAAAGATTTCGTAGCTGATCTGCACTTGGTTTCATAGTGTGCCTGTCTTAAAAACATAATTTTGTGCCAGTATTTCACCAACTCAAATATTCATTATGGGCTCTTTATTTAACAACATCCCTGACATTAGAAGGGGAAATTATTCTCTTCAAGAAAGAATGGGATAGAGACAGAATGCTCCAAATTAGCACTATGTGGCTGAAAAAAATCATATGGAGAGGGATACTCTATTAATTGGAAAGCCCGTGGGAATATTCAGCCAATGAAATGCAGTGATTGACTGCATGTTGCTAACTTACTAGACTTAAATAGATGTTGACTCATCGCAACAGTGGTCATAGCAACAAATCATTCCATTGAGAGCAAAGAGGGATGTGGAGCAATACTGTGCTTGAAATATGTTTATACTTCAACAGACACGCAGAGAGATATAGATATAAACACCTAAAACATGCTTTCCAAGAGCCATATAAGCATTTTACAACCTGTCAGGAGCTTTGCCCTAGGCAATACTTGTAGTCGACACGCTCAAAGATATACAATGAGAGTTGGACCTTTTTGCTGCAGCGTTTCATATCCTGACTATGTTCTGATTAATCCTTAAATAAATTGTAGATTAATCATCAAGCCAAGTATACTACTAGAATTATATTAGAGTAGGGTAATACAGTTTATATTGATTTGAAATATATGACTTTTAAGAGTGAAATCTGAACTTGTAAACAGAAACCTGCTTATTATTTACTTTCACTCTAAGTTTTGGTGGGTTTTTTTTTTAATCAGAAGGGCTTGTAAGAATTGTATAAGTAACACGCCAAAGTACCACCCACACAGTGATATTTTTAACATTCACTACCACAGGAACATAATGCCCTCATCATTGATGAGTTCCTGAGGAAAAATGGTTCCAGATGCTTTATTTATAACAGAACCAATTGTTTTGGAGAGAATGATACAGTAGCAGAACCACACTCTTGTTATTGGAATAATCCTACAAGAAAATTTTATGCTTCACCGAGTTCAGATGTTTGGTCCCCTGTAATATCTAAATAACTTAGTGTCTTTATTATTCTTAGAATATTATTAATAATGACTTTAAATATTATAATAACACCTTTTTACACCCAGTGATGTAAGAGATGGAAAAATGAACTGGCGTCAGCACAGTCAGCATTTTCCCCATCACAGTAACTTGAAAAGTTGGACTATTTTTCAGCTGAACTGCTGCTGGAAAATGTGGGTGTAAATTTTTTTATAGTAATGTAGTACCTTTTCCAGCTCACTAAACAGTCTTTATCTGGACTGCTCTTGGCAAGTTCTTTAATTGTTGTCCAGAATTTTTGTTTCTTTCTATAGAAGTACTGCCTCACCTCACTAAAATTAAGAAAAGAATATGTCAAATACATGCTCAGAATATTTATCTTTTAAGACAGAAAATGCATTTTGTGGCCAAACTTCTATCCTATGAGAGCAAAATAAAAGGAGGAAAGAAAAAAAAAAGAACAAAAATAGTTGTAGATCTCTGTATAGAGTTTGCTTACTGGTATGGATAAGTACAGCTCACTGCAGGGGTTATGTCATTGACATATGGTGAAAAATACTGTGGTGTTTTTTTTTGTAGTAATAGCCCAAGAGAGATACTTCCCCTCAAAGTCAGAGAATCTATTACAGAATTCACTTACTCAGAGATAAAGTTCAGAAATTCCCCCAGAGGGAAAATGCTTGCTGAATAAAAAGGTGTCACTTCTTACAATAGTTGCCCTAATGTTCCTAATGAAATTTGAGACTGTACAGCTTAGGCAAATATCGTTCAAATTTATATATATAAAACTATAATATAGAGAGGAAATATAAAATATCTAGAATGATAATTTATACTGCACATATAAAAAATTTAAACAGATCTTATTCAATGCTATTGCTATTTGTCCCTAAGATTAATTTTTTACTTATGCATTTTTTAGTGTACATATTTTTGTATCTGAGGTCACTTTACCATAATTTGTAAAATCTCCTTTAATGAATCCTGATTAATTAAGGTTAAAAAACTTTTGGAAACAGGTGCTGTTGTGAGGACAACTAAATCATTAGTTTGTAACATGAATATATTTGGAAAATTTCTATAATCTGATGCTATGGATAGAAACAATCACAACAGAAACCAGTTACCTTAATCTGTTGATAGAAGATTGCACTGTGCAAACTTACACTAGAGGAGCTGGGAAAAGGCAAAAATAACATTACTCAAAGAAATCCCTAAAGTCCCCTTGACATTCAGACCAAGAGCTTCCAGAGATTTCTCAAAAGGAACTTGGAAACAGTGCTCACATGTGGGAGTTAAAATAATCTCTCTGTGTTCCTATATAGATCCTGTTCTTTTAAAGGTAAGTTTCAAACCCAGTATCCAGGAATAGAGTGCACTTTTAAAACAGTTTAACCTCCTTTCCAATGCTGCCAGTGAGTGTTGGAAACTACAGAGCTGCTGGGCATGCTGAGAACTATCTACACAGTGATACAGATTATTAGTGAGCAATCATGCTTACTCCTTTTTCTGAATAATTTCTTTTTTAATGTATCTTAATTGTTATGTATTAAGAACTTTATCTGATCCCACAGAATTATTTATAAAAGCTTTATCTTCATGTAGAATTGCTCTATCCATTTTCAGTTATAGTATCTGAAATGCCAAAATGCTAAAATGCATACTATTTGATAGTGGTTTTGATTTGTGGATCTGTATCAAAAGACACAAGGAACAGGATATGTCACAGGATAGTAACACAAAGACATTTTCATGAGAACATTTGTAACAACTATAAAAATCTATTCCTGAGTAACTGTTCTTTACTTAATAGGTGGTCAGTTAATTGAAGGCCAGTCTATCTCATTATTAAATTACAATATATAAATCTAATTTGAAAATGATACTGCATGGTGATAAAAATAGAGATATATGTTTTCTTCACTGAGGTAGGGATTTCATATGTTTCAACAGGATACATCCCAAAATAGGAGACCAAAGAGCACTGCCATCTCCATTTTTCAGCAATAGAATCCTATGGCAGAGTTTAGATTGTTTTTCAGAAGTGTCTTTCTCTTCCACTGACTCTCAGATAATAAGTTTGCATCAATCTTTCCAGTCAACTGCTTTGAATAAAAAGGCTACATCAAAAGCTCTCATTGTTCAGTCATTTTGTCCAAGAAATTGCAGCAAAAGTTCTGATAATGTGAGACTAAACTTCTTAAAAATGCTCTCTCATGGTGGATAGGTATCTCCCCAAAATTTTATCTGCAAGCAATTGAAACACAATCACAGAGGACTATATATGATGCAGTACTAGGATATAGTTTCAGTAACAGGATGGAGCACTTTTTCCATTTGAAATTCTCAAACATTCCTACATCATGATGATGTACTAATTTCACCAAACAAAACACTGCAAACAAAGTAAATCATGCACATACATCCCAATCTAAAACATTTTAGTCTTTAGAGGTGTGATGATTTATATGGTTTGAGACTAAAGTCACGTAAAACTTGATGTGAAAAGGTCTGAACCTATCCTTCATCTGAGCAATTGCTTGTTGTAGATTCAAAAATAATCTAGACACAGCCAATGAACATAATTATCTTCCTAATCTGAATGCTATGGAAGCTGCAGGACATTTCTAAACATGACCAACTTTAATTTGTTAAAACCTCCTAAATCTCCTCGGATTTTATCTCTAGCTTTTAAATATTGTATTTTCATTTTTAGAGACATTCAGAATTCAGAGGTAGGTAGTTGACAAAGCATTAGCAAATGAGGATAGAGAAGAGACACAAATGTAAATAGTACTGCCAAAGGAAAGTGCTTAGGTTCTGCACTGCACAGTGCAAAGCCTGGCACATTCTCCTGGTGATGGGGTTGACTGGACTACATGGAGAGAAGTGATATTTGTTTGTAGTTAAGGTGATTTAAGGGAAATCCTATGACAAGAATAGAAGAAAAAATTCATACTGTTCATAGCTCTGTTCAGAGCTCTGTTCACAGCTCCTTTATTGAAAGGGAATATACCAATTTTTGATTTACCCTTAGTTCTGCCTTTTGTACCTTTTATTCAAAACCACTTGCTTAAAGATGTGGAACGACAGGACCAGACATCTGGGATTAGGGTACAATTATTTTCTGTACATTCAAACAAAACAACCAAGTAACAATTTATAGGCTTTTATGATTCTCTACATGATTGCATTATGCCTGGAGCTCTGAGACATATGTAAGCTTGGCAGATATTATCTAGTAATTTTTCACCAATAAAGTATCACTCCTCATTCAAGTAATTCATAACATACCAGAGCTTCCAGTTGGTGAAATAATCATGTTATCAAAGCCAGATGTCCAAAAATGATGGTACTCTCTCCTTCATTAATGGGTTAAGGTGAAGGCAACTAATTGATGTATGAACCAATCTAAGTTACTGGTTTTATTTGTTTATACAGAATACCAGTAATCTGAAATTCCCTTAAAAAAAAGCAGATATAGTCAAGTCTCTGTGAACTTCCAACTTTTCTCTTTTGAAAATGCTTTTGGGGTTTTTTCTAATACAATGCTTCCTGCAGCCTCTCTCCAGGTTCTTACATGCATTATAACATCTAGAAACAAAAACTCAGGTCTATTCCAGTGTTCAAGAAGCTGAATAGGCATGGCAGGTGGCCAAACTGGTTAAACAAGGAATTTCTGACTGAACTAAAAAATAAAAATATCCTATATGGAAGGTAGAAAAGGGGACAGGCTACCAATGTGAAATTATGAAATATCACCTAGATTTGCAGCAGTGGACTTGAGAATGGCAAGGATGTGAAAAGACAACTGCAAATATCCTTATCTATTTAATGACTTTTTATTTAAACTTCATATGTGCCCCCCAAATCTTTACTCTGAATGTCGTGAAGCATTGTTAAAATTTGCACTAAGACCTCTGCTTGTCACATGAAGAATGTTTGTGAAGCTGAGTGTGCAGAAGAAATCCAAAGTTGTAGCAGCATAATCAAAGGCTCAAAGGCATGTCTGTAACTCCAAGTGAATTGTGTTGGTTACATTTTTTGTGAAGTATAATGGGGAAAAAGACATGTACTGTGATCAAATGAAGGTGAGTTACTGAATCACATAATAGGATTTAGAAAGATTAAGTGATTTTCTGATACAACAAAACATATATAATTTTGATATAGGCAAAGATTGAACCGCAATTCATAAATAGATGTATCTATTCATAGCAAGAGATAAATTTGAATCTAGGGAAACTGAATCCATGAGAGAGGAAGGAAAATGGATAACTTGACAACCTGTGATGGGTATATCTTCTGAAAGTGCTTTAATACAGTACTGCCCTAACCCATCTGACTTCTCTCCCCGCCAAAGGTTGCCCTGTGGAGACGGCACAGAACAGACTGCATGTTCTTACAGTTGCTTTGGTTCACAGTCTGCCTGTGACACTCCAGCTCCTAATAAAAGGAACTATTTATTAACATGTCAAAGTGCAGCAGCTGAGAAGCAATCTGTCCTGCTGTAGCTGCTGAGGTGGTGGTGATCTCTGGCAGAAGGGCAAGGGAACATCTTCAGCTGAATCCACAGTAGTGGATCTGACAGAACTTTAAATTAGTGCTTCCCATTTCAAACTGGAAAAAAATTGAATTTTTCTCTCTCCAAATTGTGCTCTAGACTTTCCTTTTATTTTCACATTTCTCTGCAGGAAATTTTAAAGGAAAACTGAAACATAATTGAGAGAATATTTTTAACTGCTACCAGCATCAAATACATCTTCAATCTAATTGTTTGTGCCTGTCTTACACTTACGTAATGTTAAACTTGCTGTCTTTTTTAATGTTTCATCTCCAAAGTTGTTGCTACAGGCTTTGAAATAGTAGTTAACTGCATTTTGGAATTTAAATGAGCTGTGACCTATTTTATTTTATTTTCCTCACAATGCCAAAAGCACTGTCTTTCAAAACAAGCTGCATCAAATCAAAGATTTGACGAAATTTATTAGGGAAAACTGATCACTTCTAATCCATCAACGCAAGCACAGTACTGCAGTGCATGACAATGAACATGAGAAGATCATGTGAGACTCATTTGTGAATTTAATAAATATTTTCAACAGATATGTGATGAACTTTATGGTACATGAGCTTATAATTCTGTTCATGTTAGAAGACTTAGCTGCTGCAGAGAAGCCTTATTCTTGGCCAACAAATGTAGACTTTGTGGGTACTATTCAGCAATAAAAATGATATTTTGTTTGTTCGTTTAAAACAACAAAAATTCCATAGGTGATGCTTTCGTCTGGAAGAAATCACTCCTAACTGGGCACTGCCTTTCAGGGAGAATAATCTGGTAATAGTGATGGATTTACACAGTCATGCAGATCAGCAGGTATTACTGCTTATTTTGAAACAGCTCTGTGGCTGTATTGTGTCACAGACTGAATTAATGTACCAGCTGAAAGGAAGGCAGGAAGCATAACGGTATCCAGGAGATCAAGCTCTCCTCCACAATTCCTACTGGCAATTTCTTGTAGCAATTTTATTTTTTTCTGCATCACTTTGGTAACTACAAATATGAGACAATAGCTGTTATTTTTTTTTTCCCTCCCATCCTGTCTCCTCTGTTCAGATTGTAAGCCCTTCAGGAGAGCAAAATGCTCAGATTGATCTATGCTCACTCTGAAATATATTTATCACCTGTACCTATATCCATCTACATCCATTTATATCTATCTGCATCTATATCATTTATATCTAGAGAGATAGACAGAGATAGACAGACAGACACACTGTGTCCAAGAACTGTGCTTCTTTCTGAATAGGCCCTTTACTTACACTTGAACTTCAAGAAAAAAGGTGAAGAAATAAATTACTTTAAATTCTGGAAAAGTATAGGGATTTGATGTATTAAGTGCAACTATAATACATTCAGAAATTTAAAATACAGTTATAAAATGAAATAATGATTATATGAATGAATATATTATATACAATCGTATATATTATTTTCAAATATTATACAAACATTATATAATATATTAATTACGAATTATAAGTAATAATTACAAAACATGAAGTATGAATAGTATATATTAATTATGGGTATTATTCTTATTATTATATTTTTATTATGATTATATTATATAAATAATGGTTATATGATAATACAGCTATGAAATAATGATTCTCAACTAGAATTTCACGAAAAAGAACATAGTTTTAGTGAATATTTTTCCCTAAAATAGTGATGAAGAATAACAGAAACCAAGAGAAATAAACAAGCTAACAAGCAAGATAACAAAATGGCACCTCAGTAAATTAAGTAAAAACACTCAAGAAAAAAAAAATAGAGTTTGCAAAGTCAAATTCCTTCAAACACATTTTAAATGTCCAGTATATTTTTATGTAAATTTTGAATGCAGATTTGTGTAAAAGGCTCTAAGAAAGAAGAAATATGAGGGGACATGATATTTTTACCAAATAAAAAATGGACCTTGTAATACATTTTTAAATGGATTTATAAAAATTTAAAAGATGCATATAATTTTCAGACACTGAGCTGAAGGGCTTTCTATTTCATTAAACACTTTCTTCTGCCCTCCCCCTCTTTTTGAAGAATTTATATTTAAGTCATAAATTTGATTTACTTTTCAGGCTGCTAGCTGTGTCTAATTTCTAACTCTAGGCAGTAAACTTTTAAGCACTTTTAAGCATACACTCAAAAACCCTTCTTTATCCCAATGAAAAAATTGCTTTTAAGTAGCAGTAATGAAAATTATTTTTATTATTAAAAAGCTTTCTGGTTTTATGATTCCTGAGAATTTTGCTCCATATTACAGCAAATATGTACAGAAAGAATATTTTTGATTTTTGAACACAATCAGTTGCATAGACATATAGATCTTGTTACAAACTTGTAGGTTCTTTACCTACACTTGAACTTAAAGAAAAAGAGGAAAGAAATAAGTTTAAATTGCTTTTGTAATCATCCCCCAACAACAGCAGATCAAATCTGTCCAGATGTTCAGCCAGTTAAAAACTTTGGGGTTTATATTAAAGGTACTCTGCAGTAGTCTATGGGAACTTTAATATCTTGTACTAAGGAAAGTTCATACTGCCACAAAAAAAGTGTGAAGTAAATACCACAGAAAATAATATTATTACCTCTCCATGAAAAAAACCTCTAAACTCACAAAAGCAGCACACAAAAGAAGGCAGACATCTGGGTAGCTCAGGAATGGATCTTCACTGGAAATAGCAAAACCTTCTTACATTATGATAAAAATAAAAAAGTATTTAAAACAGACATTCGTGACCCTTTTTGTGATAAGCAAGGAAAGCATTTGTTCTGTCACTTCAAAACACATGAGCTTCATCCTTGGAACTACAGCTTTTTTAATAAATACTTTTGTTATTATTCTATCTACATTGGTCAGAAAAAAAATGCATTACTTAAATTGTTATATTCATAATTAAACACTGTTATAAAAGCATAGGAAAATTACATTCATTATTGTGAATATGATGAATCTGGCTTTAATAACCCAAGGACAAATCTTCCTGTTAAATTTTTAGGGAAAGGTCTCAGATCAGTAGGCAAATTTTTAAATATAACAGTAGGTAATTTTATAAATTCATTATACTTTTCTGAATGTACATTTTGTTTGATAGGAAACTGTAATGGACTGCTGAGGAAGTTAAGCTTTAGTCTGTGTAATATAGCTTTTTAATATCTGTAATAAATACTTCTGAAAAGAATTAATATGTATCCCTCTGATGAATATTATGTCCGAGTTATGTCAAAGGCTTAGTTGCTTTGCAGAAGTAATTGGCTATCACTCTGCTTTTCAATATCTTGAAGAAAACTTAGGAGATAAATAAACTCTAGGGGGAAGAAAAGGAAAAATACCACTTCTTCAGTCATTTTTTGTAGTCATGTCTTCTAAACTTGCCAACTAAAATAAATACAAGAGTTTAAAGAGGCTCATGTTATTTTTACTGACCATCAGCATCACTATATAAATCTCAATGCTGCTTAGAAGTTCTTGGCACACTCGGGCTCTGTGCCTGTTAGGTAAAATAATTCACAAATGAGAGAACCCTCCTGTGTACACCATTATGAAGTAGAATGGGAAAGGAACTAGAGGAATCATTTTCCTGAAGAATTTTTCACTTCCTAGTACTGTTTTCAATTACATCAGCTTCAACCATCAGAAAAAAATGTCACTGGAGAAACGCACATCTCAGGAGAGGGGCAACAACAATCTTCACAAGTTGATCAATCCACTGGTAAAAGGTCTGTATTTTCTCCCAAGGGAAACACACGAAAAATGTGCAGATGTGTCTTTTTCTCCTCCTCTGCACTGCCTCAGTATTATCTGCATTTGGACACACTCATTTACGTTGTCACAAAAGCAGTAAAGGAGCAGCAGCAAGGCCACACGTTTCTCACAAAGACCCTCACTTCATCTCTGGAGCTGATTCATCTCTGATCTCTGCACTCAAGCGTGCCACAATCATACTGTAATTGCAAAAGACAATTTTTACATGATTACTGCATCTCTGTGACTTCAGACATCACAACTTAGCTACTCTCTGTCCAGAGGTTTTACAATATAAGGGTTTTATAGTTGTCAGAAGATCATATCTTATGATAAGATCTTGGAAAGCCATTTAACCCCCAATTAAGCTGTGGCCTCCATGTGCCATGTAAGCTTCTTTTTGAACAATAAATGTTGAGCTTCAAGAGGAATCACACATCTGAACTTGGCCAGCAAGGAAACACTACCAAAATCCCTGAGGAAAATTTGATGCACACATTTGATCTCCAAGACTACTGAATGCCAGCACAACCTTTCTGAGGATGCTTTGCTATATTCCAGTTATCTTACAGAGGCCAAACCTGCAGGGTTTGATCAATTTTTTTGCACACAAAAGGTGAGCAAAAGTCTCTGGAAGAGGCTGTGAGGGCAAAGTGGATCCTAGCACTTCTTGACACATTTGACTGCACAGGAAATTTAAATATGAACCACAAGAAAGAAAGAAACATGCAAAATAGCAACTGTCAGACAAATGTTCATATATTGCAATGGTCTCTTTTTTTTTTATTTTAAGCTGCACTTATCTCTCCCCAGAGAAATACAACAATCTCAGAGAGCCTGACCAACCTTCAATAATGAGGTACGAGAAGAAACATTCAGAAAAAGTATATCTGCAATAAATATCAATCCTCCTGCTAGAAAATGCTACCTCTCATTAAGAGTCAAAAGAAAAGTACAAAAGCTTTCTCTTTTATTGCTAGCAACCAGTGTAATTTACTAAAACAGTTAAGTTGCCCCATTTGTTACACCTCTAGATTTTCATAATTTCCAATATATAATTAGATGAGCTGTAGAATTTTTATATTGGTTAGGCAGAAGGAGTAATCCTAGCCAAAATGCAGTTACCCACAACTGATGGGTGGCTGGAATTCCCTGGCTTTTAGTTGTGTATTTTATCATCCTCCATTTGCTGTCTATAGTCCCATTATATTCCACTGATAAACTTTTACCAGACTTGCTTGCAGGGACAAATTATGTTTTGTGCTAGGTTATTCAGATAATTTATATTCTACTACCACACTTATATCCAAATTGCCTCTCCTCACTAACAAGCAATCCAATGACAACGACTACATATTTCCATAAAAAAACAGTGTAAGGTAATACACATCATACAGAACAAACTCCACAGCATCTGAAATCATTTTAGCATGTTGACATCAGTATTTCATAGTGACAATACAGCTTTGACCATCCTAGAATAAAACACATTCATCAGAACAGTTTAATTTTGAATTCAGAGAATAACAATTAACAGTTACATCTGGCTCAAGTCCATATGTGTTCCATAAGACCTGCAGCAGCAATTAAAAGAGATGAAAAACAGCCATTCAAAATGATCTTCATAAAGAACATGCATTTTAGCAGTTTCTTTTCAAGGTCCAGGTAACTCAGATCAGCCTCTCAAATACGAGAATTTTAAAAAGAGAAATGCAAACAATATTTTAGACAATATTTTATCTTCTTGCTTCCTGTCCATACTCCCTTCTCCTTCTGAAACCTTTCCCAAACTTCCACATCAAATTTTTATCTACTTACTGGATATGCTAACTTCAAATAAATCTTGCAATGGGAGACTAGAATGTACTCTTTGCTTTGAAAATAAAACCATGACTGGTCTATTTATTTACATTTTCAGAAGTTTGAACTAAAATATATTTTGTGTTTCTTTTCCATAAAGAAATTAAATAGTTTACTGTTTTCAAAAACTCAGTTTTAATGACCCTAATAAATTTTATATCATTGAAATCCTCACAGTTTCTCTTCTGTTTTCTTCCTTGTATTTCTCCTCATTCAAAAAAAGTGTGAGGGAAGAGAAAGAATATGATTGTTTTATGGGGTTATTATTTTTATACATTTTATAAGTTTTTGAATTCTTTCCAGTATTTTAGCACAAGTAAAGTATACAATTAAAGGCAAGGCCATTTTCCATTTTACTCCAGTTTCACAGTCTGAAATATCTGGAAGCTTCAATCTCACGTTTTTCCCCACTAAGACATATAAATGAGAATCTGTCCAAGAAAGGGAAACAAAATAATTTCTGCCTACCTAAAACTAGTTGGCCCTTGTTGTAAATGGGATTGAGAGGTTCATCAAAATAATCACACTACTTAAAATACCCTTAGGCATACTAATACATAGTATTAAAAAAAAAGAAAAATGCTCAATGAATTATTTATTACAAGAGATTTAATTAATTAACTTCCTTGCTCCTTTCTGCCTTAGATTTGTCTAGGAACAGATTGTCATTTTCACACACTTGTTTCTTATTCAGAATAATTTTTCTTAATTAATCTTTGGGTGAGTAGTTGTTCGTTAAAAATTCATCATAAATATCCACTGTTTCTCATGAATTCAAATTAGCTTGGCTTGGTTTGGGTTTTTTTGGCTTTTTTTTTTTTTTTTTTTGTGGCAAGAGCATTTGCTTTCCCTTCTGGAGAGTAATTTTAGAATATTTGTACCAATCTATTTGTTAGGATTTCTATTTGGCACCAGTCTTAACAGCATCTTTATTGGACATTCTTCTATAAATAGTACAGGAAGTGCATAGAAATGGGTTCCTAAATACCTAGACACCAATGATGAAAAATGAGCAAAGTCAGAGTGTCACCAGATGGATACAAAAAGATCACATTTACCTGTCAGGTTGAGAAATGAGAAAAGAAGAAAGTTTATTTTTGGGTTCAGGGTTTAAATAGGATTTGGACTTTGACTGGTGACTGAGGGACGAGGTTGACACCTCTCTAACTTTACTGGTTATTCCAGAAGCCTATCAATTTGTCTTTTTCCTTGGAAAAGAAGGTATATTTACAAAACGTCAGCCTTCATTTATGTTACAAGCATGAGAATTTTAGTGCAGAAATGCAAAAACAGTAGTAGGCTGAAAACTCAGGGAGACACCAAAGGAAGTTTGTTTGAGCACAGCTGCACGTCAAAGAAAGAGTGACCAAACTGCCTTTTTGTACATTATTTACCTGCCATGGGTCGAGCAGGGCTCAGAGGCAGCCCCCACGACGACCTCAGTGCCTGTGTGTCAGTGACATTCTCTGGGAGCCACTGGGGAGGAGATGTGACAGGGATGGAGATGGACCTGGCAATTTCTGGGATGGAAACAGGGATGGACCTGGCCAGGCTGGAAGCACAGATTCAAATTTATCTCTTGCTATGAATAGATACATCTATTTGTGAATTGCGGTTCAATCTTTGCCTATATCAAAATTATATATGCTTTGTGGTATCAGAAAATCACTTTATCTTTCTAAATCCTATTATGTGATTCAGTAACTCCCCTTCATTTGATCACAGTACATGGTTTTTTTTCCCCCATTATACTTTACAAAAAATGTAACCAACACAATTCACTTGGAGTTACAGACATGCCTTTGAGCCTTTGATTATGCTGCTACAACTTTGGATTTCTTCTGCACACTCAGCTTCCCAAACATTCTTCATGTGACAGGGATGGACCTGGCCAGGCTGGAAGCACAGAAGATGCCTTGGCACGAGGAGCCCTGCTCTCACCAGACGTATTGGCACTGTCAAACAATCTGGCTGTGGTTTGCTGACTCACACCAAATCACACTGCCTCACCTGTGTATTTGTGTGAGATGGCAAGACCAGCCTCCTGTGGGTATATTGAGTGTGTTTGCACAATAGCCCGAGTCAGACTTGGTGTATACATCAGAATTTTGTAGCTGATTACCCAGATTTTTCTCAGCTGCCAACTCCAGCTC
This sequence comes from Sylvia atricapilla, assembly GCF_009819655.1. NCBI lineage: Eukaryota > Metazoa > Chordata > Aves > Passeriformes > Sylviidae > Sylvia > Sylvia atricapilla. Next base: position 1,557,425 of record NC_089143.1, read on the forward strand.
CATGCTAAGCTGGCTAACCCTTGTCACACAGTGATCAAGAGAAAAGAATGAATATTAATTATGTTGCAATAAAAATTACTCCAACATCCTCAGTCTGAGGCCCTGCAATTACATACAAATTAACTTGATTAAGTTGTCATGAATATGAGTGTAACGCTCACTCATAAGATCTGTATAAACATATATGCATGATCCAACACATATCCTGGAAAACTGGGTTAGTTCATTTAAAAGTTCTAGAAATCAAGCAAGTATAAACCAGGCCATTTGCATTTTCACCTTACACAGTAATCTTACACTGAGCTTACTGAAGGTTCTACCTTTGCATTTGAATTTTACATAGGATTACTTCACTGGTTTTTAGATAGAAAATACATTTTCCTGTAATAAAATCCCAAAAGAATCAAAATGATTCCATGATGCAAGAGAGTGGATGAATGCTACTGCACTTATTTACAGACAATAACATTTTAAACGTAGCCTTTCTCTTCCAGTTTGTCCTTCTCTTCCTTTCTCTTTTAAAATTATTATTTATGGAGGTGTTCAGTGTCCTTCCAGCCATGACAACAAGATAGCTTGGTGAAGCATTATGGTCTTGAAAGCTGAAGGAACTTAACATGTCCTCCTAAGTCTAGAAAATCAATTTATAAATTATGTAGTACAAAATATGTATGATATTTGGTGTAGGCAATAGGTACTGTATTTTACTACTGTGCTCTGTTGTTCTCTTTCTTGCATAGCAGAGGAGACACCAAAAATACACATTGTGCAGATTAATCCCTCAATCATACAGAAAGAGGGACAACAGAGAAAAATGCTATGTATTCTTCCTGCAAAATAATAATCCTTAAAATTTAGTGCAACTTCAATCAACAAGAATGCTTCTGCAATGCAAAAGTACCATATGCCTTTAATGTTTTTCCAAAAAAACAGAACCAGAATATTTAAATTGCAATGTAGAACTAAATTGACTTGGATGTTGCATCCAACTGGAAGACAAAGTAGACAATCTCTATTTTCTGAAGGTTCAGAAAGCAGCATCTCACATCTCACTGTGGCAAAGCCCTCCCCTGTTCAGCATCTAATAGGCAATAAGGGCTACATCAAATGGTTCCTGGTACAGGAAGTTTCTGGCTGATTTCAGTGTGGACTCTGACTGACAGAGCATCAAAAGGAGTAGAGCAAAAAAAAAAAACAAACTAAATGACTGCTAAAACAGAGCTATGCAATGACAGTGCTGAGACCACAGGCCCAATTAAGACTACTGCCAAAATATTCCTCAGGAGGTTGGATAATTTCCTAGAACTGTTGGCGCCCCTGTTAACTAGATCAGTTCAATCTTCTTTTACAATACAAAACAAAGCACATCCACACAGAGTATAAATCCGTATTGTGTGTACAATTCCCATCAATAAAAAAATTAAGTGAACTGACTTGTGCAAGGACTGAGAAATAATTAACTTTATGGACAGGCTTCTCTTTACTTCTGGTTTGCCTAGTTCAGGCCTCAAACACTCTTCAGAACTACTGTGATCAAAAGCCCCACATTAAATGCCTCTTTTACTTCTTTGAAAGAGAACCTTGTTGTTCCCTTCAAATACCAGCTGCTAGCATAGGCATTACTGAGCAGAATAATATTTAAAGCAATCAAACCAAACAAATACTTCAAATATTCATGTCTTGGGTTATGTAACCAAAAAAAATATTTATTCTATCTGTTGAAACCCGGTTGGGGAGGTGTTTTTTTCTTTATCTGTTGCACATCCATGAGGGAGGGAGCAGCTGCTTTTCTGATAACAAGCCAGATGTTAAAACCAGGTGGGACATTGTTTCTTATCTCTTTCCACCCTCCCGAGGGATATCTCCTGTCAATGAGCTATTAAAGCTCACCAATGACATCACACATTGCATCATCCCATTGTGAGATGCTCCACCCAGGGAGGAGGAGCCAAACCATCTTCACCTGGATAAAAAGGAGCCAAAGTGTCACCAGACATCCAGTGTTCCCATGGGACTCTCAAAGAAGACTGGACCCATCTATGGACCCTTTGGCTCCACAGGACCATCTCAGCTTCCAACAGGACCACATCTGCCACTCCAGGAGGGCTGACCTTGGACTGCTCCAAACACTCTGACCAACAGAGAGTCAGGTTGTGTTTCTGACTCTGTCAGGGTTTTCCAGGATTTCTTGTCTGTTTGCTTATTTTTCTGTACTACAACATTTGTATTTTTAATATCCCTAGTAAAGATCTGCTATACCTATTCCCAAAATCTCTGCCTGAAAGCCTTTTAATTACAAATTTACAATAATTTGGAAAAGATGGGAGCTTATATTCTCCATTCCAAGGGAGACTCCAATCTCCCATGGCAGGTACCTGTCTATCTAAACCAAGACAATTTAAAAGAACACGTTTCATTTTAACCACTCCAACAACTCTTTGTCTTTGTATCACAAATATCACAAATGTCTACTTAACCTGTGTAATCTAAGAACCATAACAATGTTTCATTAGTACTGTTTCGTTTTTTTTTTTTTAATAATTGCATCATTTAATTAACTCCATCCTGACTGGCTCCCACCTTCTTTAACTCTTCAGGGGTATAGTCTTTGAACTCCTTTTTTTTCACAGTCTCTTGGCAAGTTGAAGGCTCTGTGTGCATGGTTAATAGCTTCTGACATTGCTAGAATGATGATGTTACTAGCTTCTTCTTGTGACAGAAATTTTAAAATAGTCTCCATGAGCAAGATCTTATACCTTCCGAGTTTTTCAGGATTACACAATCCCAAGTCTAGCAGCTAGACATATTCTTCAAGACTGTGATTAAATATGTCCCTGTAAATGCAAGGAACACACCCAACACTGTGGTTGTAAAATATTTTTACATTTTAGAAATGAAATACTTTACAGCAAAATTTTCTGCTTCAGTGTTAATTTCAGAACTGTGAAAACAATATTATTTAACAAGGGGCTTAGTGACAGGTTTAAAAAAATTATCCAACTGAGTCTGGCATTATTTGAATAACTTTTCTCTCAATACTCTCACCTATTTAGACTTTTATACATAAGGCTCAGGAAAATTTGGCCCCAATTTACAGAACTGTAAGGACATCATAGAATCATAGATTATGTGGAGTTGGAAGGGACATACAAGGATCATCAAGTCCAACTCCTGGTCCTGCACAGAACAGCCCCAAGTGTCACACTCTGTACCTGAGCACATTGTCCAAACACTTCTTGAACTCAGTCAGGCTGGTGTGTGATCACTTCCCTGGGGAGCCTGTTCCAGTGCCCAAACACCCTATGAAACATTTTGTGAATTATTCCGAGTACTCCAAAATCAAAAAAGTGAAAGAAATAAAACTCACCCTTTTCCTGAACCTTCCTTTTCCCTAACCTTCCCTAACTCATCTTTGTATCATTTTCTCCAGGCACTGGTCACAGGGTTAAGAGATTGCCAACTGGTCCTCTGCCTCCCCTTGTGAGGACACTGCAGGAATGCCTGCAATGAGGTCTCCCCTCAGCCTTCAGACTGGATATTATACCTGGAGAACTCCCATATCTATCACACTGTGGATAGGACAGCTGAAACCTTTGCTCCTTTCACAAGATGTTTGCACATATTTCTCTAGACATCATGCTCTGAGACTCGACACACTACTTTTAGCTTGTTTGCTAGTTGTTTGCAACCTTCTGAAAGCCTCAGAGAGCAAACCAGATCCTTGTGATTGCGAAAGTAGTGTGGAATTTTTTTTTTCACCTCTCAAACCTGTGCAAAATCTCAGCCTGTCCCATTTTCTTCTGGAATAAGCAGGGCAGACTACAACCTACACTTTTCTCATGGCACCAAACCTGCCCTCCTGAAAACCTGCTCTGTGTGTAAAGAGCATCTTCTTGTATCTGCTTTCTGTACAGGGAATATATGTATAAAATCTGTTTAGTTCATTCCTTAGCTGACATTTCCATTGTAGTCATTCTCTTGGCTTCAACAGTCTAATTGCAGGCCTGTGATCCTGCCAGGAACCTGTTCTTTTCTAACTGAGACTGATGCCTCACACAAGTGACCAAATAACCTCCAGAAGCCCCTTTCAATCTCAGCCACTCTTTGATTCTCTGATAAGGACTAAGTTTTGCAGCATGCATTAAGAATATCCTGAATTATGATGTTAAAGTAGCACCACACAGAAAAATAGGATATTGTGCATGATAACAGGGTATTCAGCAAACCCAGTGTATTAACATCCCCCTGGTGTCTGTCACAGCCATGCTGATACAAAAGTGCTTTTGCCATTTTAGGTTATGTTATGCAGGGTAGGTAGTGTTGCTATGACAGCTGAAAAGGTTCTCCTGTCAGCCTGTGCTGCATCTCTAGCAGGAGCTCTGCCAGCCTGGCTGTGCTAGAATTGGCCTTGTAATGTAGATGTGTTCTGAAATATCAATGGAGCATGATGCCTGGAAACAGGAAAGCTCTGGGAGCTGGTACTATTGTTAGCAGGAAAAGGATGTTTTGTGTTGTAAATAAAATTAATTTTTTTTTCCCCAGAAAATGTGGAGCTGTGAAAATGTGGTTGCATGACAAAAGGATGAAGCCCTTTGTGAAACTCCAGGCATTGTACAATTCTACCCAGATATCATCATTTGCTGCAGGCCAAGCTCAGTTTTAGAGGGCATGCAGGGAGGTATATGTGCATTTTAGTACTTACTGCTTTGAACTTCAAGGCAGATGTATTTGCACTAGAAGCCCTCCTTCCAAAGTCCTTGAGAAGAATGAGATTTTAAATTTTTGTCTAATTGTCAAATGTGATTTGACATTTTTGTCTATTTTACATCTCCAGATCTCTTTTGAAACTGGAAAGGAATTTCAAATTATATTTTCAACCTGTGAAAAAAACAAAAAAAAAAAAAAAAAAAAAACAAAAAAAAAAACCAAAAAACAAAAAACAAAAAAAACAAAACAACACCCTAAACAGAGTAAGGAAGGAACTCCATGCACTCCATTATATTATGCCATAAGCATAGGGAAACCATGTCTGAAATGCTGTTCTCTTTCTTGTAAAATGCCCATTTCCTTCTTTCAATCAATCAACCAATCATTCACATAATGCATTTAAATGAAAAAATGATTAAAACTTAACTTGAAAAAAGTGCTCCTTATTCAACATAAGATATGAAATAAAAATAAATTCTTTCACTCATTTCTCCGTTACCACCTAATAAACCACATTTCTAATGAGCATATGGAATTTGAATCCCAGACATTGCTGCTAAGTTCATTTTAGTGGAGCCTGCTTCTATAGCTGCAGAAGCTCAAGAGAAGAAAGATCACACCACAGAATATAATTTCAAGGAGATGATAAGCTTTTCTAAAGCTATTTATAGTATTCTGTTGGGTAAATGTTTGTTGCATGTTGTCCTAGGTTGTAGTTTAGGATGTGTTCTATCACCATCTTCAGTCCATGGCCCATCAATGCCTTGTGCATGACTCACAGATAACTCCCTCCGGCTGTTATCTCTCTTTAATGGGCCATCAAGGAGCTCCTGGATGACTCAGCATCCCATTGGGAGATGCTCCGCCCACGGGGAGGAGCCAAGCATTTTCCCCTGGATATAAGCTGGGATTCGGGACAGTAGAAGCAGCTCTCACCCACTGGATTCCCAGAGGACCAGAGCTACCAGACCTTTCTATGGGATCACTGCTTCAGGAAGAGCACCTCACCTGGACTGCTTCCATCCCCCTGCTCAGGTTGTGTTCTGACTCTGTCAGTGGTTTTTCTTTTTGTATTGTTGCATTTATTTTATTTTATTTTATTTTATTTTATTTTATTCCTTTTCTTCTCATTAAATTTTATTTCTGACTTAAAGCCCCTCACTTGGTTTGTTTTCAAACCACAACACATGTATACCTAATATTTAGTGCTTTATAGCAGTGGTAAATTCACATACACAGTTCAAAGTAGAAGACTTTGCTATTCACTGTCCCAACCCAGAATATTTATCACTGTCTTTTTGAGTCTGCTTATAGTGTAGTTGACAGCATTTCGCAACTAATGATCTGAAAGGTAAGGGAGAAACTAAAAGGATAACTGATACCCTATCAGGCCCTGTCTAGGCACAAGGATGACATGTTTTTTTTCTTTAATAATATCATGGTATGGCTAGTTGTAAAGAAACATACAGTTAAAGCTGTCATTGAACCATGGCAAATCCTTTTTTATCATCCAGTAGAAGAGCAATTTAGTTTTTAGTAGTTACTGCCAAAAATCATGGAATTCTGTGTACTCCAGCTGGTGGTCTTCGAGCCATTGTCCTCTAGGACTACTTCCAGTCCATGGCCCACTTTTATTAGGCCATGATTTCTTGCCTAAACCAGACTGCATAATGAACTGAAAAAGATTAACAGTTCAATTAAGACGCAAAACTGAAAGATAGGTGAAAAACTACATGATATCACAAAAAGGCACTGGAAATGCTAATGTGCTCTATGAGTTTATGGAAGATTTAATGCTAAACCTGCTTACATGAAATATTGAAGTTTTTCGTATAAGAACAACTACAGAAACCCAGGGGAAGGAGAGAAAAGCATTAATACTGTCATTATTTTCTGACACCCAAGACAAGTAGGAGAAACTAGGAAAAAATCTATTTCTTTTCTTTTAGGCCAAAGACCTCTGATCAAGGCAATAGAATACTTTGTTTTCTTAAAAAAGGCTTTTCTGCAGAGAGATACAGAAGTCATGTAATTTAAGACAATAAAGCTGCATTTTACATGTAGGGAATATAAATTAGGCTAAACCCTCTCTAGAAAAAGAAAAAGTGTCAGAAGGAATTCTCTAGGTGACATCTTATAGCACTGAAGATGATGATGAATAAGTGCTGATGTTTCCACAGAGATGACACTGTCATTCTAGTTGCTTAGTTTTTGTTGCTATTTCCCTGCTGGACCCATTAAAGTGATACACAGTGAAGAAAATGAAATATCATCCTAATGAGACCAAGTGCTCTTTATGTAGTACTAGGAATACTAGTTCTTGGTCCTTAATTCTTGTGTATAAGTTTTTTTATTTTTTTCCAAATATTGAAAAAATATTTTTAAATTGTGATTAAAGATGCAATGCTGAATGTTCCACATCTACTTGGCTTTTCTGGTTTGCTATGGAGCTGTTCATTTTCCTCTTCCTGTAAATTTAAGAAGGAAATCTATTTAGAAAGAGTAATTCAGTTGGAGGAATTAAATGCAAGGAATTAGTTTACCTACATTCAATGTCTGGTTATGAATCTAAATATTTGTTACGATGAACAGTTCTTGAAAAATTTTTTTGTAATATCCAGGATATATATTTTTTTGCTGTTAGTGACAGCTTTGGGGAGTACCAGTATTAGTAACCAGTGCTCATTCATTTAAGTAAAATTATATATTTTTTAAGTAATTGTATTATTTTACTTAAAAAATGTATTATACTTAAAAGTATTATACTATTTTACTTAAAAATGTATTATACATTTTTAAAGTAAAATAGGAAAGACTGCATTAATACAAAGTATTTCTATAGGGTGTGTTCACTGCACTCAAGTTGCTTCCCTCTGCACTACATTGCAGGTGCTTCCATCCCCCAGAATGAATAATGACAGTCAACAATAGAAGCTGACAAACAAAACAAAATCATGCCAATCATCAGGATGTCACTCTTTCTGGTATTGGAGGACACTGGACTCTTGGATGGTGGGGAAATATTTGACATCACTCTTAGGTATCGTGACTCCAGCACAACATCTGTAAGGTTTCAGAACATTTTATGCCATCTTGGATGAGAGTGCAACTTATTTAAGTCACCCAGACAGTGTAGCTGGTGATTCTCCCTCAGAAGATGGATACACACCCCCAATCCCACTGTTAGTGTCAGCAGAGTCAAAGCTCACACAACAAGGGATTTATATGGATAGCTCTGAGATCCTCAGCCACCAAAGACAAGCCTTTGAACTGCTTTGGGTGGATAAAAACCTCAACTCGATCTATCTGGTTCTTTATTCCTGGCTCACAGGACAAACCTGTAAAGTTTTGGCTCTTTGAATTTGGTGCTAAAAATGGCAGAGAGAACAGGGTGCTGCTGTCCTCATGGCACATTCTCCACCACAGCATACCCTTTGGGAATCACTGGCACTTGGGCTGCATTTACCTTGGGAGATTTTGCACTTTTCCACAGCTTTAACCAGGGGCATTGCAAGCTACCAAATTCTAAATATAAAAACCATAATAAATTATAGACTAAATCTAAGTATACGTATCAGCAAGCTTCTCACAAATGGAAAGTGACATGATTTAATATCCACAGATCTATGAAATAAAGGGGAAAATGGCATATCTGAATCAAATTGTGATATGGATTTTTTTTTTTTAAACAAACAGATATCTATTTTCTTAGTTACATCAGCTGAAGGCTCTAGACTTGCATTTAAAGTTAATGGAATACATCTTACAGAAAACATTCCAAAAAAATACTGTGTGGCCTTCAAAATGGTAATATTTTTTCTAATTATCTTTGTTGGTTTTTTGTTGTTGTTGTTGTTGTTTTTTTTTTTTTTCCCCTAAGCATAAAATATTTGGAATGAAAAGATGACTTAGCAGTCCTTTCTTCAAGGCATGGTGGTTAAAGATAATTCATGTTTTCTATTTTAGCTAAGGTAACAGTTTTGAAATTATAAGGAAGTTGATTAATAGGAACCTTGGAAAACTGGCAATCTGTTCACGTGCATAAACTTAGACTGAGAAGGGCCAAGTCATTAGATCTGGCACATTTAGGACCTAGTGATAGCCCAGGTTCCCACTTGGAACTGTAACCTGAGAGATCTATTGCAAAAAAACCCAGGAGCTCACCAAGTGAGGCAAAGGGGATCAGTTGAGCCAGACTTGTCAGCAGAGAAATCAGGTGGAACAAACTTTATGTCAGCAGATAACGACAGAATTGTAAAATTGGAGAATTGATAAGGCTGGTATCTCTGAGGAAGGACAAGAGCCCACCTAGTGTCAGGTGAAAACTTTTCAGGTGAAAACTTTTCAAGACTGGAGAGAAATACAGAGCATCTGTTGACACAAACCTTCATCTAGGCAGACCTGTCCTGATGGCATCTAAGGGGAGTCAAATTTGGTGGCTGAAGCAGTCTAATTAAATTCATAAAGGAGTCCTGTGTGAGTGAACACTATATGTGAAGCAATCGAGCCAGCACAAACTGTCCATTTTTTAAAGCCTTGCTGATTTCTGGGAACAGTTATTTATGTCCCACTCCTCAATGTGGTGCTCATCTTTCCAGGAACTACTAACTAGTTTGAAAGTAAAAAGAAAAATATTTGAACTTTGGATTTCTAGTTCAAGTTCCAAGCACCTGAGAGTTTCTGTTTTAGGATTAAAACTCACATATTTTGTTTGAACTGAGAGAGAAAAAACCCCAAAAAACAGAACAAATCGAAATGCTAGACATAATATTTGGACCGATTCTTGATATTGTTAGTGACACCTAATAAAAAAAGAGTGTGCAATGTGGTTTGCCTGATTTCTTTTGACATGAGTGTGGTGGTTTAACCCAAATCTGCGTCTGAGCACCAGAGTCATTCACTCGCTCCCCCACAGTGGGCCTGAAGAGACATCCCAAAGGATAAAACTGTGAATACCCATGTGTTAGCGAGGAAAACACATAATAATGGATGATTATGAGGTGCTTTAATGAGAGCTCTGGGAGTCGGGGTACAGACCCAAATCCAACTCCAACGAGGGCCCAAAAGGGGCCTAGTATTATACCATTTCATTACATAACTAAACTTCCATTGTTCTATTATAGATACCCAAAATGAATTTTGGTAAATATCTTCCTTTATGATTCTCATGATTCTAGTTTAAGATAATAACCACATTCAGCTACCAACAATCGTTACAATTATATCATCTGTCTCATGATGATTCGGTACAGTTTCACCCGACCTAGTAAAGGATAACTTTATTTCCAAGTACAAATCGTCCCAACCTTTTCCTTCTCCCCCCATCCCGATTACCCAGGCAAAGTCATACTTGATTTGGTTAGAACAATGAAAGCCACATCCTGGTTGCAGTGAAGCTGAGGTTCTATTCCTCAGCTTTGTGGCCACAGAAATTATTAACCCTACCTTAACACATGGGTTAAGATAAACACAGGTAGAGGTGAGGCTAAAGCCACACAAGCAAGCAAAACAAAAAAATTCCCTTCTTCCCGTGAGCAGGCAGGTGCTCACCCTTCCCCAGGAGAACAGGGCCCCATCACATGTAATGGTGGCTTGAAAAGTTAAACCCCATCACTCTGAATGACCTTGCTTTCCTGCCTCTTCCCCCAGCTTTATGCTGAGCCTGCTGCCACATGGTCCTTTGGGGTCATGTTATGTCAAATATAACACTCAAATATAACAAATATAACCATTATGCCATGTTGTGCCATGCCACTGCCATGGCTGTGCTCCTGCAGGACTCACAGTGCACCCCCAGCCTCCTCACTGGAGGGGTGAAGAGAGGAACAAAAAAGGCCTTGACTTTGTGTAAGCACTGCTCAGAGAGAGCAAAAACATCCCTGTGTTGTCTACACCGTTTCCAGCATAAATCCTAAACACAGCCCGAACTACCTACTACGAAGAAAATTAACTCAATACCAGCCAAAACCGCTGGGAGGAGACTGCCAAAATCACTTCCCACTCCTACAGGAAACAGTTTCACTGGTGTGATTCTGGCAATCTGTTTTGGAAACCATCAGTCTGAATGGCTTAACTGGAGCTGACAGAAGTTGCTTAGATAGCATTTCAAGGCAATTAATTTGATCTGGAAAACTGACATTCTGCAAATCATTTTCCCATATATCTGTTAATTCGCTTGAGTATAGACTCTTGCCTCATCCTGTATATATTTTCATGCATTTTACATTTTCATACATCTAAAATGTGCATTTCAAAGAGAGAGAAAGATAAAGAGAGCAGTTTTTACATATCTCCTTCAGTCTTACTTCGATAAGACTGAAGAAAGCATTATTGAGGGAAAAAAGTTCAGGTTCTGGAGCCATACTTTCTTGTGTAGGTTATACCACTATATTATATATATTTATATATATATATATAATACATATTATATATATATTATATATTATATTATATATACTACATTATACCTTAATGTAGTGATACAGAGAGATGGTGCTTTCTTGTCATCAGAATTTTTTTCATCTCTTACATTCCATATCTTCCATAGCTGTCTTGCTGGTCTATAGATCCTAAGGTGTGATCACTCTGCAGTCAAACTGAAACTTTAACTCCTGTGAAAGTTTGTGTTACACTTAGCCACAACTGGCATTCATCACAAACCATTCAGCAGACAAAGAGCTCAAAACATAAGCAGCATGGTTGCCGCAAGAACTACCAAATGAGGCAACTGTTGCTTCTTTTCTCCCAGAGACTGTGATTGCAGTAGTCATTTGACGTATGGAATCTGAACTTGAGTTGACTTTGTTGAGGTAAAATGCAGAGCTCACACAAGTGCAAGTCACTATTGCTTTTGCAATATTTGGGAAGGCTTCTGGGAATTGGACCAGGAAAGCAGAGGCCAGATGTTTTGGTTCTTATCGCACTGTAGGTATAGAGAAAGTTAAAATATAATGGTGACAAAGAGGAAAGATAAGGCAAAGTGAAAACAACCTTTTGGAGTCTGAGAGAGAAGCTAGAAAACACTTATGGAAAGGGCAAGAACATGCAAATAAAATCCTGCCCCAGAGTTGCAAAGGAAATGGACGATCAATTAACACTTTTTGGTTGTATTTGGTTTCTGCTACCTAATTTGTAAATCATGTTTGCAGTGTGATTCTCCTCCTTTTGGTGGAGAAATCGAAGCCTCTTTCATAACTCTGGGAGAGAAACAGAGTGTTTCTCTTAAACCAGACTCACCGCTGGAAGCTGTCCAAAGAACCTGTCGTAATACTCTATAGCAAAGACATGACTGAATCACTAAACATAATACAGAGCAAGAGCAAGCTTAGCATTCCTGGAAACTACTGATGTATTTTCTATTAGTTCCATTTCTCATTAACTCCTGGTACATGACGGGTAAACAACTCCTACTTCTCCTTTAAGACGAGAACGGCTACTATAAGTAGCTTTTTTTATTTCTAGACTACGGCAGACAGAAAACATCCTACCGGGTATTGATTTTATTGGATGGCAGGACTAAGCCCTGCTTTCAGATGGAAGTAAGGAATGTGAGCTTGGAGTCACATGCAGGGGCTGTTTGACAGAATGACGCGATGGAGACGTCCTTTGGTTGCCATGGTGACGGCTCATCTGCTTATATGGCCAAGAAATAGGGCTTTTCATTTTTCCCTCTAAGAGGAAAAAACTGCTAACTCATAATAACAAAGTGATTTGGTTTTGCACCAAAGCATAGCTAATGCAAATACCATTGCCCGGTTTTAATTTGGACGTGAAATTAATATCCTAGAGCAAATAATGTGAACAAATAACTTTCTCATCCTCTACCTACTTGCTCCCATAGAATTTTTCACCGCAGCAACTGTTTACCTCTGCCGTGAACCTCCAGTATATCTGCAACAAATTGGATTTCTAGAATAACTGCCACGAGCTCCCAGAATAGTGTGGTAACTTTAATAAATTTATTTCAAAACGGGATTTAATTTTATTTTCGCTCAAGCCATCCAGATGTTAGAGCTGAACAGATTTTACCGGCATTTTCTATCAATATTTTCCTGAATATTTAAGTGAATTCTGTTCAGCTTTGGCCATATTCTGTTTCTGTTTATCTTCTTCAATTGCCCTCTGACCAGTCTCTGTTAGTGGAAATGTTTACAAGAAGCTCATACAGAAATGCACAGCTGAAGCTTTTGAATTTTTTTTTCTTTTTAATGTACACAGGGAATATTTTTGTTAGGATTGCCCGCATTCAAAATCCAGGATGAGCAACACCAAGATGTGACTAAGATCAATTTCATGTGTCAGCCAGAAGTAGCTATTTGATAACACTTGATATCTTAACTATTTGATTTGAGATGCAGCACTATTTTTCCTTAAGCAGTAGAAAAATCAGTAGAATATTAGACAAAACAAAACAAAAAGCCAAAGGAAATCGTGTTCTGTCTGCAAGAGTTCCAAATGAAAAATTAAATTCTCGGTTAAGATTATTTGCAGATACATCAGTCATGCCTTAATTAAATGTAGCTGTCATTTCATTGTAGTAATCCTCATGCTGTTTCAGGAACCAAAATAAAATAAATATTAAGAACAACCTGATATGGAAAGCCTTACAGAAATTACAGATGTATTTGTGAGGCATTGAAGTCATCCTCTCATTCAACTCATTCAAAATCAGAATGCATGATCATGTTATTTTATCAAACGCAGTAGGGGCTCTGTGGCCTCCAGAAAGTATTTTTGTAGGTTACAATAACAGTAATTGCAGTGTGACACTTATTTCCATGTGGTACTTATTTCCAGATGTCCCCTTGATAAGCGTGCCAGATAGAAAAACCAAAAAAAAAAAAATCTAAAAATACATTTTAGTTGGCATGCAGCATCAAATCTGTGGGTACCTGTTGAAGAATAAGCCTGTTTGCTTTGAATTAATCGTGATACTTGTTTTGAATGGTTTTCCCCTCAGACATATTGCATTACACAGCATATTATAAACACCTTTTATAGAGCAATGCACAGCTATACATTTTGAGTAGCAGTAGCCTTTCCTGATAAAACAGGAATTACTTTTTTTAAAGGAAAATATGAGTTTTCACAAATGCCTGTGAACACAAACCTCCAAATAGTCATCTAAAGTCTAGAAATGCATCTTTATTGTCTTTTATAGATGGTCCATTTTATTATAATGATGGTTTTGAGGTTGCAAAAATTACAACAGCTTCCTGCAATTAGCAATGGTGATAATCTACACAAGGAAGCAAGGACTAAAACTCCTGGAAGCAACCACTGAGATTCCACCAGAGCCATTCCCACTGCAAAATATTTGTACAAATTCTGTGAGATGGTAGGCCCTCCAAGGTGTTTGATAGGATCTAAGTCTCTCTACTCTCTTTTGAAATTATGTTTATGTTATTTATCAATTTGTGGTTATAAATTTTGAGTTTGTTTTCATCCAATTTTTTCCACTGCAGATTTTAAAATGTTGCTAATAAGATTAATAATACAAGTAGGCTAATAATGAAAGTATGCTGAGGGTAAGCTTGGGTGCTTTTTGGTTGTTTTTTTCTTTAATTTCAAAGATAAAGCAAATCAGCCACAGGTAAACTAACCATCTGCTTTATTCCTGAGCAAATATTTCCCACACTGCAGTTCCTATAAACACATCTGTTTCAACTCCACGCTAGCAAACAAGTAAATCCAAGTGAACAAATTTAAAGGCTTAAAGGTCACTTGCCTTCTCAACTGTGTCACACAGGTGTAGGACCTTGCCAATGTGTTTCTCCAGTCCATATTTAGTTACCTTTGCATGCCATCACTGTCTGGCTAAATTTCAGCTGTTAATTTGGAAAGCAAGCTTCCCAAGCAGTGAGGAATCTCTCCTAACCACAGAGCACACTGACACCCTCACCCTGGTGCTGGCCTTGGCAGACACACACCAGGGACACTCTCTGTGGTGTCAGCTCTGAGAGGTCTGTGCCTGGCTCCCAGCAGTGACATTTCTGCTCCTAACCCAGCCTCAGATGCTGCTTGAGCCGAGGTGACGTCCGTCTCAGCTCCTCATCAGAGTGCCTCTGGGCTGCAGCAGCAGGTGTTCCCCTTGGCCTGCCATCTCTTGCCTGAAAGAATATGCTGAACTTTAATTGAAAATTACCTTCCTGGAACAGACAGAACTCGCCCAGTTTCCTGCCATCCATGTTCTCTTAAGCACGCACCCCACAGAAAATAGCTATAATTAGTCCATGCCTGGCCTGTGGCTTAGATCAGTCTGAAACTCACTTCTCCTTGCCACGTTCCTCACTTGCACCTCTCCCCAGCAAGTGCTTGTGGATGCACACTGTGCCTTACCTTTTGGGTAATAGGTAAAATCACTGGCCAAGAATCTTTTGCTTCAGCACTCTGCAAAAGAACCTTGGCCATTTTAACATCCTGATAATCTCCCACTGCATGCAAGCAGAGGATGTACCTACCAGGCACCACACAGGAGCATTTTTCAGCCTCCTTGATGAAGGAAAAAGGCAAAGGCGTGGTGTAGGATCATGGCATTGCTAGTTGAAGCCCAGGTGCTTGGCTGGATTGGGGAACCAGCCACCTGGGCAATGGGCAGGGAGATGCTGTTTGAGGACCAGAACCTGGCAGCTGAGTGCCAGGGAAGCCTTGGCCTCAAGTCATTTTTTTTTTTTCTTCTAGTTCTGTTGTGTTTTTTGTTGTTGTTCTTCTAGTAAGCATATGACAGGAGATCCTGGCACGTGGGACATTGTGCTGGTGGTGACCATGGGCTTTTGGCTTGGGTCATGGAGGGAGCTGGAGCTACACAGGCACCAAATGCTCTCTGTACAGGTGGTGTCACTCAGCAGTGGGAAAACTTACTTAGATAATGGCAGAAATTTGTATTCTGCTGGGGTAGAAAGTGTCATTAATCACCCACACAGGGAATGAATTTGGCCTCTTCTACTACCCTCAGCATTGCTTTGATATAAAAGCAAGGGATGTTTCAAGATAAAACAATTGCAGAGCATTCCTTCCTGTTGTGTTTTATTACAGTGCTTCCTGCAGTTTCTATGTTTCACCTTATGACTGAAAGCACAGTTATAAATAAGTTTCTGTGTGATCTAATCCAAGTTTGGTTCCTTGAGAGGGGCAAGCTCATCAAACCTTGTTATTGTCATAAGTATCTCAAATCTGGAAGCAAATGTGTGCAGTTACAGCCTCTGAAAAGAGCTCCAGCAATTTAAATAGGTGGGATCTTCCCAGTGCTCTTTTTAAATTAGGTCCCTGGAATTAAAAAAAAATATTATATGATATAATTGCTATCCATTAGATAAAAATGTATTCTGAAATCAAAATAACTCATCCCCAGACTGAAACAGAGAAAGGTTTATTAAAAAATACTGAGGAGCACATTTCATTTTTCAAGCACCTTGTAGAAAGCACAAACTGAATGATTTAAACTTTTTAAAGAATTTCATTTTTGTTCAATATAACTTTAAGAAAAAAAAAAAGGAAGTTATTCATATGTTTCATATTTCAATTGAGCTAATTTTCTTGGGGAATTTAAACCAGAAAATTTTGAACCTTGTGTTTAGAATTAACTGAGGAATTTATCAGAAAACTTTTTTTTACTATAACTCAGATAATCTTATATGACAACATTTCTTCTGTTACTTTAAAAAAATAGAATTAAATACTATTCCAAATTGCATACACATTGTCCTCTGTGTTCTAATCTGTATGTCATACTGCTGGAAATACAGGCTAAAGTTTTATAATTGCTTACTGGCCTAATACATTGAAATAAATTAACAAAAACCACTTGAATTCAACTAGGGAACAGAATGCAACTTAGATTACAAGTTTATTAGAATTGAGTTTCAAATGTAAACTTAAAGAAATTTTCTCAAGTCCAATATGTAAAATTTCTCTCAGGGACATGTCTCTACACTTTTCTACATTAGGAATACTCAACCTATGCAGGCTCTATAAAATCCAAGAAGCTTTTAAAAAACAATCTGCTTTCATGTAATCACAGTGGTGCTCCAGTAAGCCAAAATTTTTCACTACTCAAGCACTTGACAAACCTCAGTTTGCACATAAACCAGCTTAGAGTCCTGCATATTATTCTGAGGACTCAGAAAATAAATAAAAAATCATAGCTGATCTTGTGAACTGTTACATTGTGATAGGAAGATAGATGGTTAATTATGTACAAGGAAAAACTAAGATATCAAAAAAATACAATTTTAGGCCAATAATATTAAAGTTTTAAATTTTCATTTCTTCTTTAAAGTTTTGAGTGAATGTTGGATGGTTTATATGGCATCTTTTATTGCATATTAAAATTTTTTATTACCTATTAACATCTTTGGGATGACTACAGTTGAATGGATATTTTCAGATTGATGCTTTGGTAAAAAAAAGGGGAATGACACACTGCAGAATTCATTGGTACATTAACAAAAAGAAAAAACAAACAAACACAATTTTTAGTTTAATACCAACAGGTATTAAACTAAATATCCATTATATTTGTGGGTGTGGCTTAGAAAAGTTTAAACTTCCAAATAAGCACCAGATAAGTTATTCCTTGTACGTTGGAAGTCTTCAGCCTTGATTAAGTTGATTTACAGTGTAAGAATGTGGGTTTAGTGCTGACTGCATTGTGTGAGTAGATACTCATTGCTCAGGTAAAAGAATGACTGCAGCTGAGTCACTGTGGAGTGCTCCCCATAAAGGAAAAAATAAAGGATAAGAAAATTATCTGAGTTTGTTTAAGGCACGGAAAAAATTGTGCTGCCTCATGAATACAGGTAGTTGCATCTTAGTTCTCAAGAATTAACCCAAAATTGTATATCTTAAGCAGATAAATTTAATTCTGCCACCATAGCAGAATTAAACTTTGTCAAAATCAGACTGAGCAAAATGATAATTTTAAATTCATGAAGGCATCCTGACTTTGGTTTATTTTGAATTCTTGCTTCAGTTCCTCTATTTTTAAAGGTATTTCTTTTAAATGTGTGCGTGTTTTTGTTTTTTTTCCCCTAGGATTGTAAAACTTTAGCCAATGATTTTTATGCATATTTGAAATTTCTGTGCATTATTAGGTTAATCTGGTTTTAATTTTTTAAACAATAATTCAGAAAAAATTTAAAGGCAATCAAAATCCCGAAACTTTTAGAAATAATTCCTAATCTTGAAACAGTTATGCAATTATAGGTGGAATTTGTCAAGAGTTGTATGCTGCTGTAAAACCCTAAATGATGTTACTAAACCAAATCCACAAATTTTACTTATTCTACTGGCATATTTATCTTCTCTGCTGGTTTCCAGTAAGAACTGCTGCCATGTGGAGTCCTGAAGTACCCTCATGCTTCTGCCATCAGACCTCTGGCTCTGACTTGCAATAAATCCTTCCTCAAAGGGAATTTAGCCAGCTGTCCCTAGCTGCTGCTCGAGATTTTTACAAAAGGTTGCAAAGATATGCACAAAAGGAGTGAATGTACTCATCAAATTTTTGCTCATCCAGATATACACATGTGCTGGAAGTGATGTTGTATCAACTCCAGCTCTTCCAGTTGGCATGCACCCACCATGCCCTGAAAGCTTTTATAGGATCAACAACCAAAACGAGTGAATTTTGTTGTAAAATTGTCTTTACTTTAAGCATTAAAAACATTTAGGGTGGGGAAAAAAAAACAGGATTAGAAACTTATCTAATGGGAAAAAAAGCCCTGAATATTAAGGAGAATTAACTTCTGTATTTTTTTTATGAAAATATGGTTTTGGAATATATGTAATGTACCTGATTCTTAGGTCGCCTTTTCAGTAGTAGCATTAATTTTATTTTTAGTGTATTTTTTTAGTGTATTTTAACATACAAAATTTCCTCAGCACTGAATAGCAATAAAAATCTCAGTAAAGATATTACACATGCAGTTCATTTACTCTGCTTTCTTCACACTGCCTGATCCTACCCAGGATTATTTGCAAATAATAGAGGAAAAGACTGACAGAGTGGAGGTGTTAAATAATAGTTGGGTGATTTATCCTCCCAACTATTCACAAGCTATTTTTGCATTCAAATGATAAGGGAATACTGAAGCTTATTGAAGCTTCTCATGCTCTTGAGGATGGGACAAATACACAGGGACTGCTTTTGCTGATTTTCTAATATGTATCTTACTATTCACCTCCTAATTTCCTCATGATTATATTTGCTGTTTTTCATTTAGAGTTACAGGAGAATATCTCTCTTATCTGGAAAAGTCTGCCTATTAAAGAAAGATCAAAAACACTAATATGGTTGCATTTTTAAGGCATGAAAATGGAAGGCAAATTTAAGCACTTTATTATTATTGGTTGAACTCACATTTTTGTTTAATGCCATTCTCAGGTTTTTATGTGCTTGATTCATGGTTTATGAAGGATTAAGGCTGGCAGTCTCAACTTTCAAAGTGATCCAGGGAAACAACCCCAATCTATTCCTTTTAATTCTGAATAAGTCTCATTCTTATTCTAGAAAGAAAATCAAATTCATGGTGTGGGCTCGAGTGGGGAGAATTTATCCTATATTATTTGCAAGTAAAGCATACATGTGTTTATGGCTGGTTAAGGGAAGGGTTTGTGCTGCCTCTGTCATTTATTACAGAAGTATAGCCACGCTGGGAGTATAATTCCTGTTGCCATGGAGTAGCAATGCATATCAATGTTAGACAAATTTTAGGCTATGAAATGAAAAATATACTGGGCTAGCTCTAAAACAGAAAAGGGGTATTAAAGCAGAAGGAACATAATAACTCAAGTCTTGAATTTGCACAAAACTTACCTTTCTTTCCCAGTGTGTCCTTTAAAAAAAAGACAAATAATGGTGTCCTGATGATACATTTCATCTAAATGAGATCACAATGTCCTCCAATTTTCCATAATAAAATTGAACTAGTATTGACTGTCACAACTGTATAAAATTCACTGGTAACACTTGAAAAGTTCAGATGTCCTGTTCAAACACCAACCGATTCACACTGTCTTTATCTGCAAGACATGCTGCCATAAATGTGAGAGAAAAAAAAAAATTAACAAAAGGAGTGGGGTTGTTTTAATACAAACTACTTATGTTCTATTCCAGTTTATAACCAGAGTAAAAATACTTGCTTATTTTAAAACAGCAAACTCAAAAAATTCTAGTTTTCAATATCTGAAAACTCAAAAAAAAAAAAAAAGCCAATTAGATTAACTTTCTGTTGCTGCAAGCTCTGAAAATAAGAAAAAACTGCACAGAATCTACCATCACGACTCAGTTGAAAACCATTAATACCTTGATCCCTGGTATTAGCAATTGTGCTCTCTGTTGCTCAGGGAGGAAAAATTAGGGACTATAGGGCAATAAAATGAAGCAGTAATGGCTTTTACAACTGTGGTCCACGCTCCCCAGAGCTTCATAAACAGCAGCAGAACTTTTCAGAGATGTTTTACTTGTGTATGGGGCTGCTGTCAGCACCAAGGCCAGCAGAACAAAGCATCCCATCAGGAAATATGTCCTGGAGTGGGGAGTATGCTCTGAACAAAGGGGGTTGCTAAATCATAGGAGGCTGGACAGAGCAGTGGAGCCAATGTGGTTATCATGTCACCCTCCCCTTTATTGTTTACAGCAGTGACTTTTATACATTCAAAACCTAGCTGACATTACAGCTCACACAAAGTGTGTAAACCATCTCTGTCTTAAGGTGGTTAAAGTATCAGAGCTACAATTCTGCATATCAAACCTCATTATTGCCCGGAACACCTTAATGTCAGAAGGGAATTTTTACAGCTGGGAATTTTTCCTGTGTCACAGAGGCCAACAGGCCTTAGGGCTCAGTCTGGAATTGCTCACGCTGTCCTCACTCCTGCAGCAATGCTCTGCTTGCAGAGCAGCCACTCTGGTGTCTCATCTAGGGCTGGCAGAGACAAACATTTAGAAAATCAGGCTGTGAGAGAAGGGACGCCCACTGCAAGGTGGTTCAGAAGAGAGTAGCCATTCATTCACACAGAGACACATGTGGAGTGAGCTCCAAAATTCTCTGTTGGCATCTACACCACCTAGAAAATATGATGGTTAAGTGAAATTAAAGGCAAAGTCGGATAGCAAGGGAAATGCAAATCCAATGGTTCAGTATAGCTCAGTGTGTTGACATTTGGTGTTGACAAAACAAATGTAATACATGTGATTTACAAAGGCTTTAGTCATCCCCTATGACTGTTACATTCCTTACTGAATGGAAACTTAATTTTTATAGCTGCCTACAATTATGTATGTGCAGCTGTATTCAAGCATATTTGGAATGTATTATCAGGGTTCTCCTTGAATGCTTTTATTTTTTCCAAAACAGAAGAAAGAACTGAAACCAAGAATGTCATAGATAATAAACAGTTTTACTCAGAGTCATGGAACACTGCCCAAAAGTTCTGATGCTGAAGAATGAAACTAAAAAAAAAAAAAAAAAAAAAGTAACTGATAAGACTGAAACTGAACCCCATTTTTAATAGTGCTTTCATGTGGCTGCAGACTCTACTACTAATGTCCTTATTTGTGTATCTTTGCAATGAATGGAATGTTTTTCATTCCATCTGCCCACGCTGGCATCATCCTGCCCTTAACGATGATGGGATGGTGAGTTGGCACTACCTAATATTCATCTTTAGATGTGACTCTGCCCTGCAGTTATTTAGGAGAACTTTTCAACAGTCTCTTGGCTTGTCTTTCTGAATAGACATACTTATCTATGAAAAATAGTGAGTTTGTTCTCTGTTGCTTTTTTTTTTTTTTTTTAACTAGAGTATTGGTTTTTACCTGCCAGCAACATCCTAAATAAGAAGAGTATGAAAATTTATTTTTTGAAAGCTCTACTGGATATTTGATCATATTTTATTTCAAATTTTGATCAAAATGTTACATAAGATTGATTGTGTCTTTTGATTACTGCTTTCCTGGACATCCTGGACATTTGATTTACATTCTAGGAGTATGTGAATCAAATGCAAATTCTGCCTAGAAGGAGTAAACCAGAAATAATTTAAGAAAGAAGCAGAAGAGTCCTGTTCTGGACCAGTCTGACTGCCTGGCCCAACTAACCACAGACATCTGTGTGACAGACTTTTAAGTCTGTTTGGGATGACAAAACACCTGTCCTCTGTGTCCATGATTCAGGGACCTTCCATGACAAAAAATTATATCCCAATGAACATAAGACTTTCTGCTGTGGGCTGTTGTGTTTCAGATGTTGTTTCCCATCGGAGGAGGGAGTGAGAGTTCCGCTGCTCCCATCAGATATGATGTTCAGAATCAAAAGAGAATATCCTAAACAAATTTACACAAACAGAAACTGCCCCCATGATGCTTCTTTCCTTCAGACTTGGAAGTTTCAGTGTCTTTATAGCTTCACAGTTTCTTTATGGCTTTGTCATCTCAACAAATAGGAGCATAAGAATAATTCAGAAGTGCTTAGAAAGGGTCAGTGTTAGAAGAGGAAGAATGGCTAGATATTAGATTCTATATATAAAACTATACTTTGCATGTAGTCACATACAGGATTTGAATCTTGTAATAAATAAGTATTTTCTACAGTACTGAAATAATTTGTGCTTCAAATGCTAATTTAATTGTAACTGAACTAGGAATAACTTACATTTTTAAAATAAACCAATAAAACATTAGTTAGACTAGCAGTAAATTCTTGGTTCATTTATAAGACAGGCTCCCTTTTTCCCCTAACAGTCTTTTGATGGTAACATCAGGGGTGGTTTTTTACTAACTATTCCTTATTGCTCCTCTTGAAACAAGGTCTATTTTCTTTCTTTAAAATCTTTGGGAACAGATAGTTACTGTCAAATTCTTCAATACTTTGTGTTGCCTATTCAGAATTTGATTTCCCCTCCTGACACAGCCCATAGGAGACTTCAAGAGCAACACTTATTCTAGGAGCTATTTAATTCCTCCCTCAGCACAGATGCTGGGTTCTTGACTTGTGGAGGAAAAGATAAGGGATGAATGGGATTAATGAGCACTTAAAAGAAGAACAATTCCTATAAAAGTTATAAATGAAAAGTTATATTTAAAGAATAGAACCCCTTGGGGTTATTCATGCTGAAAATTTTTATGCTTCTATTAAACCAAAGATTTTTCAGAGAGACTAGTACTAATACTACTGCATTTAATTTGACTATAAAACAGTATTTAATTGATATCAAGCTACTTCTGAAAACCACAAGTCATCATAATAGATCTCAATAGGACTGGGACATTTCAGCATCAAGAGCACTATGGTACACGTTCACTGGTATGAACACATGGAAAAGGGACAGCCAAGCTGACAATGTGAGGAGCTGAGGAAGGAAAACATGTTACTTGGGATTGAGATGAGAAGGGATTATTTTGGGCAGGAGATGTATTTCTAAAAGTTTTTCTGAAAAAAATTGCATCACCATCAAAATTGGTTGGGAGAGATGACTGGTATGAACATAAATATTAATGAAACAGTTAACATTTCTGCTTTCAAGCTAGGTGAAGTTAACGGTAACAGAGAGATTGCATGTTAATAAAACAGAGTGAGCAAATTATTGATATATTAGTTATTCAGCCAGTCTGAAACAGAATTTGGGGGATCTATAGTTGGTTTTACATGCCTTTAGAGCTGTGTTTCTTTATGCTGGATGTAAACATCTACTAGAATATAACATTTGGGGGACTTGTATTTTTACTTGACTTGAGATTTGTAAAGCATGTATATATAGTCCATAGATCTACACAATATTTTTATGTAACTTTGAATACAAACACAAAGGGCTTAATGACATTTTTCCATGTTGATTTTTAAGCATCTGATATTGTTTATACCAGAAATATTTACCAAAAGTATTTACCAAAATTAAACAGAATTTGCTTTCTGCAATTGTTCTTTTCACCTGTTTAGGGTTCATGTAGGCAGTGCTCTGTGACAGAAAAATTCACAGCCTAAGCTGTTTGGAAAAATGCTTTGGTCTGAGACATACACCTGATAATGTCATTGCATTTCTCTGACTTTTATAAACTAGTTGAATATTTGTACATATTGAAGAGGAGTATTTACCTAAGTATAGAAACTTTTAGAATCAGACCTGAAAAGTAAAATTCTTGGTGTGTTAAAATGAAATCCATGTGGACACATGCAATAAAAGCAGAAAGAATAATGGCAAGTAGACTTCCTGTCTCTAAATATCTTAAATTTGCTATAATTTTCTGCTAAATCATTGCTACTTATACAATTAAGACTGAAGCCACATAAAAGACTGCCAACTTTTTATATTTATTTAAAAAACCAACAAATCACAATCACTGGATGAGGTTAACTTTGCAGATCATTAGCAGGTAGATTCACATTCTCCTACAACCTGGACATCAGACAGTTGTGGCATTTCATAGAAATAATATATATCGCTTGTTTAATAGTGTAAAATAGCTAATTTTTAGATTTATGAACTCTAATATACCAAAATCCTCAGCTGACATAAACCAGTGAAGCTGTACTATTTTATGTGAGACGAAACTCAGACACTGAGTCTCAAAGGCTATTTGTAATTTTGGAACAATCTTTTGGAATAATGTATATACTTTTATGAATAACATGGTTTTCAAAATGTGCACACTTTGGTCAGTGTTTGGTAGCTGGGAAAGTTTGAGTTATGAGTATTTTATTCAATTGGGAAAATATTGTCCTTGACTATTATAAATATATGTACTTCTTTGCTGGATTTGCTTTTGTTCCTACTAAAAACTGTCAAAGCTATTGACTTATATTGTGAGTCTTTTCCACTCTATACACATTGCAATCTCTCAGACACATATTTGAGGTAGGAATAATATTTTTAATAAGTAAATTTGTAAAACCACATAATGGAATTCTTATTACAGGCAAAAATTTGAGGTACAGTACATGGGCTATAAGCCAGGCCACTACTTGAATATTTTTTCTGCTAAGAAAGTTGGCTTTTGCATGTGTGATTTCCCAAGCCTCAGTGACAAAATGACAGACACTTGTAGCTCTTAATTATTCATAAACCACATTAATGATACTTAGAAAATGCAGTCATTAGAAAATAATTAAAGAATAACAGTCCATCTATATTACTACAGTTTGTGAACAAGTTGTTCAAATAAAAAGAAGCTTTGAAATGATATTTCAAATTGGATGACCACATATATTTATGTACTTGTCTATTACATTTTAAGGATCTTTTTCAATGATTTTTTTTTTCAGTGCCATGTAAGGGAAATACCAGTTCCCTTCAGTATATCATAATTAGCAAACCTAACATGACAGCATTTCAAAAGTAGTCAAGAAGAGGAAAAAGATGTGACGATTAGAGAAGGATGCACTATACACTGATACAGATTGTTCATGATAGTCTCTTTATTATGGATGATGCATATACCTGCCTTCTAAAACAAATTAGAAGAAAAAGAAGTCAAATCATTGCTACATATTATGTCTGTTGAAATAACATATGCTTGCTTCATATCTATGCACTTGCATTAGCCCAGTGATAGAAGAAAAGGTGCAAAGAGAAAATGTGCAAAGCTACTCCAAATGAAACTACGTTGTTGCATACAGTTACAGTTTAAATACAATAACTACCCTGTTTGATATTTATATATTCCTTAAGATTCTCTTTGCTGGTAAATATTTAATAATGCCAAGCTCTTTTGTAAACGTGATGTTTGCAATGTAGGTGACCACCAATAAAATTATCCATCCGTAAGGGTTCAAGGTGTGTTGATAAATCATATTCAGGTTGCCAACATAATTGAGACTGTGATATAGGAAAGGGATTCTTGCAGGATAAGGTAGCACTCAATAAGGCTGTAAATCTTCAGTGTTTTGCATACAGGGAGGGGACAGGGATGTTCACTGCTCCTTCACAGAGGTCCTTTGGCTTCATTGGGGCTCAAATCAGATATGGATAGGAAGTAGGAAAGGGATGGGACTCTGCAGATGCTGCAGACTTTAGGAATTTTAGGAATAAATCTATCCAGGGCTGATGACTGCTGTAGGACAAGTACACCATCTAAACCACCCAGATAGAACTCTTAATAATGCAGTTGTGCTATGCTAACCTTTCACACGGGGGAAAATTTAATGACCTGGAATATAAAAGAGCACACTATGGCTCATCCACTTTCACAGAAGCAAGTAATCTCAGACATTTCAAACTTCATCTCCTTAGCACGGACAAGAAATCATTATTATTTTTACCAGTCATCTTTATGTTGACCATAAAGAGTCAGATCTTGGGAGGTGCTGAGTTACATTGCCAGGCTTGTTGTCAGTGAGCAGCTGGTAAGGCTGCTGATTGTCTTGCATGAATCACTTTGACTCTCTTGAGGCAACAGACTCGGATTAAAAGCAACCATTACTGCAGATTTAAGCATCATTCATTATTCTTCTACTTTTGCAACGAGTAGTTTTGCAATCCTTACCTAAAACATACTTCAGAAGGGCAGCAAATGCAAAAGTAATCTCAAGAGGGCAGCAGATATTATCCAAAATTTTCATCCATAATAATTTAAACAAAATTATCAACTCTCCCCCCAAAGAAGAACAAGAGATAAATTTCTCTAAAATTATTGCTATATTTAGCAGCTCATAACATCACCGACATGCACATTTCTGTGATTTAGACTTAATACAAATATTTCAAAATACAGATCTGAAAAATGCTCTCAATTTTTATTACAGGCCTATTCAATAAAATATATACCTTTGGTATAATATGTTCTGTTGTGTATAGCAAACCATTTTCATTGTCATCAAAAAATATATTTTAGCACTTGCGAATTACAGGGGACTTTAACTCCTCAGATAACCCACATATTGGATACAGTATCTCCAACCAGCTCATAAATATGTGGACGTGATACAGATGTACATTTTCTATAGGAAATGGAAAGTGAAAGGTCTTTGAGAATTCTAAACTTACTAATGATTAAGCTACTTTAATTGTCTTTATGCTACTTTCATAGATAGATAATAAAACATTATTTTCATTGAAAATATGCTTTCAATAAGGCAATTTTTGTAGGAATTTAAATAGTATTTTTTTCTTGCATGAAAAATCCATTTGCTCGTAAGGTGGTCATGCCTCCCTTCGTATTCTAAAATCACTACAGGCAAAGCAATAAAATTACAGAGCTTAGCATCCTTCAAGGATGAAATCACAGTGAAGAAAGCTGTGATAGAGTTTATGCTGTAAATCATATCGTATCATATCATAGGATGATACCACAATAGAAGAGAGCTGGTTATTTACACAGTGGTTCTGACTGGAAAATGTAAACAAGGATGAGTCAAGCACCTCAGCAATGCATTGACTTTCTAGTTCATATCCAAGGTTTTACAATGTTTTTCATTTAGTTCCATTGATAACTTGACATGAGGCACCTGTTTTTAAGGTAAGAAACTGGTCAGGGGATGAAGTGTCAGTGGGGCTTTCAAGTAAATACGAATCCATTCAGTTCATTAGTAAACCAAGGGTTTACTCATCTATGATCCAAGAAAGATGGAATGCTGTTTATATGCAATTTAAGGAGTTCAGAACGACAGAATGACTATTGTCTTCTAAGACATATAAGCTCAAGAAAATCTCCAGTACAGTAAATAATAAATATTTTAAAATAACTGTTTAAGTAAAATTCACATTTTAACATGGATTAACAAAATCTGATGGCTATTCAGAAGCTCTTAGTCCCACTGACATTTTCAGAATTAGCTTGGAAAAGCCCAAGTGTAATTGAACATCACTGTAGGTATAAAGAATTGAGCATTAAAAGGTATGACACTTGGAGCTTCTTTCCAGAACTAAATGCTCCTTCTTTTTAACGTCAATTTGAAGGTGAATCCTATTGTGAATTACTTTTCTCTGCCAGAGAACTTCATTACAAGGAGAGATTCATTGTTGCGGGAGACAGCCTGTCTTGCTATTCTTCCTCACCTCACACTGTACTTCCCCTTACTGAAGAGGTCCCTGCTGTCTGAGGAAAGTCCTGAGAATCAAATGTTCTTCTTTGTACCATTGTCATAAGTAGTATCTTCTCTTTTCTGTTATTTCAAGGTGTCTAATTACACTTAGGTTATTACACTCTGTTCATAATTTCGGTAGACACCTAATTATTAATTTGAAATCTTTATCCATGGCAAATTAAAAAATAACTGCTAGCCTCAAGTTATTCTCAGGAGAACAGTTTCAGAATGACCTTAAATACTCATGCTGTATACATGAGTCTTTCCCCAGTGTTTCATGGGCTTAAGATTCCACTTACCAGACAAAACTGTCATACTCTACTATCACCCCTATTAAATTAATCTTCTCACAGAGATTTAGAACTTCTGTCTTGTACACAAGTGAGATATTACAGTTCTTCCTCACTTATGTTTCTAGAAGGTGTTTCTCCAGAAACTCCTCTGGGGCACCTCCTGATTTCAGGAGTTACCATCTCTTCAGAAGTAATGGTCATTTAAATTTCACATCCCAACCCTCCTACACCTCTTTTTCATGCTGAAACAGCTTGAACTGATGAATCATGGCTCTTCTCCTTTCTTGCTGTTTATCCTCCTGCCCTTGGAGCTTTGAAGATAATCATTCAGGCATGTTTCTCCTCCTAAAAGCTATTTTAAAATTGAGTAGTCAATTGAGAATGTCATTCCTAGGAGGACTGATGAGATTTAATATCCAAAAAATTATATTTATGTCCATGTTAGTAGCAAAAATATATAGGTGGAGGTACTTATCAAAAATCCTAATGAATTTTCAATTACCTACATTATTCAATTCACATCTTGTAATACGTTACATAAAGGTCAGATTTAATTTTTTGAAAGAAGTTTTCAGAGATTTTAGAATCAGGGCCGTAACATAGACAGAAAAAACATGTGGAAAGTGGATTTGTTTTACTGAATCAGGCAATAAGGATACTTCTGATTCAATCTCTTTCTAGGTGCTTATCTCCATCTGGGAAAAAAAAAAAGTCGCCATTCATAACTTTATATTCCACTGAGGAAATCATTATGCCATTATACAAGGGATATACCATTGTATAATAGGACCTGTATGTCAAGGCTCTGTAACAAGTTTCCAAACACCATGCAAGGAATTTGAGCAAAGTGCTTTCAGTGTAGGAGATATATTTCACTACAATATTTAACAGGAGGTCTAATAAAATGGACACTTTTTTTTGGATGCTGTTGAGTGATAATAGTAAGATTCTCATTTTCAGACAGAGTCCACCTTCACTTGATTGTTGTTTGTAATCAGCGGAGAAGGTTTGCTTCTCATTCTGTCTCCTGCTTCATTAGAACTATCCTGGGAAAAAATTTTTGCTGTACAAAAAGTGACAATAATTCTCTTGTATTCTCTTCTGAAGTTCTGGTTCAGGAGTCCATATACTATAGCATTAAGGCAGCTGTTGAAATACGCCATGTAATAACTGGACACAAACAACCACTCTGGAATCCTAGGGATTACAGTTTTGGGGTTGACAGCCACCGCAAGGCCTATGAAGTTCAAAGGAGCCCAGCAGACTGCAAAGAGTACAAACACCACAAACATGGTGACAAAGTTCCTGAAGTCGTGTGGCTTCAGCCTGGGGTTGTTATCTGGTTTCACCCTTCTCCTTACCTGAATGACGAGGATCCATATTCTCAAGTAGCAGAAAGTGACGACGGCTATGGGGAGCAGGAAGTGGAAAAACACCACTGCTATAGTGTAGGCTGAGCTCACAGACTGGGCAAAAGTACAGGAGTAAATCCTGGGGTCGTACTGCAGCGACCCCACGAACAGGTTGGGCACTATGGCCACGAATGTCAGGGCCCAAATGAGGACAATATAGCACAGAGAATTCTTGTCGCTGTACAGCTTGTCGTATTTGAGGCTGTGGCAGATGTAGCAGTAGCGGTTGATGGCGATGCCCGTGATGTTGAAGATGGATCCAATGACACTCAGGCCCATCAAGAAGCCACTAATCTGGCAGTGGAGGTATCCCAGTTTCCATCCGTTGTGAAACACAGATGTGAGGACCAGTGGGTAAGGGTAGATAGCTACTATCAAGTCTGCAACTGCCAGGCTTACAACAAACACATTTCCTGGAAAATAAATATAAAAAAGGCAAGTATTAGTTTTTCTTTTGCTCTTTTCTCCCGTTTCTGGTCTCATTATATTGACGAGCAGCCTCAGTGGAACACTTTAAATGTAATTAGTTTCTTCTTTCTAGCTCAAAATCCATTGTCATATACCAGAAATAAGACACCTAATTTTAGTTTAAAAAGTTAGATTGACTTAAAGATGCAGCTTTTGAAAGAAAACTGTCTTCAAGTTTATCTACCATGACCTATTATTTTTCTTATGTCATTTATTTGGATTCTTTCAATCACACAGTCTTAGGATTCATATAAAATCAAAATATTCATAACTCTAAGGCTTGCTTTGGTTTTAAATAGTGTCTCTTGAAAAATTAGCAAAAACAATATTACTAATAATTTTGAAACTCACATTTACCTTCTTTATTTAACTTCCTTTCATTACATTAACTAGCCCTTAACTTTTCCAATCTTGAAATTAAAATCTCTGTTCTCTCATTTATATTTCAAGCTTCCATTACTTTAGTGTGACTTTTACATTATTCTCTTTGAGTATGCTGGCAAGTATGTAAATAATCTTAACTTCTAAGGGCCTAGTTGTCTTTCCTAAAGACATGGTCTTCAGTAAAAAAGAGAGATGCTGGGCAGTGGCCTTGACAATTCCCAGACAGTATTGATGCCCCATTTTTCTCTGCCTCCAAACTGGAAAAATTAAGGCAATGAAACATTCTGCTTATTCATTTTTAAACCAAGGGAGATGATATTCTTCAAAGACAATTTAATCCATCTTGGTTTGAATTCATTTTTTGAGAATAGATTTTATTTTCTTTTTTTTTTTAATTGCTTAAATGATAACCCATATGAAGGCCTCCCAACCATTCTAATTTCTAAGAAGAAGCTCACAAGAAACATTGATGTCACTTTTATTAATTTCTTTAAAATAACTATTACAGGTAAAGCTCTAATTATTAATGTCCACAAGTACAGAAAGCTATCAATATTACCTATAAATGCATGTTTTTAGGTATATAAATGCACATAGGCATTTGATATTCTACTTTGTAGTTCTGAGATTATTCATGGAAGATGAAATATGAGCTTCCATTGCAACCTGTAACAAAATATATTAGCTTTAGATGACGTACAATTTCAGTGCTAATCAAAGATGGGCTTGGTGAATTGTTTTATGCATTTATTTTGGGCATACAAAATATAAACAGATAATAGCAGGTTAGTTGGAAAGGCAATGCCCAATGGGGCATTTTATTCTCAAATAAAACGCTAATTTTATTAATTAGCTAATATTCTCAAAACTAATTTTTGAATATA
The DNA here is from genome assembly GCF_009819655.1 of Sylvia atricapilla. Lineage (NCBI taxonomy): Eukaryota > Metazoa > Chordata > Aves > Passeriformes > Sylviidae > Sylvia > Sylvia atricapilla. The sequence goes on from NC_089143.1 coordinate 1,588,591, forward strand.
TTATTTCAGGTGTCTTCAAATGCATAGTCCCTTACCAATCTCTGTCTTTAAAAGTCCAGTTATAAATGTTTAATCTGCAAATACAGTCAGAGAAAAACATAGAAATTATCTTTCTCTGGTTGCTCCCTACACTGTTGTGTTTAAATTTTGATCCATGCACAAATACCACATTTGATTTGATGATACCACGTTATCCTAATGGCACCTGGAACAAATGGCCTCAATTAAAAGACTGCTGCACTAGTTTTTTTTCCTTGATTTAGTATCTGGATTTATAAATAACTTCCTTGTGATAGTGTCTGTAGCTGTTTCATCTTTGACTGGGGATTCACTGCCAGACTGAAATATGCTTATCCTGAAGCCTTTGGCAGAATTCCAGATCATTTCAGCACAAACATCAGAGCTTCTTTAGGCAGAAGATGACACAGGAAAAAAAGCACTGCTTTGAGAATTTATCCTTGACGTAGTGGCAACTGATATAAGAACAAGAGACTGTATGGAACTTATAGCTCTTTGTTTATCTGATGAATCAAGAAGTGGAAAATAAATGAAAAGGAGCTGTTGGCAGGTTTTTTTTTTCCCCTGTCCAGAATATTGCAGGATTGACGAAAGGGTAGCATATAAACTCCAGACACTTAATAAAATGCAATACTTGAAAGAATTCTATTTATATCTTTTTATTAACTTTCTGCTTAGCTGGACACTGCCCATCCTAAACTTCTTTCTCTGCCTTCCACTAAAACTTGCTGCTGCTCACCATTATTATTATTGCTAATATTGTCACCATTTACCCACTTTAGCCACGTGATAAGGACCAAATTAAAGGGTTTTTTTTTTTTCCTTTTAAAAGGTGTTGTACTGAAAGGCCACGGATGGTACACATTTCTCTGAAGAGTTTTAGCTTTGGAAACAAATGAGTCTAGGAGGAGCAGGCACTCTGTCTCTGAATCAACCAAATTTCAGGCTTCCACAAACTCATGCACCATGGTTGCTCCAGCTTTTTTTCAACTCCCTGCTGTAGAATGGCAAAAAAATGGAAAATCTTAGAAACACAAGGTGTTTCATGGGAAATTTGGAGGCTGGCAGGAGCCTAGCAGAATATCCTAGTGGCCTGTCTTAAAAAAAAAAAAAAAAAAAAAAAAAAAAAAAAAAAAAAAAAAAAAAAAAAAAAAGTAAAAAAGAAATCATGATTTTGGAAACCAAGTGCCAAGCTGCCAGCTCATGGTTGGCATGTCAGCTGAATGAATGAAGCTCTGGGGGTGGAAGCTGCTTGGGAACCAGATGCCTGTTTGCAGACAGGACTTTTAATTTGCCTTTCAGGAAGGGTTATTTCAAAACTTGAACATCAGATAAATTTTCCTTATGAGCATGGAAATATTTGGGATTAGCATGACTGTTGTATGTTTTGAGCTTCGTTGTTTCAGACCCTGAAGTTGGAGGTGAAAAGAGTTGAACTTTCATATGTTATATAATAAACAATTTAAAAACATGGTCCTAGCTTTAGCTACCACGTTCACAGAAAAATACTTCTAATTTATCAAATTTCCATATTATAATGGCATATTGTGATATTAAACCCTTATGTTTGTAGAATACTTGGTATTTTAGAGGTATCACAAACATGTATGTAGGAAAGGGTTAATTTTTATCTTCAGATTTAAGTTTGAACAGAATGCTATAAATGAAGCCTGAAGTTCTATATTGAACCCTTCAAAAAGGCCACAAAATCAAAATCTTGAATAACTCTTCCTTGAAGTAAAAAATATTCATTCTCTTTAGAGAGTAAGATGACGTTACTGTGAAAAAATGTGATTTTGTGTACCTAAAGAATATATTATTATGCATTAACACCACTTGGCTGAACTGAGAAGGCAGAGGTTGAATTTCTTGACTTTGACATAAGCCAAATAAGCTTTAATAAAATTAAGCAAATGTTGTGCAGTGGATGTATGTGGGAAGAAAGATAATCTACTGGTAACCAGCTTGAGCAGGTTATGTTTTTAGATGCTGTCTAAAGCAATGTTCCAATAAATACTTTCACCACCCTTACTGAAAAAGAAGCTTTTCTGCTCAGCAAACACACAGCAACATCAGACCTATCTGCTGAATATAAAACTCTATGAATGGAACAGAAAACAAACAAGTGTTTTCCTGGACAATTTGACTTCTGAGAGCACAATACAACATGAACTGAGTGTAAAAATCGTGACCCTGACAGATTATCAGAAAAATGCTTATGGGATTGCCAAGATGTCAAAATGAATGTAAGAGCCTCAATAAGAACTACATGATGTAGTTGTATCAGTAGCAACTTGTATTTGCAGAGCATATACCAATTACTGTGTGGGTTGTTATTCCCTAGATTTAGTGCTAAGTATGTCCTGAATGATAATCAGAAGGCTTCCAGAAATTTCTAACAACTTAAATATGTGCAGAATATTAATGGAAAAAAGATTAAAATTACATAGCTTAGGTGGTGCTGAATGCCTGCCATAGAGTTAGAATGGAGAGCTGAACACAGGTCAAAAATTACTAATTCTTCAGGCAATTTTAGGAGAACTGAGGGTGATGTGGTCTACAGAGCTCTTTCCTCAAGTGTTAGGACTGTGAAGTACTTTTACTGCTTTAAAATATTTAGTCTGAGGAAAACAACCTACTGTAAAAAAGGGAAACAGCTTATGTATAGAAAAAAAGCCAAGAGTGTTTTAAACCATTAGGGAGATTCCAGCTAAAATATTTGGTGCTCAGAAAATCTGAGTGAATTTTAGAAAAGATCTCATATTGCTGGGAACATCAGTAATGCTACATTTTCTCCTTTTTTTTTTTTTTTTCACAAGTTATTTCTATACCTTTTAATATTGGTGGCCAAGTCACTATTCTATTCACCTTTTTCAAAGTTTTTTCCCTGGATAATTAATGCTTTGGCTGCTTACAGCAAACGTTTTCCACAAGCCATCATGTTTTCATCATGTGGTTGCATTTTGAAACACATACCATCACGTTTCCGTTAGTGCTTCAGGCTGGACCAGTTTTAGGTGAGGGTTTTAGTCCTTATGCCAACTGGAGCTGCTTTATCTTTTAGGTAAAACTAAACAGTATCTGCATCAGTCACTGAAATCATATACAAGGATTTTCTTTCAGGGGCCACTGTCTCTAATGTTTACTTGCTAAGTATATCTTTAAGGAAAGAGAATTGTGTAATTGGTCCAACACTGCTAATTTTTAGATCAAACTTAGTTTCTAATGATCAGATTCATGTTATTCTTCTCTACTGTCTTTTCATCACTTGTAAGATGCTGCCAAATATGTTAACAGTTATTTATAATTGTTTCATGACTAGGCTTAAGTAACAGGAGGCTTTCATATAAATTTTGATCATTTTTTGCAGACATTAAACTGTATTTAAATATCATGCTGCCAAGTTTATGGACACGGTTTTTTCACATCTCATGGCACAAATAATAAATGTAAATAAAAAAAATTTATTTACATTTCAAAGCACTGGTTTCTGATCATTCTAATACTTCTACAAATTTCCCTCAAGGATAGCTTACAGACTTTTTTGACATTATTAAATCTTTCTGATTAATCTAGCCCTTGCTCAGGATGTTAATTTGAAAGTTTTTGCTCCTGGCTGAAAGCAAGACTATGATAGGTGCTCACCAGTGAACGCCTGCAGCATCAGAAACTTTTAATGTGATGCCTCATAACTGGGTACAGCATCACAGAGATGAGCTTCTTCCTTGGAGAGGCATTTTGTCAAGCCTCTGATTATTTAATGATGTTTCCATGCACAAACTGATATCCCAATAACAAATATTAAAGCTAGATTTGTTTCATATTCCATGAACATTTTTGCCTCGAATGTTGTTCCATTAATATCAACATTTCACTTGTAAAACATCATAAACAACAACAAAATCAAGGAGTCAAAGCTGGTTTTGGGAGCACCTAATACAAATTTAATAAAATCTTCTTGTACATGTATCCAGAAACAGATCTTAGCTCCTACTCAGTGTTTCTTCTACCTGGGAGACCATCCAGTCAGAACGTTTCAAGAAAAAGATCAGTTCATAATTTTTCTAGCATTAAATTAATATTGGATAGTTGTTGTACCTGCCAGTACAGTTTAGTTTTCCACAGAGATCATGCAGAACAAAAGCTGCTAAATTAAAATACTTCTAAGTGGGGACAATGACCATGGTTTCTTAGGAAAAATCCCAAAGTCAAGTAAGGTTACCTAGACAAGAAAATGTGCAGCCCCAGCTTCACTGAAGAAAGATTTGAAATGTCTAAGAAACTAACAGTCCTTGCAGCTCAGCATCAAAATGGCACAAAACAGCTGAGCAAAAAATGTAGAAATAAATATTACATAAGCTCTAGTTACCCCTGGGAGCTTCATTCACTTTACAGATCATAATATCAACTCCCCTAGATCTGTAAAGCCTATTTTTAAACTAAAGGCACTATTTATAAACCCGTCCTGAATCAAGAAGTCCACGTGCACATTAAATTTGAATAGCATGATTGGCCCGTGGGTTCTGTGTCTCATTAGAAAGTTAACACTGATGCTGCAGGTGGAGATGCAGGGAAATGTGAAAGGTTTAAGCCCATAGTCAACCTTGTAGCTTTAAGCATCTGTAAAGAAAACCTCTCTCTTTCCTTTTAAGCTGAGGAAAGACCTTTGTTATTTTCATAAAACCTCATTCAAATGTACACTTCTGTCATAGAAGGGACTTTTTCAGACCTTCTGTCATCTAGTAGAGATGCTAATGAAACCAATAGGGCAATTAAAGACATCGCCACTGCCTACCAGAAATAATGATGATGGGCAGGTAACTTGTTAGCACTGAGGAGAGTATTAAATATTTGAGGTTTAAACTCATTTAACTATCTCACTAAAGTAGAAATATTTAGTGTCGGGTAAGTTCAGATATTGAAATCACCTAAGTAACCTCAACACTTAACTCCAGTTAATAGAAATTCAGGGTCCTGATTCTTACAGGTCTGGACAGCTGGAGTACTACATAACAGTTTATCAGAGAGATATTGCAGAATAGATTTGTGAAAGAGCTATCAGCATAATCCATACTGTAATGGTTTGTTTCACTGTGCTGAAAGTTGAAGAAAAATTTATGTAATCAGCACAGTGTAAATGAAAGATTACTGAGGCATTCAGAAAAGAAAATGCTATACTGTATTTAGATTAATTATCATACGGAATCTTCCAGCAAAGCTGCAGCAACAATTAAATTTGAAATGCCTATGCCATCTTCTGGCCAAGAAAATCAGATGCACGAAAGAGTAATTGGCAGAAAATGGCAGTGAGAAATTATGTAGTATTCAGACCAAAGGAATGGTTGTGCATCAGGTCCAAGTTGACTGCAGCCAAGGAGTATGCAGATGAGATAAAGTGGTTTCACAGATATGCCAAACAACATACAGTTTGCTGTGGTTTTTATCACCTGCCATTTTTTCTCTCCAGTCCCATGGTATACATGTGAGTGAGAAAGCTCCTGCTATCCTTCTCACAGTCTAAAAATATTTGTTGCTGCTATTTTTGGAGCTTCAGTCAAGAGAGGAAAGTGATGTGAGTTTACTGTCAGGCACAGAAGGGAATTGAATCCATATGCTGGATGAGTGCCACAGACTTGGGGATGCTCCTTGCCTCTGGAAGTTTTTGTATGGCATGCCAGGGCTGCCTTGAAAATATCTCTTATATTGGAGCTGTAACATGAGAGATATACTTAGTTTGTATTCTGCAGCAGATTTAGGAGGTGCATGGGATATTGAATGCCTCAGTACTGATAAGACTGAGGTATTTCTGGGTGTGCCAAGGAGGGCATCACTATCTACTGGATAAATGTACTTGACATGAAATATAAAGCACCTGAGGAAAGCAGCACTAAAGAAAAGGCCTAGAGAACCACTGCCCACCTAACATAGGACTAAACAGGAGCTGACACTAACTGAAGATCTCATGTGAAACTGAACTTCAAAAAAATCTAAAAGTGGTGAGGTTATGGGTCTTTTTTAAGAACTTCTAAGAAATGCCATTTTAAAAAGCACTTTAAATAGCTCTCAGAGCAACAGTGCACCTCAGGATACACTCATCTTTCTGTTACATTATGCAGTGGCATGAAATATTTCTCTTTGAGATTCTACATAATGGGTTCATGTCCAAGATATTTTCCCTAAGAACCAGCAGCAAATTGAACAAGGCTTCTGTTCTTTTACAGAAATTTCTAAAATTTCATCCCAGCTAATACCTATTTACCTCGGTAACAAGATTGCATTAAGCTGACACTGGCATAGGGTTTGATAGTTTTAAAAACATAGAAATAAAAGATAAAAGTGACTCTTGTCACCCAGCCAAGAGCAAATTAAGACATAACATAAAATATCAAGAAGACTTGTAACGACACACGTGAATCAACAAGTCCTGCTGTCTTACAGGTGAAAGTTAGAAATCAGGGCAGGCAAACGTACTGGTGAATGTCTCAACTTCTGTGACCCTGGTTTTGGCTCTGATATCTGCCTGGCCTGTTCTTTCCACAGTTCACTGGGTGGGTGTGTTTTCAAGGTCAGAACATCCATCCCCTTTGAACATCAGCCTCTTCCATCACGATGGCAATATTTCAGAGATCAAATAGATTTGCCTGAATAACTTATCCGCTTTTACAGGAGGGAATTATATTGCCACTTCTGACTTGATCTTTTCTATCTCTAATTCCTATGATCCATTTGGGAGGAAAAAAAAAACCCAAAAAACCCTGTGGACAGCCTGTTCTCCAACAAGGTATTGCCTAGATGTTACAGAACACTGAGGTTCAGCGAGCTGTATGAAACCCATTAGAATAACAATATTGCTGATGTCAGAGGATCACGGCACTGAACTGCATCACAGTAGAATCAGTGTGACAGTACTTTTGTCCCCTTCAACTCCATTTGCACTAGAGACTGGAAATATATGGAAAACCAAAAATTGTACCGTTCACAGCAATATCAGAGCTCAGATAAATAAAATTAATAATACAATTTGACCGTAAGAACAGGCAGAGATGGATGCTTATGAAACATAATTACGTTTTGTGTCTGTACAAAACCTCACAGATCTGTCAGGGCTGATGCTAGATAATGTGAAGATGCAGTCTCTTCCCTTCCAAATTCTAATATGTGTTTTGAGAAGACAAGTAGGAGAAAACAGGAGAGTGAAGTTGCAACCACAACTGACAGGAAAACCTGACAGGAGAGGCTTCTGTACTGTTTAAAGCATTGCAAACACAAAATCACTTCCCTGAATCTCTTTGAAAGTCACACTTTTATGTAACAGGATTTTGTGCCTGCAGTTGTCCAGAATTATTCATGGCATGAAAAAGAAGTTTAAAAGTTCTCAAGAGGACAAAATAATCCATTTTCTTTCTGTTATACTAATAACTGTAGCTGGTCATTCAGCCTATGTAGACAGTAGACAGCAAAGCTACTAAAATGTGTTCATGAAATAGTCTTCCCATTTCTTTCTCTTAAGCATTGGTAAGATGGTTTTACGAGAAAGAAAGTGGGAAAGAAATACTTTCCACCTGCCAAGAAAGTGGAAAATAGCATTATAGAAAGAAATCACTTCTATAGAGTTACACACATGTGTTTTCTGTCTTTTCTTCTATCCATTCTCTTTTTATCTATTTTTCCTTTTCCTCCTTTCCATATTTATTCCATCACTGTTTTTTCTCACCTCACTGACTTATGAGCCAGAATCTTTTGTTTCTGACAGAAGCCTTTTTCCTCCATCTTTTCCTCTATTCCTTTTTCCTCCATCTTTTCCTCTCTTTTCCTCTTTTCTTTTTTGCCCCAAGTTTCTTAGAAGAAAAGACACAGATGATTATTATACTAATTTCCACCTTGATGATTTTTAGAGTGTATTCCACTGTGCCACTATCACAGACCCAAGTGACTATATCTCTTCCTCCTTTCCTTTCACTTCTTCATTTTCTCTTTTGTGCTACAGCAAAAGTCAAGTTGAATGGTCCCACACCAGAGTGGAGCAAGTGAAATGGCATCAAGTATCACGGGGAATTCACCCAAATAAGTGCTATTTTATTGCAATATTAGTGGGAATTTTTTATGAAAGCAACTGCTGGCATCAAGAATTCTTGCTGTCCTGTACCATCAGGAATGCATTCCCACTGGAAACTGAAGGATGGGCAGATAAGTGGAGCTTCCATCTGCATGGCAGCAAGGTGAAGAATCCTAATATCCATCTTCTCCATGGTCTTTTCCATTTTATGATGGACAATTGGATCAAGGAAACAGGATATGGGAAAACAGCTCTGGATTAAAAGAGAGTGAAGACCCTAAGATGTTCCTGTCTTCTGTAAAAAGGTTGTAAAACCTTGTGAAATTTGCTCCAGCTGTTGGACTAAAAACTATCTCTAATTCTAATTCTGTTTCAGCCCAGCTGAAAAATATTCCTATGCTATACTTCTTTTTCTGCTGTTTCTATATGTCCACAGGCTGCCAGGAGAAACCTTTGCTGAACACATTCTTTTGTAATTTGATGGGAACCCACACCAACAGCATTGTTGGGTGTAAATGGGGTAAAAATATGCAAGAAATTCAAATTAAATCTTAAACTGGTTACATTGAGTGTCAGGAAAATTCAAAATATGACAAAACAGCAAAGCAGACAACTTTCTTAGTGCAGATATTCTGGATTGTTGCAGCTTGCAATTAGAATGATAGCTCTGGCAATTTGAATTTGTCAAAAGCTCAGAGAATATTTTTGCCTCCTGTATTATTCAAAAAGATGGATTTAGATATAGGATAAAATTATAAGAAATCAATTGATAAGAAATTAAGGAATAATAAATTAATTTATAATTTAAAAATTATATAAGAAATATATAAAAAATTAAGGACGAAGGTATTTTATTTGTTATTGCCCTGATTCATTAATCATAACTTTTTAGCTTCTACACAATATAATTGACTCGGAAACAATGTTTGTTTGCTAATATTAGATGTGTACTTTAAAATACACTGCTGATTAAACTTGCAGTTGAAATTTTGTATTAGAGGAGAAAGAATTAGGATGCTGCACTACCTTAAGTAAAATCTGTATTTTAATTTGTATCAAAAAAGTTGCAGGGAACATACACTTTATCTTCACCTAAACCCCCTTGTTTCTTTTTTTTTCTTTTGTTTTTGTTGTTTTTTGGGGTTTTTTTACCTAAAAGGTCTAACTTCTAGTTCTCTCATAGAACTCAAATAGATGTGAATGAATAAAACTCTCAGTTTTCTAATGTTATCCTCATTGCTAGTAGCAATAATCTATAAAGAAATTAAGATAAAGTTTAACACTTGTGACATTTAAATGACCATAAATTATTTTAATTTATTCTAAGGCTCCCCAGGATTCTTATCTTTGTACAATTTAGTTTCTTCATTATGAAAGCAAGTGTCAGATTAGAGGAAACAACAGGAACAAGCTGACTATAGATTTTACAGAACTTTAAAAATAATCTTAAGTCATTTCTCCTGTAATTCTTCAGGCAAATTAAGATATGAATTTTTTTTTTCAGTATTTCTTCTAGACAGCCTAAATTAGACACTGTGACTTCACTGCAGGAAAAAAAGACTAAGTTATCCTAAATTTATGCCGACGCCTTTATAATATACAGTGATATGGGAAGTACTGATGCTCATACACATCACCAGTTGTTCTGCAACTGGATGCAAGTAATTAACATATCTCCACTTAAATTTTAACTGAATGATCTGGTTTTTGCTATCAGTCTAAATGATGGAACTTTCACAGGAGTTGGCTCTGGGTTGAGCAGATCTCTGGAAGTCATAATGAGGAGACCCCATTTTATTGCTTGGTTCTTTGTTTTTTTTTTTTTCTTTTTTTTTTTTTTTTTTCTTTTTTTTTACCTGCATGATGAGATTTTTTCATACAGAAGAGAATAAAATTTTCAAGCAGTAATCATTTTAGAGAAAACTAGTTAGACAAATAGTGAGGTATGATTACCCTTTGACATCACAGGAGATTTCAGGTATTTCCACACTCTACCTTACAAAAGGTGAGGTCAACTTGAAGGATTTTTCCTTCTCTTTAGCAACTACTGATAGAGAAGTCCAAAAATTTTTCAATATCCTCTAGATTATTTAATTAGCAAATACATGACTTTTACATTTAATGCTTATTAGAAATAAAATGGGGTTTGGATTTGTGCCTTTTATCTTAACAGTATTAAATTAAGTTCTTTATTGAGAGCTCCCTTACATAGAGACATATAATTCAGCATACAGATGAACTTGCCAAACCATTGAAATCCTTAGAAGTAGACTTTTGAAAATAATAAAAAAATGGCTAAAATAATGATTCAGCTGACTCCACTGACAAGCCGAAATAGTGTAAGTGAGCAAATAAGTGGGTCATTGCATTATTGAACTTTTATTCCTCTCCATCTTGTTTTAGTCACTTGCCTTTTCTCTGGGTTGTACTTTCATGAAGAGTGGTGTAGAATTTCTCAGAAAAGCATTCATCTCTTTTTATTGCTTAAGACTAAACTGCTTGTTTATCAGGGAATGTAGTCAAAAAACTCTGACTCTATGGCACTAGCTAATATGAAAGAAATATATAAATGGTGTTGACTTTCAGTATCCACATTTGTCTTCAGAACTTATCACCCAGTGTTCTTATTTAACATGCTGCACAAGACTGTCCAGCAAAATAATACAGAACTGCTGGAACCTACACTGGCTGTCAAAAGTATTGGATTTTGTATTATAGTCATTTCAGTGTGGGTGCATTTAAAAGCTGTGTTATGATAGTTCATCTGAATTATTTGTACCCATTGATTTTTGTTATGACTCAGAAATACCCTAACTGAGCACTTTGGGAGACCAAACACAATTTGTAAAATTAAGTTCAATACCTCCAGTGTAAAAATGTGAACCCCTTCACTGTGTGAGAACAAAACAAATCTGGAAAATGATACCACCATTATTACCTTAATCTCATAATTTTATGTGTATAATATCTTAGCTGTGCAGCTCCTTTCTTTTTTTAATGCCTGTTTTTCCCCCTCTTATACTCCTTTCTATCTTTGTTTAAATGTTAGCAAGAATCTAACAGAAAAAAAAAAAAAAAAGCTTTTAAGCAAGCTGAAAAACTATATATAGACAGCTAAAGATAGTATCCTTTTAAATATTCAGTAAAAACATTTCCAGTTCTCCCTCTGAACCTTACTGCTCAGTTCTTCATCTTTTTTTAGACACAAGCTTTCTGTATGCCAACATACTTCATTATTTAACAAAATTTAGCAAACCAGAAGTCAACACTACTACTTATGAAACTAAAAATAAGAAGCCCAAGGAAATGTGGGATAACTATCTCAATGAATATTAATAAGAAGTATTTCTATGTTGAAAGGATGCCAAAAAGTAGAGAAGTTCTGTACAATTAGTGTATGCCAAAGATGCCATGTACTTATATTGTGTTACAAAACCTGACTCGAGGTTTATTGTGAAGAAGAATGAAGCCTTAGCTTCAAACAGCACTGAACAGTAACTTCACATTCCTTTACTTTATTCTATTGGGGAACAATATCTCATTTTAAAAACAGTATCTTTGTAAAATATCCTACAGGTGATTGAATGCTAAAAAAAATGGTGGGGAACAAAAAGCATCTTTCACACCTCATCTAAAAGATTGTCCTACTTGAGTTTCAGAAAGATTGGCATTCAGCTTTGTAGGTGAAAAGATTTTCTCAAAACACAGCTTGAGCCCCTCAGAGAACCACTTTAGGTGTTTCCACGTATGAACACAAAAATGTCTGCTTCAGCACAGGAATGTTTTTATTAAACTAATAGCAGAAGGGCTTCTCCTAAAGATCTGACTAACAGCTTTCATTTGTGTTGTGTAAAAGTGGTCAGCTCACTAATCAAAGTCAATTATTTTGGTAACAGTTATTATTAAATTAATTGTTAAATAACAATTATTTTGGTAAAAATTCTCCTTCTAAAATCTTTTATTCAAGTTGTGGGTGTCAGTTGAAACCCTTGATGGGCAACAGCAGAATTTCTTGGCATTACAGTCACCTCCTGATAGACTTGACTTCATATTTTAGGAAAGTCCAAGTGGATTATTTGTTTAAAAATGCCAGTATCTGGAATAGGACTGTGTCAGCTCTTTACAGTATTTTTAGATGTATTAACAAGTTTGTGTCCTGTAAGTTTGGTGTGGAAGGATGTTGAAGTTGGTCAGAGCTTTAAAACAGATCAATCAACCTTCTTACAGTGAGCTCAGTGAAAAAAAAAACCCACATAAGACAGAGAACAATAAAAAACCCACAGTTTCTCCCTGATTTTCTTGTATTTCTAAGGCACCTCCTTTCTTCCAGAACTGATTTCTGTCAGTCCCATACTTTGATTGTCTCCTGTGGTCCTCTTCTCATTCCTTAGGCTGGTGTGTTTTCTGCTCTTCTCAGCCATCCCACTCCCTGCTCTCTTCTTGGTGCCTTCTTGTGCCTGAGCCTCCTGTTGGCTGGGGCTGGCTTTGACTCTGCTCTTCTGAGGGAGAGTCATTTCCCCTTTTTTCTGGGAGATAAATCTCACCCACATATCCCTTTACTAACAACTTGGGGCAAGCAGAGTGAGGAAAAAGGTAACAAACACTCTTAACCAGATTGAAGGGAGAGGAGAACAGAAGTTAAACTTTTCATTCTAAAGACAGTCCCTGAAAATGTCTTTTGCAAGTCTGCAGAGATTTAAAAATCTACACCAAACCACTAAGTCAAACAAAGGAACAAACACATCCAGCCTTATTCCTCCAGCACAAGGAAGCACTGAGTTAGGTTTTCAGCAGAGGTACAAAAGTGAGAAGATGTAAAAGCAGGACCAGTATCAAAGGAACAGAGTCTTGTTTAGCTTAACCATCAGTGGTTTGGCTGAAGGGACAGATGCCTCCTCAGCAAGCTCAGTGAACACAAAGCTGGGAGGAGAGGTTGACAATCCAGAGTGCTGTGCAGCCCTTCAGAGGGACCCTGAGCCTTGGGCAGAGAAATGGATGTCCTTTTGACAGGATGATGGGGAGAGCCTTGCTCCTTATCCCTTCTGCCACAGCCAACTGCATTTTGGAAAGTCTCTCCACTGGTGGAGCATGAGAGCAGGCAGGTTCACTGTGAAATGCAGCCTCTCATGCTTGGATTCCACCATATCTGGACAGTAAAAGGTTTGTGGAACAAATGTTCATGCAATTGGTCATTATTTCAAACGTGATTTTTATTATAGACTGCAGAGGTATAACTTTTATGTCTTTTAATGATAGAAAAAAATAAATAAAATTTGGGGGTAATTATTATCCTGTGCATTTTAGCATAGTTTTGCTCACTCAGATAACAGAATCACAGAATCATCAAGATTCTAAGAGACTTTCAAATTCAACTCGTCAAATTCAACTAATCATCAACCCAGCAGCACCATAATAACCCCTGAACTTTATCCCCAAGTGCCTCATCCAGATGTCTCTTGAATATTTCCAGAGGTGGTGAGCCCACTACCTCCCTGGGCAACTTATTCTATTGCCCAGCCTCTCTCTCAGTGGTTGGTTTTGTTGGGGATTTTTTCTGAGATGTAATCTGAATTTATTTTAATCCAGCCTCTCTCTCTGTGGTTGGTTTTGTTGGGGATTTTTTCTGAGATGTAATCTGAATTTATTCTAATGCAGCCTCCCTCTCAGTGGTTGGTTTTGTTGGGGATTTTTTCTGAGATGTAATCTGAATTTATTTTAATCCAGCCTCTCTCTCAGTGGTTGGTTTTGCTGGGGATTTTTTCTGAGATGTAATCTGAATTTATTCTAATGCAGCCTCCCTCTCAGTGGTTGGTTTTGTTGGGGATTTTTTCTGAGATGTAATCTGAATTTATTTTAATCCAGCCTCTCTCTCAGTGGTTGGTTTTGCTGGGGATTTTTTCTGAGATGTAATCTGAATTTATTCTAATGCAGCCTCCCTCTCAGTGGTTGGTTTTGTTGGGCATTTTTTCTGAGATGTAATCTGAATTTATTCTAATCCAGCCTCTCTCTCAGTGGTTGGTTTTGTTGGGAATTTTTCCTAAAATCTAATCTGAATTTATTCTAATCCATCCTCTCTCTCAGTGGTTGGTTTTGTTGGGCATTTTTTCTGAGATGTAATCTGAACCTCCCCTGTTCAGTTTAAGGCCAGTTGCTCTCATCCTTTGAGACATGGCAGAAGAAGTCAACCCCCACTTTACTACAACCTCCTTTTGGGTGGTTGTAGGGAGCAGTGAAGTTGTCCCTGAGCCTCTTTTTCTCCAGATTAAACCATCCCAGTTCCTTCAGCCTCTCCTGTAGGACTTGTACCTTCTCCAGCTCTGCTGGAGTTCTGAAGTTCTCTGGACTATCTCCAGCATCTCCATGTGCTTCTTCCAGTGTGTGGCCCAAAACTAAACACAGGATCCAAGCATCTCCCCTTAGCTTCTATATCCAGGCACTTCTATACTCTCCAGGAACCTTCTAGAACCTTCTTCTTCTCTGCTGTGCTGTATTTCCAGCAGACATCTATCCAGCTGAAGTCCCCCAAAAGATATAGGAAGAACAAATATAGGCTGCACATGGCCAGAAATTATCTTAGTGGAAAATACAGCGGAAAAAAAAAAGGTAGGGACTGCAATGGATTTGTGTCTCTGTAAATAGGGAAGATCATTTGAAACCACTGTTGGCCTTAGTTCTTAATAAAAATTTAGATGTTGATGTAAATTTGATTTACGGTCCGTTTAAGATTTAAGAGTTAAAAATCATGCTTCAAATTAAACATGGCTTCAAGTCAACCACACATCTATTTCAGTTAATTGCACAAATGCAGAGTATTGGGACTGGGGTTTATAGTATTAAATGACTGCATTAGTGTTTTATAATTTGTAAGCACGTTGTTAATACATAAAATGGTTCACTGATAACACATTATTATATAGTGACCTTTTATTGCTCCCTACAGAACCCTGCTCACTGAGGTTATTGAACTTCACAGAAATGAGACAAAATCTGAATCCCCAAAAGGGCCCATGATGGAAATCCAGCAGAATTATCCAACCACCATAAATACATCTTTTATTGTATATTACTCACACTTATTATTATTCCACACAATCGAGCCCTTTAAGGAACACACATAGAAATTTCCAGTAGCAGCTATTACTGCATTTTTATTATTTTAGTCATTTTATTCCCCCCACCAAAAAAACCCTAGTGTGTAGTGATATCAAAAAAATGCTTTTCTAGAATAAAATTCCAAGCAGCAATAAAAATATATATTAAAAAAAATCCAGAAAAAGTAGCATTAATTTGAATAAGCATAATGGGGGCTTAGTAGATTAGATTTTTAGATTAGATTAGATTAGATCAGAGTTAAACATAATATCTTTTTATATTTTTATTTACTAATTCATTATGATTCAGTTTCCAAGATTAAAAAATCAGGCATAACCTATTTCCTTGTAGAGTTAAATATTCTGAAGATTGAATTCATTTCATTGCACTCAAGTGTGTTTAAGAATGAATAAAAATACCCCAACAGATTTATTCATATAAGGTTCTGAATAATCCTTTGAAGTAAATTCAAGGGTAGAAATCTATTTCAGTGCTTTGGTTTTCATGACAAAGATTAAAGAATACTTTTTACAGATGGCAGAAATATTTCCCTTTTTCAGAGAAAAAAAAAATCATTAATTAAGTTCTTATTTTAAGTGTCTTATGGGTGAGGCTTTGCCTTGCTCTACAGGATCAGTATTTGCTGTAGAGCCTTACCTTCATTTTCTGAGCAAAGGGATTACTTCTTAAAAATCTCACCGTTATGAGGCTGGGTCAAGAGTTTAATTTAAAAAACTCCAGCACCCAGCACAGACAACTTTGTGTGTAATAGATTTTGCTAAAAGGTCAGAAAAGCAAAATTTCTGCTCTGAAAAGAATGGCTGCATTCGTTAGGACAGGGCTGTTACTAAATCTGAGCCTCCAGTAATCTTTAGAGAGCTGCAGTGTGGTCATGTCCAGCCTGACCTGAGCCTGCAGAAGATATTGAAGGTATGTCACTTCTCTAGACAGCAAATTGATGTATTAAATTGAGTAAATGCCAATATTATGATAGCTACTATCATTATTATTAATTATCATTATTAATAATATATATATTATAAAAATAAATAATAATAATAATAATAATAATAATAATCCTTCTCTGTATTTTGATTTTTTTCTCCCCTTCTTCAACCCCCAGTTTGAGGCACAAACAGTGGAGGACATGCAACCTCTAAATGACAAGCTCTGCTTTCAGCACGTGAATGCTCCAAAAACAAAAAAGAATGAGGCATTTGAAGGTAATTTAATCACATTAGGACCAATCCTTTTGCTTTTTTTTTTACTCATGAAGATAAATTGATGTCGGATGGCAAATGGGGAAAGACAGTCTCTGAAGAATAATGTTTCATTTTCCTTAGTCTTGTAGATACATGAAAGGATATCAGTGTCCATCACTAAGTGATGGACAGCTTTTTGGCCTGAAGTTTTTATGCCATGAATTTAATAAAAAAATTGGTGCCTTTGCCAATGGCAAGTGTAAAATAAGGTGAATTTGCAAAGTTTTTTATCTAGCTGCTGGAAATCTTAAGAAATTATAATATAAATACTCTACCCTGGTGATGTTGACATTATAAACACATGGCAATGTCTCATGGAGGTTGTACTAGAATTTCAATAAAATCTATCAGAACCATTAAATATTTGAAAGAATGAAAAAAAAATAAAAAAGCTTATGTTCTTTATCAAAACTTTACCATTAAACCCACTTTCAATCTTTCAGGTAATCTTTTATTCTAACTGGCAAATAGCTTTTGTGTCATTAAATGTTGGTGCAGTCATTGCAGTTAACAAATCTATCAAAGCCTGACATTTCCTCCTGCAAAGTTAACTGCTCTGGGAATAGAATTATCTTATTTGCTCTCAGTTTGATTGTGTTTAAGAATGAATGCAAATCACACATCAGATTTAGTAGCCTGAATGAATCTTCCAGTTATAGCCCTGCATTCCTTTGGCAAAGGCCAGCTATAAAAGAGCATAAAAAGTGAAAGTGTTTTTTGCTAATATGCATTCATCTTACCACCTCCAAAAAGGGTTCTGTGTTTGAGAGAAGTTGTAACTGCAATGATCATTGTACTGGATATGTGTTCAACTTCTGGGAAAAGGAAGACAAAGTGCAGTGACTGTTAATGTGCCATTTCTCTGTATTTTCTCGTGATTGTATTGGAGGAAAAAAACTTTCAGGTCCTAATATGTTTGCTTAAGTTAATCAACATAATTACAGCAACTTTGAGGAAACTCTACAGGGTTGCAGGCACTGAGAACAAACCCATTCTGAGTTTTTCTCAAATTTAAAGTCATATACATTTGACAATGTGTCCTTATCAAGGCCTATTACTATTTTACAGGATTTCAAATAACCTAAATGTTATTATGTTGAAATCTCTCCAATAATTTCAGCATAAGGCCTTGGTAAAAATAGAAATTCTTACTAAAAAATAATAAACATATCTTTAACACATCTTTTAGTTTTTAACTTTAAATTCAACTTTTAATGTTAATGTTAATTATATAAAAAAGAAAATCAGTTTTAACATCAAATAGCAGGAGCATTTTAAGATATTTTCATTTTCAGAAAGCTGACAGAATATAAATAATCCACTGGTTCTGTGGCCTGTCTCTCATCTGTACTGCTCTTTGTGTGTGAAGACTGGGGGAGAATGTTCTTTAAACCATCTCACCCATCATGATACAAGATACCAACATTTCTGGGGTTTAGATCATTTGGGAACAACAGGCACGAAAAAAAAAAAAAAAAAAAAAAAAGGACTTAAAAATGGAATTCTTAACTCATAATGACATATGCTATCTACTGTAGTAAGTATAGCTCCAGAAGTTACAATGTTTAGCACAGGTACAAATTTCTGTTCTAGAACCTGAACAGATATGGATTTTATACAGACATTGAGCTTTTAGAGGTCTATTTATTTCTCATGTTCACAAATCTCATGCTATTGGGACACATGGTAGTTTGGCATATTTGAAATTTCTGGCCAGTTGTTTGAGTTACTGCTCCGTGAAATAATAATTTTTAGTTATTTCCCATGCATATAAAAATACTACAGCATTTCAGGGCATATTGTAGTTGTCACCAGCTGGAATTCTGTCTGTTAGCAACATTTATTTTGGTTCAGATCTCACTGTGTACATTTGAATTAAAATAATTACAATCTAGGAAAAATCTTTATTTTCCTAGCTATTATTGCTAATCGTCAATATTTTTCTTAGTAGATGATTGTGAACTTGAACAGAGTTAAACACTGAAAATAACAGACAGCTCTTGTAGACACCTAAATTAGAATCCCTGAGGGTAAGATCTGCACAGAAGGAAAAGGTAAGCTCTTCAGAGTCCTGAAAGCATGTCTATGAGCCAATATGCCCAAGTGTTTGATAGAGACAGGGATCAGACTTGGAGCAAATTTACTTAAGCTTCTAAACATTTTCCTTCTCCATTAAGCTAGAAAATGTACAGATAAAAGCTTTGGCTCAGGTCCAGATCATATCTGTATGCCAAAAGTTGGCTCTTGTCACATAGAAGTTGACTCAGTCACATCTCAGGAGAGCAACTTCTCAAGACCCTCAGTTACTTCTAAGTTTTTTCTGAGACAAAATTGTCAAATCAATCTGAATTTGCACATTGGACTTTTCGAGAGCTATGATCATACTACTTTGTGAAAAACTCTGCCAAGAGCCAGCCAAAGCCATCATTAGGAATATGCCTGTTTAATTAAAGGATGCCATTAATCCGGCGAATAATGTTGCCATAGAGAAGATTTCTGTTGCTTCACAGTTTAAATTTACATTTGAAATATGTTTTTAAAATATTTTAGATAGCTTTCAAATTTGGATTAAAATATAATGAGAGAACCATTTTTTCATGCAATAACACATAGTATTTACATGCCTCTTAAGCTCCACTCATTTCAAATTATCTGCTCTCAAAATTCAAGACTCTAAGAAAAGTCAAGTATAAAGTTGCAATGACATCTTTAAAATTTTTTTCCAGAAAAACAGATGGGTGTCCAAGTTGAAGTCAAGAATCCTTTCTGAGCCAATAATCTGTAAATTTAGCATTTCATATGTGCATCCATGACTTAGCCCACAAAAAAAATATCTTAGTAAAGTAGTAAGTTAATGACTTGAACACAGTGCAGCTCTCTCAGCTTTGCATCTGCAGTCTAAATGCAGACCACTTTCAAAAGTTAATCAGCATTGGATCGATGATTACAACAGTTGCTTTGCTTTTGTTGACTGGAAGTCTGGTGGACAAGAAGAGAAAGGAGGCTGATATCACCAATGAGGGCATCACCAGCAAGGAGAGAGAAACCACTGTGCCACTCTGCTCAGAGCTTGTCAGGCCACACCTGGAATACTCTGATCAGTTTGGGCTCCCACTACACAAAAAAGAAGTGTATGGGCTGTAGAGAGTCCACAAAGATGACCATATGACTGGAGACTGGAAGGCTGTGAGAAAAGCCTGAGAGGACCAGGTTTGCTCAGCCTTCAGAGAAGAAGGCTTCTAAAGACCTTATCACCATGTTCCTGCGCTTAAAAGATAAGATAACTCCCTTTTTACAAGGAGTCACATGGAAAATATGAGGGGTGATGGGTACAAGTTACTCCAGGGAAGATTCCCATTAGACACAACAATTTTCACAGTGAGAACAATCTCCCCAGGTAAGTGTGGGACTCCCCTGTGTTGGACACTTTAAAAATTCAGCTGCACATGGTGCTGAGAGATCTTGCTCAGACTGTGGTTTTACTGTGTTCTTGCCAATAAAGATTAATCCCCCTTGAGGTCCCTTTCAACCCAGTGTCCGATGATTCAAGGAAAATATCTCAGTTAGGGGAGACGACTTGGGAATATGCAGAAGTAAGTAAAGGAACATTTTTTTATTTTTTTTATAAGATAAATTATTACTGGACGAGATGAAGTAGTCGCCAGTCTTCCCTTTCAAAACAAAAAATTTAACTTATGTACAAAGTGCTTAAAAAAATTACTAAAGAGGACCCTTCTGCAATATTTCAAAGCCAACCAAATAAGTGCACAAATAAGTGCCACCCAGAGCAGGGCAGCACTGAATCTTTCCTGTCATTTTTAAATTAGGATATTAGGAAAGCTGTCTGTAATATTTGACAGTGGTCTATTCTAAGGAGTAAGAAAATGTGCTCCTGCACTGTGAATTGCAGTGGAGAGATGGCTGCACATCCATAAAAAAAGTACTTTCCAATATACTTGCTAGTCAAGACACAGAGAGGACTGATTCTTACAACTCTGTGGGGAACTGGCTAGAACAGAGTCTGCAGTCTATTTAGCTGCATCTGAAATGGCCCTAATGTACACCACAGACCTCAGAAAAGACCATCCAGCTGTGCTAGGAATATGCATGATGTAGACTTTAATTTTGTTCGTACAGAACTGGTTGTGGAGGCTGGTTACACAGCCAACACTTACCATTTGAAGAGTGGGTTCAGTAATGATTTGACAGTAGAGACAATGGGATAAGAAGCTGCAGCAGGTTCAATCATAGCAGTTTTTAATAACTTTAGTTGAGGTTTTCAATGTTTCGACTCACGTTTTGTACCAATTTTAACTGGAACTGGCCATCTAGCCACTGGAGGTGGCTTTACAAATGTTACCCACCAATTAATATTTTACTCTATCAGCAGCTGATGCTAAAATGTTCCCAGCTGTTACACCAGGCACTACCCTGGGGTTGTTGGGTGAGAACTAAAATCAAGGTACAAGAGAGAATAGAGGAAAAAATACTTTTCCATCTACATGAAGAAAGCAAAATTTAATATTTCTGGATTATTTTTTTTTCATATTTTATACCTATTGGTAATCTTTTGCTGTACATCCTATGATGAAAAAACAGGACGAGGTAAAATTCATTGACAAATAAATATCTTAGCAGAAGGATCAGTCTTGTATTCTAAATATTAAGAAATCCTTTTCTAGGTAATATCTTTAAATATTAAAAAAAAAAAAAAAAAAGAAAGAAAAAAAAGAAAAAAATGCAAAAAAAAAAAAAAAAAAAAAAAAAAAAAAAGCTTTAAAGTCACTCCTACCTGGATGTTGAAACTTTTGAAACAGGGAAACAGGGTCTCTAAGACACTGATGCAAAGTTTCTACAAGGCCCTTTTTCATTTTGGCTTTTTGTCCCAGTTCTTAGCTACTGTACTGCTAATTGTCTCCATAACATTTTGGGCCATTAAGGAGTGTCTGTAGTACTACAAAATAACACTGACACAAGCTAATCCAGTTTGAATTGCACTTCATCTTTGTTAGCAGATTAACAAAATTTATTTTCCTGTTTCTTCTAGATTATACAAGAATGTTTCTAGAGATTGAGAACTGGCATAGCTGACAGTCCAATACCAAAAGCTTTATTGGTTATGATTTCAATACTGGAAAAACACTGCATTTGCAACTGACAGAACCTCTGTGAAATAGGTGGAGGCAAAAAATTAGGAACAGAACAAAATGAAGTTTTTTCTGAGTATGTATAGTCTCTTCCATAGGGATCTTTCTTTATTCCCTTCTAGGATAATGATTTAAAAAACTTCTATGTGTAGTTATAGAAGTACTACATGGGAGGAGAAAAAAATATATATGGTCTTTATATACAAAAAAAAAATAATATTTACATACACATATATTTTATACAGGCACATGATGCTAAATTGTCTCTGGTATAAATACAGAACAAGAAATAAAATAGAGGTAGTTGTGATAAAGGCCTCTAGGAGTATCAGAGATTGTTTATATCAAGTTAGTTTATGGCAGAAGTCTGACTCTGTTACAAGGCTGATTTTTTAGGTGCATTTTCTTGATAACTCATAGTACAGACAAAGTTGTTGACTAATAATGTTAGAAAGAAATGCAGAAAATTAAATTATTTAACATAACCAGAAATCTCAGTGACAACTCATTCATTAGGGATGTATTTTCCCCTTGTTGAACATACATCAGCCTCAATGATATCAGTGAGAGATGACATTCAGTAACTGCATCAGCAATGGATATGTGTTCAGATAATCCAACTGCTCCTTTTTGGAAATCATCTGGAAATTGTTTCAGCCTTGCTAAGTAGTCACATTTGCAAAACATTGTGAACGGACCTGTCCAAAACATATGAAGGGCTCCCTTTTGTATATCATTCCAATACAGATGTATTACTTTTACATATGGGTTGCTTTGGTTTGTCTAATTAATTGCACATTTTAGTTAAAAAAAAAGCCCTTAATTTGAGAGATGCACAGGAATTTTGAAGAATTCCTAAGAGAATGTTCAGAAAAATCTCTGTACATTTACATTTGTAGAAGAACAAATAAAAGTATTAAATCTTCCCAGTTATTCAATGTAGCTGTATGGAATCCTGTCTAAACTCCGTATTTGCCTGTCTCTCTCTATAAAATTATTTTCTTCCAGATGACTAAAACAACCAATGTGATTTTAGAGCTCTTTTCCCTCATGCTCAGATATATTTACATTTTAAAATACAATCTCAACAAAAATTTGAGGACCCCTGATAAACAACAAACCAATCAAACAATTGTGGAGAAAGGTGTCAGCTTTTTTACTTGTCATGATCACCTTTTTCTACCTTCATGGGCCCCAAGTGTACTTGCAGCCCTGTCTTCTCACCTACCAAATGAGTATCAAATAGAAGTCCATATTATTCTTTACTTGTCAATTCATCTTTCATCACCTAGTAGAAGTAGCACAGCATCATTTCTCACTGTACTGTAGCACTCAGACAAGGGGTAACCAATTATATTGAGTAATTCTCCTGGCTGACACTTCCATTTATCTCTCCTCCCTTTGGCTGGGTTTCTTGCATCTATCAATATGAAGGCAGAACACACATCTCTGCCCTTTTTGGAATGTTCCTACACCTTCTGCCCCATCCAACCTGCTGAGAGTCAGCAAAGGAAGAAAGGCAAGGGATGTCTTCACAGGATAACCTGCTCTGAGATCCTAAAATGGACCTCAGGGGCTTTGGATGCCCAGAGCTCAGCTCCAAGGGCAACCACAAATCTTCTTTGAGAATCTCAATTACATCTGCCAGCAGTACAAACAGTGGGTTGCATTAAGGAGGTGTAACACAAAAATAAAAAAAAGCAAGTAGGTTCTAATGCTGTCCTATAATGCCCTATAGTGCTGAAGATATTCCAGCACCTGGGTTGGAATGGTTTTTGGCTTGGTTGGTGAAGAACACTCGTACACATCTGTTGTTCTCTCTGTTACTCATCACTCTTCAACATTTCTGCTTTCTTCTGTGCCTGTCTGGGAGAAAACACCACTGAATTTTCTAAAAAACCTCCTGATTAATTTCCGGTAAAATGTATTGTGACATATACTTGGATATAAATAATCAAAGTATTTTTGAGTTGGCAAAGCTCTAAGTAGTCTAATTTTTTTTTTTTTTTTTTTTTGTTTTGGTGGTAAAGCAGAACATAGAGAGTGTGGAGTTCAAGAAAAAAAACCTGTCAGACTTGTTTTAAGAAACAGCATCACAAACATAGAAGAATTCTTTGCGCTCATGAAAATATTTCATAGAAAAGAAAAAACGCAGATTCTGTGAATGAACATGTTCACAAGAACTTATCCATACACAGAAATTGAACCAGCTACCACAACCTGGACAAAGTTGTTACATTCTAATTAAAATACATTGTATTTTAATGGATTTTCGTACTCTGTAAGGATTAAATAATCAGGCTGTATCCCATCTTGATGCCAGCTGACTTGTAACCAATATTGTTATGAACCCCATGTCTGAGTGCTAATTCAGTGAGTCAATAACAATATGAATACAGTATAATTAATCATTTCCTGCTACGACTAGAAAATCTATAACAAATGTATTACACTCTGCATTTTTATTCTGAGAAGCGATGCATAAAATGGAATACATTACAGCTTAGTTTGCATCTTAATGGTCTAAAAACATGGAACATTTTTCCCCTCTAGTGCCTGGTAGTGGAAATGACAACGAGTTGAATGCATTTTTTTTTTTACTTAAAAAAACTATATTTTTTTAACCTATACCGTTTTTAATATGAAAATGTTAAAGTCTAACAGTCTAAAGTCTAATGCATTATTTTTAAATTAGTTTCTAACGAAGAATTGATATCAGATCCAACTCATACTGAATTTTTTACTAAAGTTTTATTGTTGATGTCAATGGTCTTTAAATTCCTTTCTAAGAAATAAGAAAGGGAAAAAAACGCATCTTCAGAAATTTCAGATTATAAATCACATCAGTTAGAAACAATTACAGCAGGTGTAGATGGGAACTTGCATTGATAACGTGGATCTTTAACACTTGGAAAAGCCCTAAAACTCCAGATGCATCAATATAATGCCCACTACAAACCAATATTTTCTGGGAACAGCCAGCATCTGTTCACTTGCAGTCAGAGCTGAATCTGCCCCATCTGAACTTGCCTCTAAGCTTTATATATTTAATACACTGAAGCCATAAATTGATCCTGGCACTTCCTAGAGCGGCCAAACTCAAAAGACTGAGAAGAGGAATTCAAGGTGACTGCCAGCTGTACCATCACCCCTGAGTCCTGCAGAGCCAGCAGAGAGAAGCAGGCACCAGAGAAAAGTGGGGACTGAGAGAAGATGCTTGGCATGTGAACTTTTCCTGAGTGTGGGGAGTGCTCTGGGGAACAGCCAGAACCATTAATTGCTGCTTCCAGTGTCCCTACAGTGACCAGATTTCCTCACAGGCCTGAGAGTCCATTCTCTGAATGCACCCAGCAAGTGGTAAATATTATTAAATCAGACAAAAAAAATGGAATGCTTCTAATGTTTCTGCACTGCAGAATGTTTCTGCGCTGAATGGATGCTCCTACAGAGTCTACAATCTACTGAACAATTATATTAAAATAAAAACCTTTGTGTGTGTGTACATGGGACTTATCTGGGTTTTGCTAGTTTTTCTCAGCTCTCATTAGAGGAGTCTACATTTGGAAGTCTGTCTGCTTTTATTCAGGCATTATTTTAGTGAAAGTTACCCCTTTGGATAAAATTTAGCTCAGATAACTAAATTTCTTTAACTTTCCCACTTTCCAAATTGGTTAGAAATGGCAGATTTTGAACATTGTTTCCCTTGGACTTTGAGTTTCAGGAGTTGTGTTTGGGGATTTTTGTTCCTTTCTGTGTTGGTTTATTGTTTTGGGTTTGTTTTTTTTTTTTCCTAAAGATTTAGTAAGTGTGAAAGAGAGCAAGCTAACTCCTGCACCCCCAGCTTCCAGAGGTAAAAAGTAATAATGGCAGCTTCAATTATTTTATTTTCTAATCAAGTTATTAAAAAAAAAATAAAAAAGAAGTAAAGACAAGCAAAAAGTTGTGTCTTTCTTTTCTTAGTCCCTCTGTAACTCTGTTCCAACTTGCATAGTCACAAATTCATTGTTTTGGCTTCTGGTGTCTTCATAATGATCCTCCACACTGCTGTGTATTTATTGAGAAAAATGAAACTTCAGACCTTTCAATGAAACCTCTCACATTTTTCCTCCTCTGCTATAAATTAATAGGCCCCTCTCTTCCTCCCAGTGATTCAGATACACTGTGTGTTTTTAAGAATGAGTAGTCATCCCAGTAACCACATTGAAGCCCAGAAATTGTTACTAGGGGAATGGAGCAAACAGCAACCAGATGTTGGATTAATGAGAAAATGACTGCTCTCAGAAAATTCATAATAGTGCTCATAATTCTCAACCTTCTCAAACTCTTACGAAGATTTGAGACTTTGTGGAAAAAAAAACTTCTGTCTCAGCTGACCAGAATTCTTGAGGCATTTCCACTGATTTTACAAATGCTTCTGATTCTGTACTCCTACCTGAGGTCCTTTCACTGCTACTTTACAGAAAATTTGGTTGCTACTTTAATCTGTAGATATTTTGGTGTCTAGTTCTTTGACACAATGCAGTTTATTTCATGTTCATGAGATTTTCTAGGCGTTTTTGACCTAGAAAGTATTAATGGAGGAGAAAGACTGTTTTATCTTGGCACTCCCCTATGAAGGCAAAAAAGAAAAGATGAAAAAAAAAATTTAAAGGAATTTTATTTAGAAACTTAAATGCAACATACTGAAGTCCATTATTGTTTAAAGTATTTGGCACTCCAATATAAGAATGGAATTAAATAGCTCATTTCAGTTAAAGATGATGGTGGTCATCCTTGTGGAAACATTCTTACAAAAGTATGTCAAGCTTAACAAAAATGAATAAATTTCATTCCAAAAGCAGAAAGTTTCAATGCCCTGTAGCAATCTCAGAAAGATATACTTCAGGTACATCAAGTAATGTCTCTTACAGAACTCCCAAATTGAAAGGTACTGTGCCTTATTATTTTTAGTGTACTTAATTGAAGATAAATTCCCTACAGGGAGAAAGAGCTCTAAACAGCTTGATGCAATAATATTTCACGATTTTTATTGTAGCACTGCCAGAATCCCTGCTAAAAATGCACTCTTTACTTTCAAAATCCAAAGAAGAAAAATATCTTACCAAGTGTGGGTGAGAGCTGTAAAAACCTGACGTTTGCTGAACCTTTGGCTAAACAGTGCCAAAGGAAGTGAAAGTCAAATATTTTGCCTAAAATGGCTCTTTAACAAAATTCCTTAGAGTTTGCTGTAGATGAATTAACAAACAGTTGGTTGCAGAGGGAGTTCTCTGTAGATGGCACGCTAATAAATTCTGACAGGCTGAATGGTGCAAAGATAATGGGCTGAGCTGTCCACTGACTGTAAAGCACAAGATGATTAAGGTTAAGACATCAGGAAAATACTCCCCCCCCAAAAATGGATCAAAAGGAACAATTTGACTTAGGGGGTTGAGCTGCAGGGGTCCAGTTTGTCTACAATCTACGTCCACACATCAGTGATTGATGTGTTAGTCAAATTCAAGCATCTGAATCTTTACACTGGTATCATGACTGGCTGCAAAATTCATGATTGTTGATATTATATAATATATAATATTGACATTCACTCTTCTTATCCAGATATGAAGGGTCAGCCAACATTTATTTCATCATCTTAATACTGCCTTGGAAATAAATTCAGATTCAATGAAACACAGAGAGTTATTATTTCATCATTTGATGGAAAACTTGTTCAAAAGAGACTACCTGAAATTAGTTTTCAGAAGATGAAAGAAGATTAAATAATATTAGAAATATCTAATATTAGAAATATCTACCAAGGAATTGTTGCACAGTTTTCCTTCCAGAAGAACTGTCATTAAAATCATGGCTAATAAAATGAGGAATTTATGTAAGAAAGGTGGCAAGACATGTGAAAAGGCTGAAAGACTTTTTTTGAGCTTATAATCAGTAAAAGAATATGAAGAACTTCTTAGGTAGAAAAGAAAGCTTTGTTTGTAGAGATAATAATTTGTTTACCTTATGCATGAAACAGATTAAATCTCTCAGAAATGGCAACAGAAGAAACAGCATTTACCCTTTGTATCTTCAGCAGAATGAAAAGCAATATTTTTCCCCCTTTTTTTAATGTAAATTTTTTAGATGCTGCCTGCAATGAGCACACTGAGCTGTTCTAGACAGTGACTTATCCAAGGTTGGGTCCTCTTACCATTACTCAAATATCAACAGACCGAGGGGCTTTTCTTGGACATGTTGACAAAGAATAAATAAATTCTACAAGACCAAACAAAGAAAAAGGAAACAGAAGCTGAAAGTGAATTTGTCAACATCTCAAATTTACCAAGCTTTCATAATTAGGCTGTGAGAATTCTGAAAGAGTAATGGCCCATTAACATCAGTAGGGTGCTGGAAACAACTTTCAGGGAAAAAAAAAAAAAAAAAAAAAGGCAAACTAATCTTCAGCATATAAAGATAAAATAATAAAGATTATTTTCAACACAGAAATATGGAAACTTCATTGTTAAGCTATAACTTGCTGCTTTTAAGCTATAGAAAAAAAACCTTTATATTTTAATTAGACAAAATATTAAAAGGGTTTTTTTTCTTATTCACAAAATTATAATCTATCTGGAAGCAAAAAAAAAAAAAAAAAACAAAACAAAAAAAACCTAATATAATTTCAAATTAAAGATTTTATCTTCAAAAACCTTAAACATTTCAACATATGCAGACATGTTTTGCTATAAACCTCAACAAGATGATTCACAGGACCCAAGGTAGATTTCTAACTGGTGAAAAACTTCTGAGAATTTTCTTCATGAAAGTCTTAAGGATAAAGAGCAACTGTATATTTCTCCTATCATTTTATTGGAAAAGTGATTACGTATTTTTAGTCTTTGTATGCCTTTTTGTGACAAAGACAGGCTCCTCACAAATTGATGGTGATACTTCTGACTTCTCTTCATCCATTTCATCATGTCATTAGAAGGAGGAAGAGAAACAACCCTGAAGAGAATGAGAAAGTAGCTCCTGTATGCACAGATGTAAACTTAGTTTTTACTCCACAATTTTTTTACAGCACAGGATTCAGCAGGAAGATTCTGAAATCCAGAATTGACTGAGGAGATGCTTTTTCAGGGTCATGTTAGCAGAGCTGATCCTGTGCTGGGTAGGAGAAGAGGCAGATTGACTCCTTGACATTTTTACTGCAGCTGTTTTCTCTCATCCCTATGGAATTTATCATACCCAGTATTTTGGGAGTTATTAATGCTGCTTTCTAAATTCCCCAAAGCCTAAACGGATGAACAGACACAGACTGGAACAAATAAAAATTCCCAACTGCAAACAAAAGTGTAAATATACATATATATATATATATATTGCAAGTATCCTAAAAATTTAAATTTTCTTCTTAAGGTCATGTTTATACACTGCATTCAGTATTCAGAAGCCATTGTAATGTCACAGATCATTTTTCAGCCACTGCTATCTGCCAGGCAGAAATCAGACAGCAATCACTGTGGCCATATCATTTCTAAACTGCTGAAAAAACACTGCTGTGAGACATTTTTCTCTTCTGGAGAACTACAATGCAGATGGAGACTAAAGAGACTTTCTGCTTCATGCAGTTGTTAATGATAGTATATTCACAAAGCATATACATCAGGCAGATTTGGCTTGACAGTCCATGAGGTAACAACCTCATCTTGTTTCTAAAAGAGAAATGATGTTCCCTTATGACAGTCACGCTCTTAAAAATTTTGGAAGGAAAAAAAAAAAAAACCAAACTGCAAAAAAAGTGGCATTTAGCTTAAGAGATGTGATTAGGGGAAGGCATCACTGATGCAAAAAGAGTCAACTAATTTTCTTGCTGGAAATGGTCAAATTTGTCATTTTCAAACCATCCATTTGCCTTTGGAAACCAGAAAAACCCTGGCTGCTTCAGAAGAGCTTTCGAATGAAAAAGATTGAAAGATGGGGTAAAATGTGGAACCACCTGGGAATTACCTTGAAAACAATAAAAAACATATATGCCCCAGAAAATTTAGCTGAAATTTCTTTCTGAACTTTGGACTGCAATTGATGTGCACTGCTTTGGTCTGTCAGTGCTTCAAAAAACAGCATCACAAACTCTATTTTGATGAAAAGCAGATGCCTTCATTAATGTGACTTTTGTGACAATTCAAGCAGCTAAGGATAAGCCAAAGGGGAGTGCAGTGTGTTGGAATAAATTTTGATTTTAGATAAATCCATGGTTTTGAGTGACTGGATCATGGGCATAGGAGGCACGTAGATACAGTGACAGAAGAAATCTTTCAGCTACTATTGCTAGAAAACATGTCCTGGGAACTTCATCTTGAATACTTTGTTTACCAGAAGAAGAGTGGAGTCATTTGAGCAGAAAGTGCCTTGAGAATCTGGATAGAAAACAAAATAACTTTGCCTCTTCTTCTCAAGTATAACTGGCACTGAAGCTATTTTTCTCCCTAGATGTTTAATACATCAATCATGATCTGCTTTTGTGGAGGTGTTGCAATATGATGAAGACAGAACTATCTAAAGTAACTGAAGTATTCCTGGCACTTGTTGCAAATTTAGTGTCAGCACACTGTTTGTTTACATTTTTATCCTAAATTCAGTTTAGACAAGAAAGAAAAAAAAAGAAAAACAAACCAAAAAAAAAAATCTTCATGATGGCTTTCAGTTGCAGATGCTTCAGTAGTGACATGCATAGCTGAGCACCCCAAAAGCATCTCAACATATGTTAGCTTCAGGAAATAAGTGCTGCTTGATTGGGGCATTCAACATCCTTAAAGATGTTTATGTGTTGAAATGGAACTGCCCAGAAAAAGAATGCTGTCTGAAAAAAAGGCAAACCACAGCAACCCCTCAGTGATCACTTTTTGTCCTCTTCACTTGTACAAAAACGGTCATGTGAAAATAAAGGAAACTTCATGAGAGTTCTCTGTGAGGTGACTGTATTTGAAAGACAGCAGGAAGGGAATTTCTAAAAGAGTCCTTCCAGCAAACTGTAAAGCCTTGCCTACCTATCCAGCTTTTTCTGAAGAGGACACAATGAACTATTTCCCAGTCAGCAGCTCCCAAAACACCCAAAAAATCCTTTATCTCAAGGAGAGAACGAGAAAATCACTAAAACTTACAGATCTTCACAACTCTGTGCTTGCCCATAACAATACAGGAGGGATGTGCACTGTACACTTCAGCTGGAAAAATTTATGTCAGGAATGCTCCTGTGAGTCTGAGGTTCCTGCTGGTTTCTCTAAGCCAAAGTTGGGATAGAGAAGCTGCTGCCTGCTTTCCACCTCCTCCTTCTTCTGAGCTGCAGTCTTGGCGTGCCAAAACCCTTCATTTGGGAAGAATTCCTTGGAGAAGTTGGTTGACACAAAGCTCAGCGTGACCCAGCAATGCACACCAGCAGCCCAAAAAGCCAACCATGTCCTGGGCTTGTGCATCCAAAGCAGCAGGGACAGGGAGGAGATTGTTCCTGCACTCTGGTGAGACCTTACCTGTTGCTTTTCACTGTTGGCATTTTGTTCTCACGCAGCTTGAAGTAAACTATGTATATTATTAGAATTGTTTACATTCTTCCTCTCTAGGAGGAGAAAGATGATTGATGGTGATGTTCACCAACGAGGTCGAAGAGGTGGCTACCTCTGTAGCCAATCTTTGGCCTGTCTGTAAAATTGTATATATTTGGAGTCAGAAAAATAAAAGTAGAGGTTTCCTGCTTGACCTCCTGCTGCCTGCCTCGTCCTTTCGTGCTCCTGACAGCAGCCACAAGTGGTGACCCTCCATCACACTTATCCCAAATCCTGCATCCAGCTCTGGGATGGCCAATGCAATAACAGTGTGGATCTGTTATTGGAGCAGGACCAAAGGAGGCCACAAAGTGAGCAGAGGACTGGAGCACCTCTCCCAGGCAGTCAGGCTGAAAGAGTTGGAGCTGTTCCTCTGGAATCAAAGGGTCTGATGAGACCTGAGAGCAGCCTGCCAGTACCCAAAGCTGAGGGAACTAACTGGAGTTAAGGATGTGGGGTTTTGATCAAAAGCAGATTAAGGAGAAAACTCCCAATCTCTGCAGTGGCACGGACACACTCCTTTCACACAACAAAATGTGGGCAAGACCACAGCTATTAAAATCCACTGTGAGAATCTCAGTTCAAGGTTAAAAGTCCACACAGCTGAAATCAAGGGAAAAGATGGCTCTGGATTTTCATACAATAGATGAAATATGACACCACATTGAAAAGAACAGTTTGAGCTCCTCAGTCCAGCTGAAATCAGGTTTGGAGATAAATATACCAGTAGGTATAGTCTCACATACAGAGATGGCAGAAAATGGGCAGCCAAAGCTATGCAGATGTTAATTAGAAATTAAATTATTATTATTGTAAAGGCCTGCTGTCATGAGCAACACAAAAGGTATCCTAAAATAGGGAGATATTTCCCTTAGTGTGTGATGTACACAGCACATAAACATCTTACCCAACTGTGATACAAATTATAGCTCTGGCCCACATCTGGAATGAATGGTTAGCTGAGAATTCTGAAATGCTGCTTTGATCAGACTTCAAATAATAAACAATTGCACAAACAGAGTTCATAATGGCTTAATTGTTACCCTTTTAAGAGGAAACTTTTTTTAGTGCTTTGCAATGCTTACTACACAGGTCAATCCATGATGAGCAGTACAGATAAAAGCATGAAATTGGTAATATTATTCCTATTGCAATGTAATTTAATTTCTGTTGCCATAAACATAAGTCTCTCTCATTTTTTTCCCCCTCTGGTTTAAAAATACTTTTTCAAAGTGGTAGCTATCACACGTGGAAATGAAAACAAGACTCTTTCCAGATTTGTGCTTTTCCCTTAAACTGGTCATGAGAGCTTCAATTTTTAATCACTGCACCATAAACAGAGGGACCACTGCAATGCTTTTTAGAAAATTTCTGTTTACAGCTGTGCTAACAAATCTTTGAGCCATGCAAGTGGTTTGATTTGTGGTTTACTCTGTGACCTCAGCTCTGCTAGTTCTTTTCTTCAGGGACAAGATTTTTCAGGATCTTCCCTGATTAACTTGGCTTTTATGAGAGAGAACATTTGGCTGAGAGTGCTGGACTAATGTTTTAATGTAAAAAGCTTGTTAATTCTCTGATGATAATACTTCTTAGTCAAAGTCACTCATTAGCCCTTAAAATTAACATTAACCTATAAACATCAGCGTCAGCAGAACAGAAACCTTCTAGAAAGTTCTGAAGTCTACAATTTAAGTGGCAAAGACCAAAGCTGTAGTAGCAAACAGTATTAGCTTTTCTTGTACTGATTTTAAAGCCATGCCAAGCCTATATTTTCTGACTACTTTATGGCTGTCAGTAGAATTTTCACACATGCATGGTCACCACTGACTGGTGTTTCACCTTGTTTACAAGGACATAAACTATTTTATTAGAAGTTTAAGAATTCACAAACTAAAGGAGACCTGTAGAGTTTACTGTAAATCTATTCACAGACATCCTGCAGTCTTTTCTGAAGGTATCATCAGAAATGCTGGTCTTGGGAGAAAACAGAGAGAACTGCCTGTAAATAAGCAGCACTGTAAGCTTCCCAGCAAGTGCAGAAGAGTGCTTTTTTTGGATAAAGACTTTAAAACAATGGTAACTTCTTTGATAGGAGAAATCTAGCAACAGAGATATGCAACTCAAGCTCATCTACTGCTTATGGCAGAGTACAGTATCTTCTGTATCTTCTGATTTCAACAGTATGGAAAGCTATGGCAGTGTGGTGGAAGAGATGACACTCCACCTGGTAAAATTTTAGGATCAGCTCTGTGAAGAACACCACAAGCTTTAGGTACTGATGCAAAAAAGTGACAGAAAATATATTCATATTAGATATTATTTGAATTGTCATTCGAGTGAAAATGTCTAAAAGCTCTATTTTCATTGAAGAGAGGCAATATGAGGCAGAAGAGCCAATTAATCATCTTGGCTAAAAGGGCTGACATAAAGTGAAAAGAATTTGCATGACCTAAGGAACTCATATCACTAGTGAGTGATCTTCATGATGTATGCAGATCAAAGAAACAAATAGCCACAGGAGTTTCAAATGGTATTACACAAAAAATGCTGTCCATTAAGATGTTTTAGAGGGAGGTCACAGCATCCAATATCTGTAAATCCAGTAACAAATGTTCAGTCACAGCTCTATTGAAGTACTGAACTATACTGTAGTTGAAGGATCAGAGTCTCATGAAATCCCCTAGCTTTGGCATCTAACTGATGCCTCTGAAAATGATATCTTTTGGAATAATCAAAGAAAAAAAAAGAAAGCAAACATCCCCTAAGGATTATCTTCATTCTATCACTTCACCCAAAAACAGCTGCGCAACTTAAGTAAGAAATTGTGTCAGTACATGATCATGAAAAAACCATCTAATTACATAGGTAATTTCATTTTTGGAGGTGTATTGGACATATTCATCCCAATTTGCCATATTCAGAACACGTGACTTACCTCAAACACAGATTCACAAATCTCTGCCTCATCTCTAAAGCACTGCAGAATAAGTAGCATATAAAGCTTGGGATTCAGAGAAACTTAACATTCTTCACAGCAGAGGTTCTCTGAGGCTTTTTAAAGTTGCTGAAGTCAACATATTGCATTATTATGGCCACTCACTTCACAGAGGGAATAGTTAAGACAGTCTGACACTGTGCCTTAAGATTTGAAAGGATCCAAAAAGCCCAAGGTGAGATGACCTCAGTGGAAGCAACTGTCCAGAATAAGGATAGTTCTTAACACTTTCTCTCGAAAATTTTTACAGTGCCACTGAAGTTGAAAAGTTTCCTTTTTGCTATACCTAAATATGCTAAAGTAGACACGGTCAGAACAGGCATCCACCACTCAAATCTCATTATGCAGCACTTGAAATTCTTTGAGAGGTTGTGGACATTCCTGAGCATTGTATATTTATCATGATTCATATGCTCCTTTAATATATATAGAAATTTGGGGGAAATTTGGGGGAAATTTGGGGGAAATTTGGGGGAAATTTGGGGGAAATTTGGGCGAAATTTGGGCGAAATTTGGGCGAAATTTGGGCGAAATTTGGGCGAAATTTGGGCGAAATTTGGGCGAAATTTGGGCGAAATTTGGGCGAAATTTGGGCGAAAGGGTCACAAATGCACTTAGAAGTGGAAGAACCATATAATCAGTGTGAATTTGTCATGAAAAAAGGTTAATAGCACAGCCCTAAAGCACTCTCTCAACTACAATTTGTATTGATCTTGGAAGGTCCTAACACAGCTATTAAGAAATAAGAAGAGTTTATACACATAACTTAATCAATGTTTAAGATCAGATGATCAAATAGGTGATGCAAACAAATTACCTGTTCTGAAAAAAGAGAATGGGTATTTAGGAAAAAAAAAAAAACTCAGCTAAACAGTGCATAGCTACACAGTATAAATATTTTTTTATTCTTT
The DNA here is from genome assembly GCF_009819655.1 of Sylvia atricapilla. Lineage (NCBI taxonomy): Eukaryota > Metazoa > Chordata > Aves > Passeriformes > Sylviidae > Sylvia > Sylvia atricapilla. Next base: position 1,623,650 of record NC_089143.1, read on the forward strand.
TTGGAGATAAAATCAACAGTGGATTGGTGCACCACTGAAAAAAGAACCAAGGGACTAATTCAGGGTCACTACAGGCATCCATGAAATAGGTAAAGACAAGATATAAATTCACAGAAAATATGAAGAGACACTGAAGAAAGCAAGTGACAGGAAGTAGAAAGATGGACCAGATAAAACCGCAGATGTAGTAAAAGAAATTAAATGCTTTAACTATATGTTTGTTCTATGAAAAACTACAGCTATAGTCTGGTACAAAGCTTCTTATGGCACAGAGGTGCTGTGGAAGATTACACTTTTTGCAGTCATTTAGGATAAAGAAACTTTGGCTGTCATACTGGGACAAAAGACTGCTCCAGAAAGAAGCTGGGAAATGTTCATGAGAACAAAGTGTTGGAACAAGTAGACTCATTAGTAGAGGTAATAATAATAATAATAATAATGCTACATTCAAGCCACTATCACCCAAACAGTGAAGACAAAAAAAGGCTTAGAAACTGTGCTTTTATAATATTACAACAGTAGATGCAGCAGGAGACAGACAGTTGTAAAAAAGGAGGAAATTCACTCTTAGCTGATAAAAAAATTACTTAGCATTGCACACGCCTCAAACAAAATGTCAATAAACATATAAAAAGTATGGGTCCAAATAAAACAGACTATCAATTCCAGATAGTATTCAATTTTCCTGGAAAATGCTTCCTAACCCGTGCTGAGCATTACTTTAGTTGAAAAAAAAAAAGATCATGAAGTCATAGTCCTGTTTCAGTTTGCATAGAAAGGAATAATGAAGTGGTCCTTGTCCTTTTTCTTCCCCAAATAAAGGACTAACTCAGCCTATAACTTTCCTACACATAATTGCCTGTTTATCTGAAATCAGTGTGTGATCTAATATCTTTCTTGTTCTGGACTAATTTTTTACATTGCTCAAGTCTCACTGAAAAACCATGACAGACTCTGACAGAACTTTAGAGCCTCTGAAAGCCAAGGATCTGTAACAATCTTTGGCATTGGTGACATAAAGTCCAACTAGGCTTGGACAGAGTGGACTCAAGAGAACACACAGGACCTTAAATGACAGTCACTATTCTGAAATATTGCTGAGTCCAGATTTTCTAATGCTAGAATTCTGGAAAACATCACGTGGTTGGGATATTTTGTTCCATACTTGGAAAGGCCTTGCTCTTATTATTTCATTACATCCTTGTGTCACCCTTTTTTTGGTGTCAATGGTTTGCACAGTGCATACACTATTAATGCCTTTATAGTGTTATCAGGGAAATCAGTTTAGACCCAAGCAACAGTTAACTGTATCAGTAAAAGTCACTAGTGACATAAAAAACATGCAGTATTTTTTTTTTCTAGATTCCCAAACCTAGAAAATGAGAAATTTGGGTTCAAAATTATTCTACCATTCGCTTCACTTCACCAAAATTAATTTCAAAATTCCTATTAATTTCTTTCTTTGTAGCCCCTCCTCTCTGGCATACTTCATATTTCATACATGAAATTTTGAAGGCAATGCTGATTCACTAAAATTAGCCATCTGTCTGGACAATTAAAGCATTGGGTGCTGGTTTAAAAAGCTTAACTCCAAGCAGCCTGTATTATCCAGTAGCCATAATCCAAACAAAAATTTGAACAGCAAGAATCAACAAACACTTGTCAGTACATCCAAAATGCTACATTTCAGATTGTTCAATTCTTTTTCCCCAACTTAAAAAAAAAAAAAAAAAAAAAAGAAAAAAAAAAAAAGTCCTATCTTTTGAAATAGTTTTGACTGAAGTTGCATTTTTGCTGTACTGTCTTACAGCTACTATTAATAGTACTCATTAACTGAGTACTATTAATAGTACTTATTTAATGAGTACAACATTAATGCTCTAATCTCTATATGTAGAGAAGACTTCATAAATGAACATTTCTGGTGTTACACAATGATTTGTAAACTGAAGGCGTTTGATGTAGATGCAGAATATATGAAGTGATAAAATTTAGTTTTAAAGTAATTTTTTCCTAAGTGTAGGCACAGTTTAAAATGAAATAGGGTTTGATATAGAAATGACATGTAGAAAAAAAATTGTCTAGGGACTGCAAGAAGCAATAGAAGCCAATGGATTTATATTTTCTACACTGACAGTCTGAACATCAGGCCATAAAGCAAGATCTATGAGAGGATCAAATGAAATGTAGTGAATTTTAAGCTTTGGCTGGGAACAAATATGGAAAAAGGTTCATGACAGAAGGACAAAAAGGATCATCCTAAAGGAAAAATCTCAGGGAGAACAAGACAGAAGTCACACATATGCAAGTGCTCAGAAATTCAGTGCTCAACATATGGAAAGAGATTGAAAGATAAAGGTCACATCTGAACCTTGAGTATGGAGATAGAGTCAGTGAAGTCTACAGAGGACTGGGAAGATGGTTCTGGAAGACAGTAAGGAAAAGGACAACTGATGCCCTTTCATTAGAACTTCAACAGAAGATTTTTTAAGTCTGCTCCTCCAAAGGAGCAAAAATAACAGCATTGGACAGACTGCTCCAGTTATTGTTGGAAGCTGGAAAACAACCTAAAGCTGCTTAACACTGCAGAGAGTAATAGACAAGAAAAAAAGACAATATTAACTCTGCCCACTTGCATGTATTATATAGACCTTTAGGGCATGCTGGATAACTTGTTTTGTTTTACTTGTGAGCAACAAAATGTTTCATTACCCCTGTCAGATAATGACCAGGTGCAAGAACTGAACCAAACACATTCCCTTAGCAGTGCAATCCAAGATGATCAGAAACCTGGTGGAAGCAAGGTGTTGTGAACAAAAGACCCTTCTGGAAAGCCTCTTTAACAAGGTTTATGACAGCATCTAGTTCCATGCACATCCATTTCACAGCTGGTGCAGAGGTATCCTTGAGCAGATGTACTGTTCTGCACAATGGCCAAGAAGAAACCCAAGCTGCAGCTAAAAACTAAGTTGAATAATTAAGTTCGGGGCAAATAAGTCAAGGAACTTATCAACTACATCAATATTTATCAACCATACTTATCAAATGACACTAACAGCAAAAAAAAAAAAAAAAAAAAAAATTCTCAGAGTCTGAAATATTCCATACTCTGAATGATCCAATTTCTTTTCCAGAAGTAAGAGAAACTAAAGAAAGCAAGAAAAAACAGCACCATTTTAAGGCTGCTAGCTGAAAGACACCCTGTGGACTGAAACCACCTCGAATGAACCAAAGTTTGCAGTGAGGTCGTTTCTGCTCACCACTGTAATTCCTGCAGTTGGAATCACTGCTGTGGGCTGGGGATTTTAACCCTGACACTAAGTTAGGACAGAGAAACTCCAGCCCCAAGCAGTCACACAAATACAGAGTAGTGCCTCACTTCTGATAACCAACTCAATAATTACACCTGCTAGAGGAAGATTGGGTTTAGGATTACGGACTAATGAGTATATTATATAGCTGAGATAGTAATCTAATTTAGTTACACTTCATTCCTAATTTGTCACCTCATATGACTCTTTCCTTACCTCAGTATAGCCTCAGTTTCTGAACATAGAAGACATAAAATTTTACTTTACAGATGATCATTAGACATCCACTTATTTCCAGTGTGCTAAAAAGTCAACATTTTGTGTCTCTATAGAAAGTATTGGATCATATACTGCATTTGCACTTATCAAATGAGTATGTAGAGATGTCCCCACAAAATAAATCCTTAAAATAATGCTGGTAAATATGTCTTCAGAACAGGTATTAGCTGAAATGAAACACACTGGAGCTGCCTTGTAAGGTTATTACTGAAAACTTCATTTACTTCATTGGAATACCTGTATAAAAGAGTAGACCAAAAAACAACACAAGCAAATTCATGATTTGGAGATTTATTTGCAAGACAAGCAAGTTTCTGGAGCAGAGTGAGCAAACATGCTGCCCAGTCATCACCACCAATGACCAGCAATTCAAAGGACAGAAACAGGTGAAATCTCTATGAAATTTGATAAAGAAGGTTTTCTGAGTTAATATGGAGACAGGAGATATAATATGAATATCTAAATAGAAGCAGAATATCTTCAAGACCAATTCAGTGCTCTGGTGATAGTTTTGCCTGCACTAGAAAGATGTGCTCAGGCAGCTTTACCCCAGGAAGCATCCTGGCAGCAAAGTCCTGCCACTGCAATAGCCTGAGAAAAATAAAACAAAAACACCCACTAGCAGTGAAAAAAAGCTTGCAATGAAAAGATGCATCACTCTTGTGACAGATGGGATGCCCCAGTAAAAAAGAAGCACCAATAACAAGCAGACTGCAAATTCTGCGCCCACTGGGTTATTTAAACTTATCTTGTACACCTCATTTTTTCCATTCATACTTCTGCATGTTCATGTTTGTTGGATTCAGCCACATCTTTAGGTCACACTGGAGATAACAGCTGCAAGTGGTATTAAAATGGTACAAGTGCAAGCTTTGCACAACTGGAAAATTGCCCCTAGACTGTCACAAATTATGCATTAAAAATTCTTACAAGGAAAAACTACAAAAAAAGTACTTCATTTAAAGTGATAGCATTCCTAATGCCCCTAAGAATAGTGCAGCATCTCAGAATTCTATTTTTACAGAGTGTATAAAACCCAGTTTGGACAGAATGTGTAAAGGAGACCATGAGGGAGAGACTGGAGTTAATAACTGAAAATAGGCTTCAATAACTTCTTAAAGGCTCTAAAATAAGAGCCTTTCAGAAAAAAATAAAAACATGACATCCACACTCAGTGGAAAAATGAAGATTGTGTACATGACGCTCCCCAATACAAAAATTCCTGTGAAAGCTGCCTCAATAACCATGAATAGCAGAAACACCAAAATTCTTGTCATTTATCCTAAGAACTAAAATGCAGGGGAAATAAAACAAGGGAAAACAAACCAAAAAAACCAAAAATTCAGCAGCAAACAATTTAGCAAGATTAGTGCAAGGTTGTTCTTCAACACAGGAGTGGTCATCTTCATGCCACCCTCAGGATAATACCCCATGGGTATGGATCAACCAAAGGAAAAGTGCAAATGTGTGATGAGCAGCAGCACAACGAATCCATAGGAACATGCAGAATAAATTGAACAAAAGTGGGTATGTTAGGTAAATACAAAATATTTTTGGAGATTGCCTGCAAAGGAGACAAGTGTTATGCCACAAAAATTAAGAAAATGAAGGTGGTTTCCCACCAATCAACAAAATGTTCATGGTTAATATTATCAGGCACTGCAGCAGTGGGATGCATTGGATGGGCAGGAGAAAAAGGAATCAGAAAAGCTGCAAAAAACAATGGTATGCACACAAATTTTTAAGTGAAAACACAAAATTTATTTCCAAAAAAAATTGTTCAAAACCCTTTATTGCAAGAGCAAGAAAAACTGACTGCATTTTGAGTTCTACATATTCTAGATATTTAATATATGCTAAGACACAAATTGCTGTCTTCTCCATACTCACCAGTATACAGAGGGAACAAAAAGCTCTTTTACTGAGCTTTATGAGGATTACTTTGTTAACTCTGTAATCTTGAAAGTTTATATCCAGAGTTAGAATGTTAGAAAAAGAATGAAGATTGTGTACATGACACTCTCCAACACAAAAATTCCTGTGAAAGCTGCCTCAATAACCATGAATAACAGAAAAAACCAAAATTCTTGTAATTTATCCTAAGAACTAAAGCCAGCACCTGTGTCTAGCTGGAGGAAAAGTAAAGATTACTGTTCTCCCTCCCCTCAGGAATGCTGAATATTGTTCTCCTGTGTATCAGAGACTGTAATTTCTGGAGTGTGTATATCCACAAGCAATGCACAAAAGTATGAGTTCTAATGTGCCAGCAGATGTTGCAGTAGGAAAAAAAAAAAAAAAAAAAAAGGTTAAACAAAAAGGTCCTTTCTGCAAAAACCACCAAATTACAGGAAATGTTTATGGATGTATTTACATCTGGAAATTCACAAACCCAAACTACACAAAATTCAGCAAACTTTGGTTTGAATAACTTCTGCAACAGGGTAAAAACCAGCAGGATTTACATATTCTTTAATGTAAATGTGGTTCTGTACATACCCAGGACAAGACACAGCAAATGCTATGAAAATCCTTAGCGAAGGGTGTTGGAATGTGTTACCTCATCAGGAACAGGGAATAAGATGGGTTTAAAAGCCCTGCAGAGATTCTCAACAGTACAGTACTTCAAAGGGGAAAAAAAAACCCCAAAACAACAAAAGAGGACTAAAAAAATCAGTGGTCACAGACAGGTGTACTGAGAAATTTCCAAAGGGATATCATAAATACATACGGTGACATAACTCAGAACCACCCACCTGTACAGTGAGGCTACAGCAGCAAAACCCCAATTTACTCTGACTAATGAACATAAAGAATAACAAGTTCCTAGAAAGTAGAAGAGGACAAATATTTCAAGAGTATACTTGTGTGATCTGACCAGACAACTCTAGCACAACTTGTTCTTGACCTTAATGACAACTCCCACTTGTAACCCTACAAAAGACACCATTGCACTAGTAATCATTGGTGGTCTCTCATATTTTATTTTTTTATTCTGAAGAATCAATTTTCAGACTTAATAGCTTGCATACCAACTACACATCAAACTGTAAGTGGCTTCCTACAATGCACCCACCTCAGGATGTACAGGTCAGGCACTTATGACCCTTACCTGTATTCAACTTTATTCCAACACTATCAGTGACCCAACAAAAATCCTATTCCAGCTCCAGAGTTATGGAAGATTTCTCTGCTTACCACGCTTTGGATTTAAGGCTATGAGCAGTAGAGCAGCCTTCTGACTCACTGGCAAGTATTGCAGACATAAAAAGTGAAGTGAGACAGGCACTGACCTTGGTAAGAGATTTGCTATTGATTTCAGTAAAACCAGAATTTCACTTTCAGGGAAGTTATTTCCAGAGATCAGGCATACTCCTGGAGGTGCATCTCTCTTGCAAAGGGGAAAAGTTATTTTGTAGGACTAACAGAACTTGATATCAATCTTTCTTTGATTAGCAAAGCAACAGCCAAGAGGTGATACTTTTATTCTCACTACAGAAATAGCATCGCTGTGTAATATTGGTACAACTGCAAAAGCATATAAACTGACAGAAAATACATTTAGACAATAAGAATCATAGAGTGGTGTTGGGGAAGATGAATCAGGGAGACCTTTTAAATATGATTGCTTAGCAAAAGATTCTGAAAATATGAAACCTATAATGGGGATAGAAATGAAAGCTGACTTTGCGTTGTAGGATACTGAGTCTTAGTTACTATAGAACCTGAAAACAATGGTCTAGCTGAAGGAGAATCCCTTTGGATTGAGCAGAACCCTTTCTGTTGGCTGAGGGATCCAAAGGTCAATGTAGCAAAATAAAAGTTTAAACAGTAGTTTTAGAGTTTAAAATACAACACAGTATGGCGATATAGTAGTTCTTATAGGCTGTATGTAGATTCTATAGGATTTTGTGTCTTGTGTTGGTTGGTCACTGTAAATTAGAATATTCATCACAAAAGGAGATATAATGGATTGTAACAAGGACCTCTCTCTCTTAACTCTTACTTCTTAACTCTCTTACCTCTTCCTCCTCTCCTTCCCGCTACTTTTAGCTCCCTTAACTCTCCCTCTTCCTCTTCCCCCTACTCTCGCTCTCTCCTGCTCTCTCCCCTGCCCTTTGCTCTCTCTCCCTTCTCTCTCAGCTCTCCCCCTGCTGTTCTCTCTCCCTCTCTCTTTGGGACTCCCCTCCAGCCCAGGCTGGTGGCTGAAGGCAAGGCCCTTTTACCCACGGCCCTGCAATAAACCCACATGTTCTAGAGTATCCAGGTTGGCAGAATTCCTTGGCCCAGCCATCCGTGGATTCGCCTACAGAGTGGGTTGGGTTGGAAGGGACCTTAAAGATCACCTAGTTCCATCCCCCTGCAATGGGCAGGGACACTTTCTGCTGGACCAGACTGTGCTCAAAGCATCACCCATCCTGGCCTTGAACACTGGAAGGAATGCAGCATCCAAAACCTCACTGAGCCACCTTCCAATGAATCAACACTCTTCTTCAGCTGGAGCAAGGTGATGCCAAAGGGATTCCTATGAACACCTCTGACACCTGAAAATTGCCTTTGATGGTTGAAAAGGTCCCATTGAACCCTGTGTTCTAAGTGAGAGCTAATTCTGTGACAGATTCAGGGAAGGTTCAGAGATGTAATAATGGGAATGTGGTGAAGAAGCTAGGTTTCAAAAAGATTACAATTATGTGAACCTGCATGTTAGTGGCAGCACATTTCAATGCTCAAATTGCAGAAGGCAGACCTCAGCATTACACTGTCAGAGATAATCTGGAGACATCTTTAATGTAAATAATTACTGTAATTAGGAATGTAAAATACACAAACCTTAAAGACCATTAATTCTTCATCCAAAATGAAACAAAAATGCAACTGAAGTAAATTATTCATTTGCATTTACGCAAACTTTGATTCTTCATAATACACAACTCTCGTATTTTCAAAGTATTCCTGACAAAAATGTCATACCCTAGCTGCACTGGGCTCTTTCACCTGTGAAAATGTAAATACTTTTGTCTCCCAAACACAGACAAGATGAATGTATCCTTAAAAATCAAGTTAGACTAAGGAGTAGAAAACTGTTCATCAGTCATTCTGGAAAACAAGCATAAAATGAAACTTTTACTCACTACTGGGGAAAAAAATATTCATAATTTTTTTTTCCCCAGAATGCAAAGATCTGGTGAAACCTCTGCATGGTGTGGATACCAATTTTCAAAAAAAATACCAATACTGGATACCAATTTTCAAAGCTGATCCCTGTCCTCATGCCATTTGGTTCATCTGCACAGTTGGCCACCTGGTAACAAAGTCCTGGCAGCTGCACTATAACTCAAAAAGAAGTCACATTGACCTCAATACCAAGCATGGAACTGACTTCCTCCAGGACAGGGACAAACCACCTCTGCTTGGTAACCTCTCCTTGAAGGCAAACCAGTTTTGCTAACCTTGCATCTGCAGTCAAAAACAAACAAGCCCATGGTAATATAATTAGACCTTATATTTCAGCATCACATGTGGAGTATCATGTACACATCACTTTGAATGGTGTTTCTATAGGCCTAAATGAAAAAGCCAAATGTCCAGTCCAGCTTACACAACAAAGGCAGCTGAACAGTCAGTTTAAAGGTGTTAACTGAAAAATATTATTAATCTGAAACCCTTCCAGCTGCTTAGTCTGTGTTTGACTAGAGAATTTCAGTGCTTGGTCACACATGTAAGTGTTTAAAATCAACTGCTTCTGTTTTCTCTCATTTTAGAGAACAGAGTTTCTTAGAGTGGAGAGTCCAAATGAAGCATTGAAGGACTTTTTTGGAATTCTAGCAATGGAAAAAATTAATCCTCCTCCACCAAGAAAACCCAACCCACCACTCTGCCCAAAACCCAAACAACCAAGTTTAAGTCCTCCACTCAAGCATAAGATTGTCTGATATACTCATACATGAATTTTTATGAAGACCAGTAGTCTAATATCTATTCTTCAAAAAGCATATCTAACTACACAACCTGGTACTGTATTAGGAAATGTATAAAATGAAAAGAACAAACGGAAAAGTTTTACTTAGGATGTTAGGGGCTTCTCCAAGGAAGGGAAGTAGTTTTCCTCCTCATTAAAAAAAGTATAGCACATGAAACTTTTTACAAATACTGGTCAGTTATTACCACAAAGCTCCTTCAAAGCTACAGAAGTCATTATCTAAATGCTGTAAATGTCTTTGCTGTTACTTTCAGTTGCTTCTCTATGTGAAAAAAAAAAAAAAAAAAAAAAAAAAAAAGGAAAGTATTAAGGAGCTTGCAAGCATGCCTGCCATCTGAATTTAAGGGCACTGGTGAAGTTAAGTTGAATCATCCATTCTTAAAAAGCAGTAAGAAGTTAATCAGACCTTTTTTTCTGCCATTTAAGGCAGAAACCTTGAATATCCCACCTGTGACTTCAGGAGGGCTAGATTTGGAAAGAACTCTGGATTTGTTTAGCAGCAGCATTTGCATTATAGTCCCAAGCATTTAACTACACCCATTAAATACGTGTTTATTTGCTCATCCAATAAGCAAACCTTGTTTGCTCTGTTAACAGTTTATGTTCTGCTATCCAGAGGAATTCTTAGCACCACCTGTCCTGAAGCAGAGGCCTCTAATTGTTCCTCAGGAGTGGAAACATGGTATTTTCAGGCAGCTCAGAGACGTGACCAGAAGAAAATCTGCCAACAGCAAGGGGCACAAGTTCTCATCAACCTTGCAAAACTGTGATGCACAGCATTGAACTGACACTGCAATGTCTTTTACTGCCCTAGGAAAGCAAGTCTCACCAAGGAAACAGGATGGACATTGCCACACCAGCACTGGGGGCCCACTCCTGGCAGCTTTTTTTGTCACTAACCTGGACTTGCTGATGATGTCTGACTGCTGGAAAGACATGAAGTAGCTACGTAGTGAAAGAAGAGTGGAGAGCATGAAAAGAAATAGGATAGAGATAAGAGCAGAAGCAAATTGGATATTGCTGATGAAAAAATTACAGATGAAAAAAAAAAAAAAAAACTTCATGAGAAAAGGGAAAGCTCCTCCAAAAATAATCTAAAAGAGACAGTTAACAGCAGAGAATATGAGTATCACTGCCCACTGGCAGCAGCTAACTAGAAAAAGAAAGTTCTCTAAAAACTTCAAAACACAGAATCTGGCAAAAAGAATAAATAGCTGAGCTTGACAGACACATTAGTAAGAATAAATTATTAATTATTTGAAATACTCACCTTTACCTTTGGGTCACTACCACCACAGCACCATTTAAACAAGTCTTTGAAGCAAACCTTTGATTCAGTAAATTATTCAATCAAAAGCAGTCTGAGGAACAATTTTATTGAAACTGCATTTTTATGCTCAGTTCTGGTTAACAATTGGCAACATTCAGCATCTCCTCTAGACACCTTCCCTTCTCCCAAACAGCTTACCATTTTTAATACTGGAAGTTACTAATTTCTGAAATAATGTTCATTGCCATCAACATCTCAGTTTTATCAGAACCCTGAATTTGTGCTATAACTTGATCTTCTAAGTTCTCTTCCTTGAGTCAAGTATCTGTCGAGCTACCAATAGTCTCTCAGGGCACAAAATGAAGTCCAAGGTTCACCTGTGACAAAAAGAATGATTTCGTTAGTCTCAATTCACAACATGAGTTTCATGTATTAGATCAAAAAAAGCTTTACTAGCGCATTTAACATTATAATTTTAAAACTAAAACCAAAACATCATCAAAAACAGTATTTTTTCTGAAAAGGCTGATGATATCTCCAATCTGGTTATCAAAAGATAGCTCCATCATTATTTACAAAATTTTTATTCTAGAAAATGCATTAAGAGAGGAGCACTCTTCAACTAGGTTCTTAAGACTGCTTAAATCAAAACCCGGGGTCAGTTTGAAAAGCCTCCAAAATGAAATTCTTACTGACAGATTCCCAACTCTAATTCTGCAATGGCTATACTTTTCAGCAAAGAAAAAATTAAAAAAAAAAAAAAAAAAAGGTCTTAGGTTGCTGTGTTTAGTTCTTTCAAGAGTGACTTCACTGATCTTAGGAGATTTTAGAGATTTCCCTTACTCAAGGTTACCCTTGAGTTCATTTTATTCTTTTGAGCACTCACAGAGCTGTCTTCACAGAACTCTGGGGATCTAAAGCAGGTGATGCAGACTGAGATACAAACACTGGGGATTTTTTCCCCTTTTTCAATGCCATCTCATTCAGAAGTCACCACACATAGGTAAGCTTAAGCATGTGTGCAGTCCTAGTGGAATTAATTGTATTTTGTTGCCCTGAGCCTTCAGCAATGTCAAACTTCCTCTATGCTTTCTTCACTAGTAACAAAGTTTTAACAACAAAACATTTGGGCTGAGGATGTGGAAAACTAGAAAAAAAAAGTACAAAAAACCAAAAAACACCTAGCACAGAACAGAGATCAGTGAGAAGAGGGTGAGTGCAGCTTTGTGCCCTGCTTTGGAAGGTGCTCATTACCAGTCTGGCACCATTCCCTGGATTATCCCAACCCATGGCAAGTGTCAGCAGACAGGACAGGACACAGGAGTGAGGCTGAGACTGCTGGGCTCCCTTTTTGCCTGCTGGAGGCTCCCTCCCACCCTGGACTCAGCTGCAGTGGGCATTCTGGATCCCAGCACTGGAAGCACCCAGAAAAAAAAACCCCAACCCATCCAGAGAACAGTTTCAAAAGGAAGAGAAAGAAGAGCAAGAGGTGTAACACCACTCAAGAAAACTTTCTTCATTGACCTTAAGAATGGTCCAGTCCTGCCATCACTGAGTACCCAAAGCCACCTGTCACCAAAAGAACAGGCGTGTGCTGACATTTTAATGTCACTACCAGAGGACTAATCTCCACAGCCAAAGCCTTAGAACTGCTCCCTCACCTTGTTCTTGATGCATTTTTTATTCTTGGTGTGGGTAACAACAAAGGCATAAGGATACCAGCAATCACCAAATTTCTGTGTAGTATTACATAAATCACTTAAATGATGTCCTCGGTTTTCTGAGATGCTCTGATTTGATGTTGACCATTTCAAGTAAAAGTTCCACTTGTTAAAAGTATTAAAAACAGTTTTTTAATACACCTTCCCTAAGGCTAGTTATTGCATCTTCCCAGGATGGATCTGCTGAATGATCTCATTTCTGATCTATGAATATTTGGTAAATGAGACAAGGATTTACACAAAACTTTTTTTTTTAAATTATCTATTCTCATTCTTTTTAAAATTAGTTACGAAAGAAGGCACATCAGTTCAAAGTTCAAGTTGCACGAGTACACTACCAAGATACAGTCATTAAAATCCTTATGCCTTGAATGTTTCCCTTGAACTTTGTTTCAAAGTTTAAAAGATTACAGATATCATAAACCAGATTCAGTCTTTGTGTTGGGCAGCTTTAAATTGCAGCTGCTGCCATCAGGACTGAATTGGTGTCAGGCACCTCTTGGATTACAAGCCACCATAAAAGAAATAACAGACCAGAACTATGAAACTTATTATAAGTCAAGTACATTAAATAAAAGAGGATCCTACCAGTTGCATCATCAGCTTCTGTGTCTAGAAGAGCATCTATTGAAGCCATGCTTGTGCCTATGAAGGAGTCTGTAGTATCAGACACTCCTCGCTTGCTGAGACAAACTTCTTTGAGTTACTGACTCCTCTGCTTTGATCAGGGTCTTTTACTAACCTTCTGACTGTCAGGAAGGTTACACCACTTGTTGAGAAGGTTTTTCTAGGCCTTCCTACTATTCCCCAAATGCACTTTTTTTTTTTTTTTTTTAAATTGTAAGTCCACAGGTTCAATTTGTAGTGTCTTCCAATAGATATGTACATAATAGAGAGTAGGACAGAGATGCAAGATGTTTTCCCCCACCAAATCCACCTCTTTGTGAAAGGGTTAAATACTCCTTATTTCTGTTAGTCCTCTCTTGCAAAGAGGGAAGAAAATCTTCAGTGAGATACATTTTCTTCAGGAGGCATCTTCTGTTCCTCCCTGACCTTTTTCCAGTGGAATTTTCATCCTGTGTCCTTTTTCCTCAATAAGTGTGCCAGCAAGACTTAATTAATATTAGTTGTTGCAAAAGTAGAAGTTTCTTTCTTATTACATTTCTGTAAAAAGTCATAACTGCCTTTGGCATTACCAAGTCACAAATTAGTTGTATGTATAAACCAGATTATTTTCAATGTAATCTCTTCTTGAATAATCTGAACTAGGATATGCAAGATTTGGGAGACTTTAGTCCTCAAACTTACAAATATCCCAGGGTCTTCTAAATAATTACTCCCTGTTACAAACTTATTTGCCTGAGTAACCCCTTCCTAATTGGAGGCCCAATTTAATAGTGGTGCTAAAAAAAAAAAAAAAAGAAGTAATGCCCAGCTAGAGATTTTTGCAGGATTAGTGAAAAACACTTAGAACACCTTTAAAACTTGTGTTACTGCCAAAGATTCCTTTAATCCATTTACTAATCCCCCCTATATTTTAAAGAAAAAAAACCCACAAACTTAAGAACTTTAAAAGCTTGCTTCTATTTTTCTCCTAAATTTAGACTATAAACTATTCACCACACTGTACCAAGTATCTACTTGCTTTAATTAATCCTTAATTTCAGAAGGCCAAGCAGTATCTAGTTCATGTTCCAGTCTCAAAAAAATGTTATGTTCAGAAGATTGCTCTATTCTCCTAGCTGTTGCCAGATTATTGCAGCTCTTAACAGTCACTATGACAGAAAAGGCAAGAACAAGAAATGCAGTAAGAGTGAGCACGTGTTGGGATGCAGGAGGGATTACACGATATCCACAGCAGAGAGCAATGCACACACATGGAGCCCAAGGATTCAGTGACATCTCCAGAATACAGACACCACGGTTATTTCAGGCTTTACCAGACTTGTCCATATCACAAACTACCCACAGAAGTGCTGGAGCATAGGTTTATTAATTAAGAAGGAAGGGAATACCACCCATTCCCCTAGAGGAACCCAAGCAATATTCTCTCTCTCCATTGAGAAATCTTCCAGGGAAGAAGGGTAGTCAAGTGCTCACTTGGCCCTCTGCAGTTGGAGTCTCCTCTCAATTACATCACATTGCACGTGTTACCCTGGCAGCTCCAGTGAATGAAATTTCTATCAATGAAAGCAGGGAAGATAATATAGCTTTCAGAATTGACATCGGTGGCGATTGTAGGGAGGAAAAAAAAAAATTAAAATCTGTTACTCTTCATTTTGATCTCGTGTGTGGCATTCCACTGTGGCTGAATGAAACACAAGCAGACAAGCCGCTTGAATTACCTGATTTAACCTCAGAAAAAGAAGCATGCCACTGTCTGCCAGAGTCCAATACTAGATACCTTTCTTAGGCTGGCTCAGAGCAAAGTCTAGGCTCAAGTTCCCCCGCAGATGGATTTTTTTAAACCACTGACTAATGAACTCAGTGCAGTAGTGATGCACTAAGAAGACCCCGCCAGCCCAGTTGTGAAAAAAATAAAAAAGCAGCTTCTCAGTTGTCATGGAGTGAAATTCTGCTTTCATTACCAGTACAGCTCTCTTCCCATGCGCCTGTATTTTATTTTTTTTTCTTTTTTCAATGAAAGATGCATAGGGTTTGGAGTGCACAGATTTGGTACACGTGCACAGCAGCTGGTCTGACATGATAAAGCAGAATGAATCTGAAGAAGTTCCTGCCTGTCTGACCAATAATCCATGAACTAAGAGGGATTTACTCAACAGACCTGCACAGATTCTAGCCTGTCAAAATTACAGATTTTTGGGGTTTTTTTTTTTTAAGTGCCTAAAGCTGTTTTCTGTTAGATGCTTGCCATTCCCCAAAGACCTAGACAGCAAGTAGGAGGCGAACAAAGGTGGGGGAGGGAATTGTCTGAATCCTGCAATGTTTATAACTTCGCATTCGCTTGATTTGAAGCTCCAACCATAGAATTTGTTACTGGAGACATTTCTGTAACTCAAAGAAAATCAATCAGAAGAACAGCATCCAGCATGCACAGGCACACACTGTATGCCCAGGCAGCATCCCCGGCACCGTGCCTACATTTCATTCTTAAATCCGACTTACTCGCCATTCTCTTTCGCTAGGTGGGAACTGCCGAGAGCTAAAAATAACACCAGGATTCGGTGGCGGGAGCTAAAAATACCCTTTTCCCGCTCGATTACCGACTCGGCAGGAAAGACGGAGCTCTCAGCATCTGTCACAGCCCATAAGCGCCAGCTGGGGACGGAGGCGAAGAGCCCGAGCGCGGAGTTAGGCGCTCGGGGAAAGTTTCACGGGTGGCCAAAGGGGGCACGGCGCCGAGCCCCGGGGGACCCCCACCCAGCCCAGCGCAGCCCGGGCGGTGTCCCCGGGCCTCCCCGCCGCCCCTTACCCGCGTTCCGCAGCTTCTTGTTGCGGTACACGGAGAGGATGACCAAGAGGTTGCCCAGCAGATCCACGGCGATGGTGAAGATGAGGATGGCGGCTAAAGTGGAGGTCACCCAAGGCTGGCGACGAGGGGCTCCCTCGGCCGGCGGCTCCCGGGGGAGCACGGTGCCGTTCAGCTCGCTCTCGTTCACCCTCATCCTGCCGGCTACCCGCGGCGGGGGGCAGCTCGGGTCAGCCCTACACCGCGGCGCCGCCCGCCCTAGCGACCGGCCGCGAGGCGCTCTCCTCCCATAACTCCATCCACGAGCGATCCGGGCGGGAACTTTCCCCGGAGTGTGCATGTGCCGCGGCGGGACACTTTTATAGCGCCGCCGCCCCGCCCGCCGCCGCCGCTGGCGCCGGGTGACAGCGCCCGCCCCCGCGCCGGCACGTGCCCGGCCCGCCACCGCGGCCCCGCAGCGCCCCCGCGCGGCCCCGCCGGGAACTGCGCCGCGCTGCCCCATTCATGCGGCCGCCCGCTCCATTCAGCGCCCCCGCCGCTCCATTCAGCGCCGCGGAGCCGCGGCTCTCTGCGGTTGGTTGGGTGGTTTGCGGCGTTATTTTTAGCCTTTCCTGGTGAACGGCGGTGCTTAATTAGGCGCCCGACGGAGTCGCCCCTCCTCTCCTCTCCTCTCCCCTCCTCCCCCCTTTCTTTTATTTAACATCGCACCCGCACGGTAACGTGAGCGCGGAGAGAAGCCTCCCATCGGGGAGCGGGTCGGGGCTGCTATAAAAAGCTCCTGGAGAAGGAGGCCGGCTGTTTGGGCAAGGGGGGGCGTCTGAGGATCCGCGTCCCCGGAGCACCACGTGTCGCCGCAGCGAGGAGGCGGCGGGGGGGACACGGACCGCCTGGGCACCGCTCCTTCCTCCCCCTCAGCCGCTCCTTCATCCTCCTCAGCCGCTCCTTCATCCCCCTCAGCCGCTCCTTCATCCCCCTCAGCCGCTCCTTCATCCCGCTCAGCCTCTCCTTCCCTCAGCCGCTCCTTCATCCCCTCAGCCGCTCCTTCATCCCGCTCAGCCTCTCCTTCCCTCAGCCGCTCCTTCATCCCCTCAGCCGCTCCTTCATCCCGCTCAGCCGCTCCTTCCTCCCCCTCAGCCGCTCCTTCATCCCCCTCAGCCGCTCCTTCCTCCCCTCAGCCGCTCCTTCATCCCCTCCAGCCGCTTCTTCATCCCCTTCAGCCGCTCCTTCCTCCCCCTCAGCCGCTCCTTCCTCCCCCTCAGCCGCTCCTTCCTCCCCCTCAGCCGCTCCTTCATCCCCTCAGCCGCTCCTTCATCCCCTCAGCCGCTCCTTCGCCCCCTCAGCCGCTCCTTCCTCCCCCTCAGCCGCTCCTTCCTCCCCCTCAGCCGCTCCTTCATCCCCTCAGCCGCTCCTTCATCCCCTCAGCCGCTCCTTCATCCCCTCAGCCGCTCCTTCCTCCCCCTCAGCCCGGGCCAGCGGGACCAGCTGCACGGGGAATACAGAAGTAAAGGCAGCGGGGATGCCCTGTGCCACCCCCGAGGAGCCCCATGAGCTCTGGCTCCCCCGGTTCCCCAAAAGCAGCATACGCTTCAAAGGAAGGAGGGGACAGGGAGCCATTGCACAGCCGTGAGGAGAAAACCCCGCTGACCGAATGGGGTGTCCCCCCTTCACCCTCTGGTGCCGTGGGCGCTCTGGTAAATAAATAAACAAATAAATACAAAGGCACTTTCTTCTCGTTTGCAATGTGCAGAGCTGTTGGGGATCTCTGGGCAAACTGAATCGCTCTCCCGTTCAGGATAAGGGGCGGCGAGCGCGGATGGCGGTGCGCTGCCCTCCGCCGGGCGCGGTGGCGGTGACCAGGGACACGGACCCACCGCCACCCTCCCGGAGCTCCCGGGGCTGGGGACGAGCGGGCAGTCCTCAGCTGGAGCATCTCCATCTCAGATGGAGAGAGATGGAGCTCCTCCCGGCACCGCACAGCCTCCGTGCCTTGCGCGGCTCTGCGCGGGGCTCATGAGGCTCAGCGGGGCTGTGGCCGGCCCGAGGTGAGGGCTAGCCAAAGGCAGTGCTGAGAGCCGCAGTTACATAAGGCGGCGGTGTGGCAGGAGCCCGCGGAGGGGCGCGGACAGCAGGGCGGCGGCGGTGGCGCCGCAGTCCCAAACTGCACGGCTGAGTGCCGGGAAAACCCCGAGCTTCCCATTCACGCCCGGTTCTCTTCCAGCGCTGCGGGCAGGGTAGCCCCCGGCGCTCAGCCTCCCGCCGCTGAACGAGAGCGCTGCGCTTCGTGCGGGAAGCTGCCGCTTTATTCCATCACTTACTGACTTTAGGAAATGTTCAATATTCCGGCAGGGTGGTTTCCCGCCGCCCCGGCAAACAGCAGAGCCGGGGGGATGTGTCGGCACTACAGAGCATTCCCGAGGAAAGGAAAGGAAAGGCAAGCCCATCCAGCCCTGCAGATGGAGAGCAGCACCCCGCTCTCCAAGAGGAGGGTGCAGAAGAACCCCTGAGCCGCATCTCCCGGGCAGAGGGTGGTGGTGATGTTATCCACATCCACCCACCGCCAGCCCTCTCCTCCATCCCCCCGGCGGGTTAGTGCCTGTGCCCGTGGAGGTGCATAACAAATAGGTTCTCAAGCTGTGGGAGAAGATTAAAAATAGGAGGAGCCAGTATCAGGGGGATATCAGATCAAGGGCAGCCACACGTGGAAACAGGCAGAAGTGCCTGGTCCTCAGTAGATCTCCACGGGTGTTTCACTCGAGAGGGAGGGGCTGGCTGCCCGGAGAGAGCTGTGAAGTTTCACAAGGTCAGGTATTTTTAACCAGAAGGTAGAGCAAGGATGAGGATCAGCCCAGAATTTTGCTTCAGAGAAAGGGAATCTGGTCCATGAAGGAACTGCTGTTATTTGTCTCCTTCCTGGGATGGCCAGTGACATGTTTGCAATTTAGACCCACAGGGGAATGGAGATACTGCTCCATCCATCCCATTTTAGTCTTGTGACAAGAGCATGCTCTGGACCAAGGCTGCTTGTGTGGTGAGAGAGATGCTTAAGGAAGGGGACACTTCTTGAAGAGGGGACTGAAGATGTCCTACTGGAAAACCCTACCTGAGAGCTAAGAGTGACCCAGGCACCATCAAGAGCCATGATGCATTGAGAAGCCTTGTGCTGCTGCTCTGTGAGTTGGATTTGTTTCCTGCAGAGTGGGAGATGGACATCAGGATGTGGGTCAGGCTGCAGCAAGAATTCCCCACCAGGGAGTGGGACAACCTTCTCTTTCCTCCCTCTCACCTTGACAGAGATGCCTCGTACTAGAAAGTGCTGCTCTTTAAGGTTTTGCATGTGTTTGCTCACATTCTGGAGAGTTAGAGACTCTAAGATGCCACCCAAAACAAGCAAGCTGGGAATATAACAACATCATGGTCCTTCACACTGATCAACATTCAGAGACAGTATCTTAGAGGCAGTTTGGTATTGTTTGTTACATCCCCTGAGGCTGGTCTCTCTGCCCGCACATTTTCTACACTTTTTCCACATATGCATTTTTAAAGGACAACTGAGTGATGTTAAATGATGCTTTACATGAAAGCAGCATAAGATAAGATCAAGGCACAAGAAGAAGCAAATCTCTTGGGCCAGCAACCCTGTATTATAATAATTTAATTCACAGTTGACTTCACTGTAATGAGCAATGTTCACAGAGATCTTATTACATGAAGAAACACAGAAGTTGTCTGACCTGTCATAAAAAAGTCCTGATTTGGATTTGCTCGAGTTATGTTTGGCATGTGCCTGTTGCCCATTCTGTCTCCAGCCAACTTTCCTGGCTGATCTTGAACTGATGTAGTCTTGGTTTTTTGGTCCTGTCTCCTGTTGGCCACTCTGGATAAGTGCTAGGTCTGAGTCTTCTTTTTGTCCTGTCTAGGGCTATCAGTTGAGTCTGTTGGCAGCATCTGTCACTGCTTGCTGCTCTTAGGTCTTGTGAGATTGTGGTTTGGTTGGTGTGGGCACTGCCTGGGCTCAGATTTTCCTTGGCTCCTGGTTTGCCTTTCCTGTGGAGCAGCTCTTAAAACTACACAGGACATTAGATGAGTTGAGGGAGCACCGTCCATCTGAAAAGATAGATGGAAATACAGGAAATATGAGAAGAAATCAACAATTCAGCTGATTCTCTGAGTAAAAAAATGGAGACTGCCTGGCAGATGGGACTGAGATAACAGGGGTGTCCTGGGTTGTAGTTTAGGATGTATTCTCTCACCATCTTCAGTCAATGGCCCATCAATGCCTTCTGCATGACTCAGAGATAACTCCCTCTGGGAGTTATCTCTCTCTTTAATGGGCCATCAAGGCCCTCTTCCATGACTCATCATCCCATTGGGAGATGCACCGCCCACGGGGAGGAGTCAAGCATTCTCACCTGGATATAAGCTGGGATTTGGGACAATAGAAGCAGTCCTCACCTACTGGATTCCCAGAGGACTGGAGCTGCCAGACCTTTCTACAAGATTTCTGTTTCAGGAAGACCACCTCATCTGGACTGTTTCCATCACCCTGATCAGGTTGTATTCTGACTCTGTCAGTGGTTTTTCTTTTTGTATTTATTTTATTTTATTCTATTTTATTTTCCTTTTCTTCTCATAAAATTTTATTTCTGACTTAGAGCCTCTTACTTAGTTTGTTTTCAAAACCACAACAAGGGGCAAGTACTGAGAGCATGCTGGTGTGGCTGCCTGGCAGAGAATGGAGAGTGGGCAAAAGGCATAACATTTGTCTCCTTCTGGAGAAGTTTCCACCATGATATAGTGTGGTTTTCTTCCATCAGAGGAAATAACTGTGGAGGCTGATGGCAGATAAGGTATCTTGGAAGGGGCTGACTTGAATACAAATGTGGGAGGAAGGCTTTGGAGGGCTGTACTGGAACAGGAAGGTGAGTTAGTTGCGATGCCTGCCTGAAGCAGCAGCTTCTGATATCCTTTATCACCATTTTGGTGCCCTTCTCTCTTTCAGAGAAGCCCCAGAGCTGCATGAAATATATAAATACAGACTCTATTCTGCTCAATCACAATAGGCATTTCTGTAGTGAAAAGCTGAACCTATCTTAGAACTGAGGTGGGGAAAAAAATGAGGTAAGCCAAGTGGCAGTGTGTTTCTGTGGTGAGCAGTAGTGCAGAGAGTAGGAGCAGCTGCTCATTCGAATGCTTAGCATTAAATTAAGTGGGTGCAGATTCTGTCTGGTGCCATTCCTTGCTATTTTGAGACCTCCATAACTCCTCTGTTATGCTGAAGAACTGCCATGGTGCTGATGGTTGTTGAGCACTCCAGTAAAGGAAGGAAACCCACAGCTCCTCTCCACTGTGGTGCTTGGACACACTTTCACCATGACATGTGCCAGCCTCTTGGGCTGCTCTCCCTGCACACAGCCACAGTTGTCCCCATAAAGCTGCCTTGACAGCTATTGCTCAGTACACAAATCTTGCTGATACACCTATGGGACAATTCCACTTCCTCACCAGTTAAACTGCTGTGGCAGCAGGTCTGTTGCAGCTCATCCTGTGGCAGGAATTTTCTTCTCTTCATTACATCACACATAGTGTGATTGTTATGCCACACTACAAAAAAAAAACCCAAAAAACCCAACAAACGTGGCTGTTGTTCCTTCTGTCTTTTAGAGGAGTGATTCAAAGTGCTGAAATTTTGCCATGTTTTATTTTGTGATGTGCAGTTTTCTTTCTCTGACAAGTCTTTTATTTAAATGTGGTTTTTTTCTTAAGTTTGCAATCTGTGGCATCTCCTACCTACATGTTGTAAGTCATAAAACAACTCTGTAAATCACATCCTCTCATTGAGTATCGGGTTTGGGCAGATGATGTAAGAGTTGATGGGAGGGAAATGTGCCAACTCTTTAATTCTTCATTCAGCACTGCCTTAGAGCACAGGTTTTGTATTCAGAGAATGCTGTTATGACAATTCTTGGGCAACACAGTCTGCTTTTGCTTCTGGCTTTGGGGTTTCTAAGGTGAGATGCCATTCACAAGATGGACAAGGACTTTCATTTAGAAATGAAACTACATCCTAGGACTCTTCTCTGCATCAATACTCTCTTCTCCTCCAATATGAAATGGCCTCAAAAGGAAGAAATAGTAGCTTTTCACTGTAGGATGGCATATTATATAATTGTTACAGCAGTCTCCAGGAGGATTAGAAAACTATCTTTGAAATTTTGCAAGCAGAAAAGATAATTAATCTCAGCTCATCTGTATTTTAGGGTAGGAAAATGAAATGCTGTATATTGTAATTGACTGTTTTAAGCATGCTACCTCATCATTTTGATTTTAAGGATTAATTTGGAGCTGATTTTGAAGTTGGGGGAAACAAAGTGTGTAAGGTTCAGGGCTATAAATCCTGGTCAGAAACATGCTTTTTGGAGTCCACAGTCACACACCACAATTGCTGATAGGTGAGTTAACACTCAGCTTCGTCTTCGGTGCCTCCAAGACTTCTAAATCAGTGCAACTAGTGGCAGATCACACTAAGAGACCTCTCTTGCTACATACAGAGTGAGGTTGCTTACCTCAGACTGTTCTTCTGCTCTATTTCTTTGCCGTGTCCATTTGTTTTTTCCTGTGATTCTTCAGGATATTGGTCCCCAGCAGCTGCTTTTGAGAGCTGATTGACGTAGATTGTTCCACAATGTGAGCAGTCCAGTAACAAGCAAGGCTGCTAGAGAGAGGCTACTCTGGATTACATGTGTGCACCAAGGAAACAGAACCCTGCTGTTATTTGTGGTTGCCTTCTGCTTCCTTCACGTCTGCATTTAAAAGGTTGAGAATCAGGATTTCAATGGCACTAGCGTTTGATAGTGCCATGACAACGTGTCACTCTTCTGCCCTGCCCTCTGAGCACAGTTCCACAGTTCCTGGTAGATAGCATTTACTTGCATTACCTATAGAGGTTTTAATACTCCTGCAATAAAATAAAAGCTCTACCAAAAGCCTGAATGTACCTGCACATTCCAATTGTTAGCTGGTATTCTTATCTTGCAAAGCTGTAGCATGTTTTTATATGTTGTTACAGTGCTTTTTTATTAAGCAAGCTCAGAAATCCCCACATATTCCAGGCCACCCATTTCTCTGGTGTTCTCACTGTGCTGACCAAATTCAGCCTGTCTACTTAACATTTAAATTTGGTTGGTATTTTTTTTTTTTCTATACAGGAATCTTTTACAGTCAGGGAAATAGCATACTCCTTTAATAGAGCCTACAGAATGGTTTAAAATAGAAATGACATTCACTTTCTTGTTTTATATTTTTATATTCACCTTTGAATATTCTGCTGTTGTGTGTTTATTTTTTTCCCTCCTTGGCAGCGACTTTAAAACCTTTCTATATCTCCTTGTATTCTTTTATATGACTCTTTTGTCAGTCTGAGTGAATGTTTTCTTTGGCTTTCCTTTTGTTTAAATATGGGGAATAGAGGGAACATGTCTTGAATTGAAATCACTGAACTGGAAAGGGACTACAAAAGGAATTGACTGTAGTAAAGCTCAAGTATTAAAATCCAGTCAGTGCAGTCCTTACCAAGTGTAGGAAAGCAGAAAAATGCATACAGACTCAGAAAATACAGGGAGAAGTTACAATGGAAATGGTTGAAGTGAATGGGAAAAGTTGAAATTGGTAGTCTTGAAATTGGTAGTCTTTGAGATGAAGTTAGATGAGAATGAGCCAAGGGTGGGCTGCTGAGTCTGGGGGATTGGAAGAGGTTTAAGTGCTTAAAATAGAGAAGCACAGGATCGTTGTGTGTAGTCAATATTCTAGTTTTAGGCTGTTATTGATGAACTGAAGTCAGTGGAATAAAACTTGATTGAAACGGTGATGACACCATTGATGTAATGCTAAAGAGCACTTCCCAATGGGCCCTTTAAGAAATATTGAATCATTTGCAATTAGAATTGATGGCTAAAAACACAAAGATTTAATGTGAATTGAAATCCTCAGGTGCTGAACTAACTATTGAATAGTTTTGTTACTATAGAATCTCACCACAAAAAAAAAAAATCAATTACATGGTTGCTTTTAATTTTTTAATTCAGCAAATATGGGCTGAGCCATTTTCTTCAATTAGAGCATCATCAGCAAATCAAGGAAGAGATTTTTGAACAGTTTGCCTAGTGTGGAGTGTTTCTAGAAACCTTTTCTGGCTAGAGTCTACAAATGACAACTTGTAGCTTTGGGAGATTTTCATTTGTTTCATTTTCTGTTTGCACACACTCCCTTCTCCCCCTGCCCACACACACACACACATATAGAGATGTCTCCCCAGTATTCCCAGGGTAGGATTGGACACAGTTTGTAGATTCTAATAGGGTTAATGACAGTGAGTTACCTTCCCCATCTGCCTATGGAAATTACTAAATCATCCAGGTGACATGGCACTGTGAGCAATTTCTAAACTTGAATTCTACAAGGTGAGAGTGTTTATGAAGAAATAGAGGCTAGAAAGGCCAAATAAGTAATTTTTCTAAACTGGAAATTGTGTACTGCTCAACAGCTCTTTATATTAATTTCCCTTACTTCTTCAACAGGTTATTTCACACTTAATCTAATTTATTTTTATTTTCTACTCTTTTTGTTTCACTAATAAACCAAAATAGATTTGGTGACAGTTTCTGCTGTAACCTTTTAATTCCCTCTTTGTGTGATGCTCTAGACTTCCTCCATATTAGTATTAGTAACTCCTCAGGTAGTTAAGAGTTGTGTCAATATCAAACCCAGTCACAAAATAAACCACGAGTTCAACAAAGGTTACTCAATCTTCTCAGGGATCTCAAAGTCACCAAATGTGATGTTTTCCTCAAAGACTAAACAAGTGACACATCAGAGGTTCTTTAGAAAGGATTGAACACATTTAGTATTGCTCAGTAATCAAAAAAAACCACTTTTGTGTTTTCAACACAGTGCTCTTCAAAGAGACAAGTAACAGCTCTGAGAAATGTTTCCTCTATCTGGAAAATATGCAATACATCCAGGGAATAGAAATGCCATCTCTATTACTCTTGTACCTGAATATATATTTCAGAGGCAATGAGGTGTGAGAGGGCAATTCTGCCTTCAGAGGAAGAACTTGCTATTTTTTTTCTTTTTTAAGCTACAACCTGCTACATTGAGACAGTTAATATTATTCAGAACATGTAAGACATGTCTCGTTTCCTTTATCTGCTCAGGAGAAACCTGGGGTGGGGATGGGAGGCTAAAATATTATTGAAGTCAGTGGTCAGCACTACATCACTCTGTCACTTGGTCCAGCTTGTTCCAGATACCATGACCTGTGTCTTGGGATTCCTCACACGTCTTATTCAGGGCTGATTGTCTTCATTCCATCTGCTGGTTTGGCATCCTCATGTCAAGATATTTGTGTGGGCTTGTGCTTATCGAACATTTAATAATCTTGCAGCTTTTTTTAGTGTTTGTGTTATCTCCCTGTACACATCCCATCCTCTTGCTGAGAAATGCAGTTTGTTTGTCTGACTTAGTCACAATCCTCAAGCTCAGCCACAGAATTTCTCTTCCCTTCTGAGGCAGTTTCATTTATTTCACCCTAACATTAAATTTCATTAAATTTCATTAAATTTCATTTTGCTTCCATCCTTGAATCCTCAGCCTGGGACAATAAGAAAGAGGTATTTATTATTTTGTGCTCCCTACTTTTTAAAAGCAGGCTCTTTCCTGTTAATTATGCCCCTCTTCCAACAGGAAACTTCCCACAGGTCTTAGAAAAGACAAAGAAAAATGTGAAGACACTAAAGCAGAGTAAAATAAATCTGGTGATTAATCAGTCAATAAGCACCACTTGTAGTACACACACTCACTAAAGGGATACTGTTTAAATATATTGTCTTAGAAATCTGACATCATTAATCCATTATTAAATTTTTAAAATAAAAATTCTCTTTTTTGCTGAAACTGCCTTGCATTCTAAAACAAAAATGAAAAAAAAAAGTGACAATATGCAAATCAAAACTGCATGAGAAGACAGCATGCATAATAGAAGAGTCAGAAGTAATATAAAAATCTTTACTCTTTGAGAACTGTGATTCATACTTATTAGACTGATGTGGCCAAATGATGCTTTTTGCAGCTCTTGAAAAACAGGCATGAACAGTTATCCCAGTCGTGGTGGGAAACCTCAAAGTTATGAAAAAACTGAGGGAATTGCTTAAATTCAGAGCATGCACATAAATAAAGTGCTAAAGGAGGATTTCTTTAGTATTTTTCTTCACTATGAGGGTAGTGAGGCAATGGCACAGGATGCCCAGGGAAGTTGTGGATGCCCCATTCCTGGAAGTGCTCAAGGATGTGGCTCTGAGCAACCTGGTCCAGTAGAAGGTGTCCTGTCCATGGTGGGGAATTGGATCTGGATGATCTTTAAGGTCCCTGCCAACCCAAATCATTCTGTGATGTCCTGGGTAAGGTGTTTGAGCAATTTTGTGCTGCCAGTTTCACCACATCTGAATTTTTTACTTTCTGGGACTACAACTCAGGAAAATTCTGCAGCAGTAACCTATGTATGGGAGTGCAGATGTGGTCAAAAGTCATCCATGCTGGGTAAAGTTATATATTAGCCAGCAATTTTGAGTACCATCAATTTCAATTATGTTCATTAGATCCACATCTAGTTTGTTGACATGAGTGATTAATTCCAGCAGTGTTTTGCTACAAGGTCTGCTGAGGGTATGTTGTCTCTAAAGTTTGAATTTTCTGCTATTGATAAATTCTCTAGAACTTTTCATAGAACTTTGATCTCTAGTATGAAAAGACATACTCCTTTTAAGCTTGTTTTTAAATCTAAATATAGTAAAACATCACATGAAGTTGTCATATACTTTTTTATGTGATCTGGGACACAGAATAAAGGCTGTCACTTTGATACTGTGTGTTGACTTTGTTGAATTTATCTGAATTATTATTGAAAATGGTACAGTGATCCATTTCAGAGAAGCTTTTTTGAGTTAGAATATCATAGCAGATTTTAGCTTTATATCAGATTTTTATATTTATAAAGATTTTATAGCAGATTTTTTTATATATTTTATAGCAGATTTTATATTTATATCATTGTGATTTCTTAGACAGGTGCACATATCCTTTGGATTTATTTTGGAACAAGGGTGTAATTTCTTGGCTGAAAATAGATGGCCAACATTTCGACTCTGATTCCTGGGATGTTCCCCTATTTATGTGTGAGGAACTGGTCTGCAGCCTGTTGTAAGAGACAAATGCCAGTGATGCATTATTTCTTCAAGAGAGGAGGAAGCAATGGAGCTGTTAACAAGAAAGAATATTTCCAAAGTTGTATATCTTTTAATAATATATAAAGGAGGAAGGGGAATACAAAATAACACCTGGGGTGGTATTAAACCCTGAGAGTTTTTCTAAACTCCAGTAGCTGTGACATCTTATTAACATCTCATCCCCTAAAAAGGCTTATTTTCCTTTATCTTCATTCTATCTGACTTATCTGATAAGTGTTCACCATTCAGTGCTTTATATGAAATAAACTGGAGCTTTTCATCCAGTTAATGGATCAAAGAATGTTCAAAGAAGAAAATCTCCTTTTATTGGCGTTTTGTAGCAAATTCAGCTGACACAATGAGAAAGCAATGGAGGTGGAAAATGACTTGCTCTTTTATCTGTGAGTGTAACTCAAGGTTACAGCTAGCATGGCTGAGGGGTAGTTATTAATATTTTTAATTAGTCTGTGGAGAAATTTTCTATTCTATAGCTAGTGACCCAACAATTTATTTGTAGACCGAATCCACTTAAAATTATTTTTGGTGATCAACTCTCTGATTATTATAACAACCACATATAATGCTTAAAATGTTTTAATTGAGATGGCTGAACTTGCAGCTATTTAATTATAACTGAAGAACTCTTGTGATTTTATGGGGAAGAAGTAATCTAAAAGCCAGCTCCTGAGTTTTTTACTTTTCGAATGATGTGGGATAATTTGAACACAGTACTATTTTTCTTGGCAAAATTTATGCAGCATTATTGACTGTTTTTGTTCAATTAGAGTACATTTTAAAATATATATCTGGAGGAAATTACCCAAACTACAAAACAGCACAAAAGATGTCTGCTGAATAAAGTAAAATGAACAAAATAAATGGTACAAAGCCTTCCAGTACATGCTTGGAGTTTTGTGTGGATTTTTTTTTTTTTTTTTCTGAGAGAAGCTTGCAAAAGGTTGTTTTGGTTTTGGGTTTGGTTTTTTTTTCTTGAATCACAATCTTAAAGTCTTCCACGATGTATTCATTTGTCTTTGTATATAATCCCGATGAGCTTCTTTCACTGCGGTTAACAATCCCTTCTGTTTTTATCTACCATTTTTCAGGTGCTGTAGATTTTTCGTGACATGAGAAAATGGATTGCCACATTGCCCTATCATACAGAAATACATCTGTCATTTTGCCTGCCCTGTGGATTGTTAGTTATGAAGAGCTGTCTCTCCTGACATACAAGAGGATTTATTTGTATCTCTTGCCTGGATTTTTACCAGACATTTAGGCCCTGGGATCAGTGGAATTTCTTGGGATCAGCATATGCTTTATGATGAGCTTTGTTTGCCTGTAACAAAGTATCCCAGATAAGAAAATGAAAAAAAAAAAAAAAATCTGTTACAACTACCTGTAACAATCAGTATAGAGAGAAGATGCATGCATAGTTAGTAAAATGATGGTCTTTATTCTCTTACTGGTTAACCTGCTTAAATAATTATTAAGTTATATTATAGCTTGAAGATACTCTTTTTTCCATGTATATTCTTACTAAGAGCAACAATGTTCACTAAGTTATGGGCTGATATATTTTCTTTATTTATTAATTTACCTTAATTTGATATAGCTCTGTAGTTTCCAAGTAAAACAAGTGTCAGGCTTTGTTTATGCACATTTTTCTTATGCACTATTAATAAATCTTCTGTCAATGCTTCTAAAGCCTCAAGAATCACTAAGGAAATTCACCGTGCAGTGCTGAGCTATCTTACTGTAGGGACTGCCAGATCTTTCAACATTTAAAAATGTTTGAGGATTAAAACAAAGAAACAGTGGAATCAGATCTGTAATTAAATCCTCATTAGATTAACTCATTAATCCTTGTCACAGTTGTGGACTCTCTTACTTTATCGTTGGATGCCTGTTGCATGTAAGCAACAGGTAAATTGAGAGTAAAAGAAAATGAAATGCATTTGATTTCACAGTGCTTTTTCTTATTTCAGTGGGTTTTGTCATCTACAATGTGATTTTTTTCAAAGGAAAATTCCTTTCCAAATTTTGCTGTTACCCTTTCGGTGATTACTAGAATTACTTTCAAGTGTGTTCCATTGTCCTGCATTTTCTTAAAGGGAAATAAAATGATGGGCAGTAGCAGAAGGAAAACAGTTTTACTTGAATATTTTTGAATCTGAAAGCTTGAGTTAAGTATAATCTGTTTCTGATCCAGTGAAGTCTGTATAAAAAATACCAATAAATCTGATGGCACTACTCACATGGGCTAAAACATGGGTGGCCCTCAAGGAAAAAAAGAGAACCATTACTTCCCCCTATGTTCTTCCCCATATGTTTTTTGCAGCAATCACTAAATGTAAGGTACAATTCTACCATGAACACAGAAAGAGGAAATGGAAAACTCATGAGAAAACAAGGCAAAATTGAATTGTTAGGCTTTCCTCACACTTTTTACATGCTGCTGATGAGTTCAGAGAGAATCTGTGCCTTATTTATCCTGTGCATAGGAGAGACAACCTAGGTTTAGAAGACTGCCTAGTGAAGTCGTGTGTGAATTTTGTGAATTTTCCAATAATGTAAGACGTGTTCCAATGTTTGATCAAAACTACACATGTTAAAAATAAGTTGGCCTTTCCTTTCCTTTCCTTTCCTTTCCTTTCCTTTCCTTTCCTTTCCTTTCCTTTCCTTTCCTTTCCTTTCCTTTCCTTTTCCTTCCTTTCCTTTCCTTTCCTTTCCTTTCCTTTCCTTTCCTTCCTTTCCTTTCCTTTCCTTTCCTTTCCTTTCCTTTCCTTTCCTTTTCCTTTCCTTTCCTTTCCTTTCCTTTCCTTTCCTTTCCTTTCCTTTCCTTTCCTTTCCTTTCCTTTCCTTTCCTTCAGTCACCAGCGGTTCAATGTCCCTTTTCTGTGTGCCTGTTCAGGTCAGCCTGCATTTACATGACCATTGTCAGCTGCACATGTAGCATTGCCTTTAAAGAACATGCATTGTGAGCTGTAGTTGCATGACACTGGCTTATTTCAGTGCAAAGTTGGAGGACACAACCCAGAAAATATGTTGTCATTGAAATGCAACGTGGACTTCAGTGTAGTGCAATTAAAACTCAGAATGAAGGTGGTAACACATATTCCCAGTCTGCTGAAAAACCAAGGAAACATAGGGTCTGCAGTGGGTACTGCAGGGGGCTTGGGGAGGGATGGCTTGTTCTTGTTTGGTGTATATTTGCTTTCTACAAATTCTGATCTGAACTGAGACATCGAGAACACAGTGGGCAACTGGGATTTGGACATATGTGCAGAGCAGCAAACAGAAGAGATCCCCGGGGTAATGCAGAGCAGGGTGTGGAGCCTGGTGTTGGCTGGAGATTGGGGTCGGAGGAGTTCTGTCCCTGGCAGATGCAGCCAGGGTCAAGGCACAGACAGCCCTGAGACCCTGCACTGCAGCTCAGTGACAAGGCTGGTGCCTTCCCCTGTTAATGAGGTGTTTATGGAGCCACCTAGGGGAGCTCTGAGCCCCTGAACTCCACAGCTCTATCCTTCCTGTGAGAAGTGACTCAGCCCACACTGAAGCAATGTCTGGTGTCTCCACTCTAGGAAAGGATGTCTGAGTTGTGTTGAGATATTTTGAGAAGTGCATGTTTTTTACTTACAGGAAATTTTGTGTGAAAGTATGGAACTTGTCTTTCTATAGCTTTGCTTGTTCTTCTAGGCAAGGACTGTTCTAGACCTAGATGCCAGAGCCTGGAAGGTTTGCTTGAGTCTTGTCGTTTCATGTGTGGAGCTGATGGACATGAGAAAAGAGCCAATGAAGGTAAATAATCTTTTTAAGATCCTTTCTAGTTTTAAAGTGTGTCAGGAGAGGCAGGTTAAAATACCTGGGTGTCCTGGGTTGTAGTTTAGGATGTATTCTATCACCATCTTCAGTTAAAGGCCCATCAATGCCTTTTGCATGACTCTTTAATGGGCCATCAAGGCTCTCTTCCATGACTCATCATCCCATTGTGAGATGCTCCGCCCATGGGGAAGAGCCAAGCATTCTCACCTGGATATAAGATAAGATTTGGGAAACTAGAAGCAGCTGTCACCCACTGGATTCCCAGAGGACCGGAGCTACCAGAACTTTCTACAAGATTTCTGTTTCAGGAAGGCCACCTCATCTGGACTGTTTCCATCACCCCGATCAGGTTGTATTCTGACTCTGTCAGTGGTTTTTCTTTTGGTATTTATTTTATTTTATTCTATTTTATTTTCCTTTTCTTCTCATTAAATTTTATTTCTGACTTAGAGCCTCTTACTTGGTTTGTTTTCAAAACCACAACACTGGGAAAGCTTTCTACTCCCATGAGCCCTTTGTCCCTCTGTCATATACCTTCTATTTCCATTTCAAATATATAATTTTCTCTTGGGAGACAAATACTCTTTCTAAAAGGGTATGAAGTGCTCAATAACATAACAAATTCTTTTGTAATTTGCTATATAAGGTCCATCTCTTTCTGCCTTTATTCTTTTACTCCTTACTCCTTTCTGATTGCTGTAGAGGTTCCAGCACAGCCCCAGGACTCTTCTCCTCCCTTCCCAGCTGTGGGCAGTGTGTGCCAACGTGACCAGATGAGCCTGTGGGCTCTGGCCTCCCCTGCCTGAGCCTGGCCCAAGCTGATTTTCAGGACAGCTGCTGGGTTTGCCTTTCTTGTGGATGTATTCTCCTGCCTTAGTGTTGTTTCCTTGTGCCCAGAGCAGAGGCAATTGAGCACTAGTGTCCCCTTGATCCTATCTGAGGTTCCCTTGGGCAGCCCAAGTGGCAGCCCAAAGCCACAGCCAGGTGAAGGAGGGGTGGGTTTGGGTGTTCTCAGCCTCTTTGTTCAGTTTTGCCATGATGGGCAGATCTCCTTCCTGGCCGTGGTTAAGCCATTTCCCATCCCACTGCAGTCTGTGACAGGGCTGATGTGCCCAGAGCCCCTGTGAGGTGCCGTGGCACAGATGGAAGTGGATAAATTGTGAGATCCTTCCCAAGCCAAGCTACAGTGTGACACAAGAACATGTGTGAAGGTGTATTTTAACTTGATATATTTGATAGCATCATCACCATAATTTTTAAAAATTTTTATTTTTATTATAACTATTTACTGCGGCTGCTACTTATTCTTCTATTTCTTCTTTTGCTTCTTTTCCTAGTCTGATGGCTTTCCCTACTGCAACCGTTTCTTCATTTTCTTCGTTGTCTTCCTCTTATCTTTATTCTAATTTTCTAATTCTATTTAGTTTGTGTGCCATTTAGCAGTGTCTGTAGGATTTTTGGTGAAAAGGATTTTTTGGTGGGGTATTTTTTTTTTTTTTTACTGGAAGTTTCTTTTTATATTTGGGTGTTTGGGGGTTTATTTCCATTTTTTGGAGTTTTTTTATGATTTTTTTTTTTGTTGTTTGTTTGTTTGTTTGTTGTTTTGGTTGGATTTTTTTTGTTTTTTTTTCGGATTTTTGGTTTCATTTTTTTTTTCTCCACTACTATTTTTACGATACCTGTTACTATTTGGGCAGGGTTGGTGTGGCAGCCCTACCCTGGCAGCGGGGCCCTGCCCAGCCCTAGTCCTGTGCCCGCGGCTTCCGGCAGGGGAAGCAGAAGAGGCTGCGCAGCGCCCGCAGCGCCCGCCGCAGCCGGGACAGACGCTTCTTGCGGGGGGCCCGCTGCTGCCTGAGGCTGCCGGCCTCTGCCACCTCCTCCTGGAAGGCACCAGAGGCCGTGTGTCCTCTGAGGGCCAGGGCTTCCACGTGGGGAGGCGAGACACCGAGCAGCCCCCAGAAGCGCCGCTCAGGTGCTCTGTCCTCAACCCAAGCCTGCCGAGGGATGGGCACGAGGAATCCTCCTCCTGCCAAGCCTGCCAGTCTTCGCTCTCTGTCTTCCTCCTCACAGAGCTCCAGCACGCTGATTTCATCCCAGTCGTCGTCTTCGCGCACCAAGGCCTTGTCCCAGATGCTCTGATCCCAGCTGTACTGCAGGAGGTCTTGCTCACCGTCGCTTTCCCAGCTCGACTGCACAGAGGGTCTCCTTCCAACAGAGTCTTCCTGCTGGGAAACCTCCTGCCCAATGGACTGCTCCCAATCCGACACCTCTCGGTAAGTGCTGACATCTCCGTGGGACAGCTGATGGTCGCTATCATCTTCCCAGTCAGAGAGACTGTGGGAGATACCAGCTTGTCCCTGGGAAGGGCTATGCTCAAGGTATAGTTCCCAGTCTGAAGCTTCTTCATAGCTCCCAACATCACCATGGGACAGCTCTTCTTCATCGAATTCATCCCAGTCGGAGAGCATGTTATAGATCTCAGATTCTTCTTGGGAGATGGCCTCTCCAAGGAAAGATTCTCCCTGGGACCCGTCTTGGTAGGTGGTGGATTCTGATAGGGACCTGTCCTTCTCAATGCAGGCTTCCACTGCATTGTAGGTGTTGCTTTCTTCAGGTGACAGCACCTGCTCAATGCAGGCTTCTCCCTCATTGAAGGTGATGGTTTCTTCTGGGGTTGTTCTTGTTTTCAATGCAGACTTCCACTTGGTTGTAGCTGTTGGCTTCTTTTGGTGACATCTCCTGCTCAATGCAGGATTCTCCATTATTGTAGCTGCTGGTTACTTCTGGTGACGGCTCTTGCTCAATGCAGGCTTCTACTTCATTGTAGCTGTTGGTTTCTTCTGTGGAGTTCTTGTTTTCAATGCAGACTTCCACTTGGTTGTAGCTGTTGGCTTCTTTTGGTGACATCTCCTGCTCAATGCAGGCCTCCCCTTCATTGTAGATGTTGGTTTCTTCTGTGGAGTTTTCCTCCTCAGTGCACGCTTCCTCTTCATTGTATGTGTCTGCTTTTTCTGGTGACAGCTCCTGCTCAATGCAGGCTCCCTCTTCATTGCAGGTGTTGGCTTTTTCTGGGAAGTTCTCCTGCTCAATGCAGGCTTCCACTTCATTGTAGCTGTTGGTTTTCTCAGGGGATTTCTCCTGCTCAATGCAGGCTTCTTCTTTATTGTAGCTGTTGGCTTCTTCTGGTGACAGCTCCTGCTCAATGCAGGCTTCTGATTCATTGTCGTTCTTGGTTTCTTCTGGGGAGTACTGCTCAATGCAAGCTTCCTCTTCATCGTAGTTGCTCTTTTCTTCAGGGGAGTTTTCCTGCTCAATGCAGGCTTCGACATTATTGTAGGTGCTGGTTACTTCTGGAGACAGCTCCCGCTCAATGCAGGCTTCCCCTTCTTTGTAGCTGTTGGTTTCTTCTGGGGAGTTCTCCTGCTCCATGCAGGCTTCCAATTCATTGTAGATGTTGGCTTCTTCTGGGATTTCTGCTGCTCAATAATTCTTCCCCTTCATCGTAGATGTTTCTTTCTTCTGGGGAGTTCTCCTGCCCATTGCAAGCTTCCTCTTCATTGTAGATGTTGGTTTCTTCTGGGGCCAGCTCCTGCTCAATGCAGGCTTCCATATCATTGTAGCTGCTGGTTTCTTCTGCGGACTTCTCCTGCTCAATGCAGGCTTCTCCTCTATTGTAGTTGTTGGTTTCTTCTGGGGAGATCCCCTGCTCAATGCAGGTTTCCTCTTCGGACCCTTCAAGGTATTTCTTGATTTTTCCTTGAGGTAGCTCAGTCTCCTCCTTATCTTTGCCCTGGCTATCCTCAAGGTCCCAGCCAAGGCCCCCTTCCTCGCCCTCTTCCTCTGACAGAACTGATTGCCCTGTCTGCCTCTTCCTGCTGTTCACTGGGCTCCTGGGCTCCCGGTGGGCTGGGCGAGGGGCTGGGGGTGCAGCAGGGGCTGTGCAGGGCAGAGGTTGGACTCTCTTCCCTTTCTACTGCTGCTGCTGCTTCCAGTTCTGGAGCTGAGCTCTGCTCCAGGGCCCCTGTTCCTCTGGCTGCTGGACCTCAAGCACAGCCTGGAGCAGCTGCTCAGAGCTGGCGGCCCCAGCTGAGCCCAGCAGAGCCTGGCAGCAGCCTGGGGGGCTGCGTGGGGCAGGGACTGGTGTCTGTGTCCCCGCCCATGGCACCTCCTCACTGCCAGCTGGAGAACCTGGTGCCATTCCCACCTCAGCAGCCAGAGGCTCTGGGGGCTCCTCCACCTCCTCAGCAGCTCCAGCTGCAGCAGCAGCAGCTGCCAGCTCATCCTCTGTGGGACTCCCTGGGGCAGGAGAGGAGCTGGGCAGCTCACAGGCTGCCTCTCCTTCCCCCTGGGTGCCCACGCTGCTGGGAGAGCCAGGCCCCTGCTGCCCACCACCCTGGGCCTCCTCATCCTTCTCTGGGCTCATGGGGTTATCAGAGATCTTGTACCTGACTCTTTGGCCCTCCTGGGACGGCTCCTGGCCGCTGACACTCTCTTCCCTTTGGGACAGCTGTTGGTCACTGCTGTCTCTTTCCCATGGGGCCAGCTTTTGGAGACTGTAATCTTTTCCTTGGCCTACCTCCTCACTGCTGATGTCTCCCATCTGGGTAGACTCTGGCTCTCTCTCTCGTCTCCTTCCCGTCGGTACGTGTGCAGATGGCTTTGCACATCTTCTTCCAAGGAAAGAGTTCCTGATATCCCTCTCCTTCCCGCTGGGTCTGCTCTTGGTATGTCAGATCTTCTTCCTGCTGGGACACTTGCTGGTATGTGTCACCCTCTCCATCCCACTGGGTGAGCTCCTGGACAGTCTCACCTTCTTCCCAGTGCTCCATCTCCAGCTGCTGCTGTCTGCCATCTCCGCACTGGGCTCTCTCACCGACTTCCCACCGCTGCCACTCTTGGTGTCTCAGGGGCGCGTGTGGGGAGTCTTCTTGGATCACGGCCTCTTGTCGCTGGTAAATCTCTTGGGCTGTCATCTCTGCCCGGAGGCAGAGCTCTTGGCTGGTATGGTCTCTCCTCTGGGTGAGCTCTTGATCCATGTCGTAGTCCAAGCGCTCCTCCATGTGGGCAAAGGGCCCCTCCTCAGGGCCCGGCAGGGGCAGGCCGGAGCCGCCCCTGCCCACAGCCGCTGCCCGCCGAGGCCTGGTGTGCTGGGCGGCTGGGCACGGGCTGGGCGCCTGGGAGTCGGCCTTCACCTGCTCCTCCTCCGAGTCTGCTCCTCTGCAAGGCAGAAGGGGGGTCCCAGGAGCTGCTTCCTGCTGGGCAAGTGGCTCTCCGGGGACTGGGCGACGCAGGGCCCCGCGCCCCTTATATAGCCCTGAGGGCCCCGCCATGTCACAAAGGGCCCGGGCCCCACAACGTTCCACAGCGCCCAGGGCGCCGGCGGAACGCTGCCGTGTCACCGAGGGCCACGGCACCCCTGCAGCAGCCCGACCCACGGGAATGGCACTCAGCAGCCCCCAGAGTGGGGGGCCTCTGGCCCCTTGTCACCATCTGGTTATTGAAATGGTGCAAAATGCCTCTGCCTGACTTGGGGTGCAAAAGAGAGCGTGTGCCAAAGTCAATAGACTGTGTTTAATGTAACAAGAAATGAGAGACAGAGGGACAAACAGTAAAGAGAAGGGGTAGAGAAAGAGAGTAGCTGAGAGAGATTGAGTAGAATGCCTCCTGTCAGGGTCTGCAAACATGTGCAGGGAACCTGATGGTTCATTTTAGGATCTCAGAGTGCAAAAACACAGTGGGGGACAACTCAGTTTATAAAACAAAAAATGCACCTTTATTTAGTGCCACCCAAATGCGATAGTGGGGAGAGAATGTAGAGAATATTAAGAAAAATAGAAAAGAGGGTAAGGGGATTATAACTTCAAATGTGGAGTGATGAATCCTCGAGGCCGAGATGCCCACAGACACGATCTTCTCTTGTGGGTTGATCACGAAATTGAGCAGGGGTCTCCAGGGTTTTTTTAGGTTGTTCAAGGCGGGGACCAAAGCGTGTGGCACAAAGCAAGAGCAGGAGCCACCTGTGTTGAGGCAAAGTGAGGGGCACAGAGCCAAAGCCCTTTTCTGTGTGCCTGTTCAGGTCAGCCTGCATTTACATGACCATTGTCAGCTGCACATGTAGCATTGCCCTTAAAAAACATGCATTGTGAGCTGTAGTTGCATGACACTGGCTTATTTCAGTGCAAAGTTGGAGGACACAACCCAGAAAATATGTTGTCATTGAAATGCAAGGTGAACTTCAGTGTAGTGTAATTAAAACTTAGGATGAATGTGGTAACACATATTCCCAATCTGCTGAAAAACCAAGGAAACATACTGTCTGCAGTGGGTACTGCAGGGGGCTTGGGGAGGGATGGCTTGTTCTTGTTTGGTGTATATTGGCTTTCTACAAATTCTGAGCTGAACTGAGATATCGAGGACACGGTGGGTAACTGGGATTTGGACATATATGCAGAGCAGCAAACAGAAGAGATCCCCGGGGTAATGCAGAGCAGGGTGTGGAGCCTGGTGTTGGCTGGAGATTGGGGTCGGAGGAGTTCTGTTCCTGGCAGATGCAGCCAGGGTCAAGGCACAGACAGCCCTGAGACCCTGCACTGCAGCTCAGTGACAAGGCTGGTGCCTTCCCCTGTTAATGAGGTGTTTATGGAGCCTCCTAGGGGAGCTCTGAGGCCCTGAACTCCACAGCTCTATCCTTCCTGTGAGAAGTGACTCAGCCCACACTGAAGCAATGTCTGGTGTCTGCACTCTAGGAAGGGATGTCTGAGTTGTGTTGAGATTTTTTGAGGAGTACATGGTATTTTTTCTTTATTGAGGATTTGTGTGGAAGTAGGGAACTTGTATTTCCAGCTGCTTTTCTTGTGCTTCTAGGCAAGGTCTGTTCTAGACCTAGATGCCAGAGCCTGGAAGTTTTGCTTGAGTCTTCTCGTTTAATGTGTGGAGCTGATGGACATGAGAAAGAGCCAAACGAAGGTAAATAATCTGTTTAAGATCCTTTCTGCTTTTTAAAGTCTGTCAGGAGAGGCAGGTTAAAAAATCTGGGAAAGCTTTCTTCTCCCATGAGCCCTTTGTCCCTCTGTTATATGCCTTGTGTTTCCATTTGAAATCTACCATTTTTCTCCTGGGAACCAAATACTCTTTTCAAATGGATATGAAGTGCTCAACAACGTAACAAATTCTTTTGTAATTTGCTAGATAAGATCCAGCTCTTTCTGCCTTTATTCTTTTACTCCTTACTCCTTTCTGATTGCTGTGGATGTTCCAGCACAGCCCCAGGACTCTTCTCCTCCCCTTCCCAGCTGTGGGCAGTGTGTGCCAACGTGACCAGATGAGCCTGTGGGCTCTGGCCTCCCCTGCCTGAGCCTGGCCCAAGCTGATTTCAGGACAGCTGCTGGGTTTGCCTTTCTTGTGGATGTATTCTCCTGCCTTAGTGTTGTTTCCTTGTGCCCAGAGCAGAGGCAATTGAGCACTAGTGTCCCTTGATCCTATCTGAGGTTCCCTTGGGCAGCCCAAGTGGCAGCCCAAAGCCGCAGCCAGGTGAAGGAGGGGTGGGTTTGGGTGTTCTCAGCCTCTTTGTTCAGTTTTGCCATGATGGGCAGATCTCCTTCTCAGCAGTGGTTAAGCCATTTCCCATACCCACTGCAGTCTGTGACACGGCCTGATGTGCCCAGAGCCCCTGTGAGGTGCCGTGGCACAGATGGAACTGGATAAATTGTGAGATCCTTCCCAACCCAAGCTACAGTGTGACACTAGAAACATGTGTGAAGGTGTATTTTAACTTGATATAATTAATACCATCATCACCACAATTTTTTAAAATTTTTACTTGTTATTATAACTATTTGTTAGTACTACTACTTATTCTTCTATTTTTTCTTTTCTTCTTTACCTATTGTGATGGCTTTCCCTACTTCAGCTGCTTCTTCATCTTCTTCACTGTCTTACTTCTTATCCTTATTCTAATTTTCTAATTCTATTTATTTTTGTGCTCTATTTGGCGGGGTCTGTAGGATTTTTGGTGTAAAGGGGATTTTTTGCAGGAAATTTCTTTTTTATTTTCGGGTGGATTTTTTTCCTCATTTTTGTTTTTGTTTTGGGGGTTTTTTTGGTGGGATTTTTTTTTGGGTGGGGTTTTTTTTGGTGTGGTTTTTTTTTTTTTTTTTTTTTTGTTCTTGTTTGTTTTGTTTTGGATTTGTTTTTTGGTTTTTTTAAGGGGTTTTTTGTTCTGTAGGTTTTTTTGCGGGGATATTTTTTTTTTCCCCTTCGACTATTATTACGAATACCTGTTACTGTTTGGGCAGGGTTGGTGTGTGACAGCTCTGCCCTGGCAGCGGGGGCCCTGCCCAGCCCTAGTCCTGTGCCCGCGGGGTTCCGGCAGGGGAAGCAGAAGAGGCTGCGCAGCGCCCGCAGCGCCCGCCGCAGCCGGGACAGACGCTTCTTGCGGGGGGCCCGCTGCTGCCTGAGGCTGCCGGCCTCTTGCCACCTCCCCTGGAAGGCACCAGAGGCCGTGTGTCCTCTGAGGGCCAGGGGCCTCCACATGGGGAGGCGAGACACCGAGCAGCCCCCAGAAGCGCCGCTCAGGTGCTCTGTCCTCAAACACCCAAGCCTGCCGAGGATGGGCACGAGGAATCCTCCTCCTGCCAAGCCTGCCAGTCTTCGCTCTCTGTCTTCCTCCTCACAGAGCTCCAGGACGCTGATTTCGTCCCATTCGTCGTCTTCGCGCACCAAGGCCTTGTCCCAGATGCTCTGATCCCAGCTGTACTGCAGGAGGTCTTGCTCAACCGTCGCTTTCCCAGTTCGACTGCACAGAGGGTCTCCTTCCAACAGAGTCCTTCCTGCTGGGAAAGCTCCTGCCCAATGGACTGCTCCCAATCCGAACACCTCTCGGTAAGTGCGACATCTCCGTGGGACAGCTGATGGTCGCTATCATCTTCCAGTCAGAGAGACTGTGGGAGATACCAGCTTGTCCCTGGGAAGGGCTTTGCTCTGGGAATAGTTCCCAGTTGAAGCTCTTCATAGCTCCCAACATCACCATGGGACAGCTCTGCTTCATCGAATTCATCCCAGTCGGAGAGCATGTTATAGATCTCAGATTCTTCTTTGGAGATAGGCCTCTCCAAGGAAAGATTCCCTTGGACTGTCTTGGTACGCGGTGGCTTCTGATGGGGACCTGTCCCTTCTCGATGCAGGCTTCCACTGCATTGTAGATGTTGGTTTCTTCTGGGGAGTACTGCAGCTCAATGCAGGCTTTCCTTTATTGTAGGTGTTGGTATCGTCCTTGGGTGTTCTCCTGCTCAATGCAGGCTTCCTCTTCATTGTAGCTGTTGGTTTCTTCTGGGGAGTTCTCCTGCTCATTGCAGGCTTCTTCTTCATTGAATGTTTTGGATTCTTCTGGTGAGAGCTCCTGCTCAATGCAGGCTTCCACTTCATTGTAGATCTTGGTTTCTTTCTATGGATTTCTCCACCTCAATGCAGGCTTCAACTTGCTTGTAACTGTTGGTTTCTTCTAGTGAGAGCTCCTGCACAATGCAGGCTTCTTCTTCTTTGTAGCTGTTTGGTCTCTTCTGGGGAGTTCTCCTGCTCAATGCAGGCTTCCTCTTCATTGAAGGTGGTGGCTTTTTCGGGGGAGTTCTCTTGCTCCATGCAGGCTTCCACGTTATTGCAGCTGTTTGCTTCTTCTGGGGATTTCTCATTCTCAATGCAGGCTTCTTCTTCTTTGTAGCTGTTGGCTTTTTCAGGGGGGTTCTCCTTCTCAATGCAGGCTTCTCCTTCACTGTATGCTCTTGGTTTTCTTGCTGGTGACATAATCCTGCTCAATGCAGGCCTCCCGTTCATTATAGCTTTTGGTTTCTTCTGTGGAGTTCTCCTGCTCAAGGCATGCCTTCCTCTTCATTGTAGCTGTTGGCTTCTTCTGCTGGACAGCTCCTGCTCAATGCAGGCTTCCACTTCCTTCTGGGTGTTGGCTACTTCTGGGGAAAATTTCCTGCTCAATGGAGGCTTCCCCTTCATTGTAGCCTTTGGATTCTTGTACGAAGTTTTCCTGGCCAGTGTAGTCTTCTCCTTCTTTGTAGCTGTTGGTTTCTTCTGGGGAGTTTTCCTGCTCAATGCTGGCTTCTCCTTCATTGTAGCTGTTGGTTTCTTTGGTGACAGCTCCTGCTCAATGCAGGTTTCCAATTCATTGTAGCTGTTTGGTTTTCTTCTGGTGACAGCTCCTGCTCAATTGCTGGCTTCCACTTGGTTGTAGGTGTTGGTTTCTTCTTGTGACATCTCCTGCTCAATGCAGGCTTCTCCTTCGTTGTATCTGTTGTTTCTCTTTCTGGGGAGTTCTCCTGCTCAATGCAGGCTTCAACTTCATTATACATGTTGATTTCTTCTGGTGAGGAGCGCCTGCTCAATGCAGGCTTCTTCTTCTTTGTAACTTTTGTCTCTTCTGGGGATTTCTCCTGCTCAATGCAGGCTTCCACTTCATTGCAGGTGTTGGCTTCTTCTAGTGACATCTCCTGCCCAATGCAGGCTTCCACTTCATTGTTGCTTTTGCCTTCTTCTGGGGATTTCTCCTTTGCAATGCAGGCTTCTGCTTCATTGTAGCATTTACGTTCTTCTGGGGATTTCTCCTGCTCAATGCAGTCGTCCACTTCATTATCGTTGTTAGGTTTCATCTGGGGAGTTCTCCTGCTCAATGCAGGCTTCCACTTCATTGAAGGTGTTGATTTCTTCTGGTGACAGCTCCTGCTCAATGCAGGCTTCCACTTGGTTGTAGCTATTTGCTTCTTCTGGTGGCAGCTCCTGCTGAATGCAGGCTTCCTGTTTATCTCGGTGTTGGTTTCTTCTGAGGAGTTCTCCTGCTCAATGCATGGCTTACACCTCATTGTAGCTGTTGGTTTTCTTCCGGGGGGTTCTCCTGCTCCAATGCAGGCTTCCACTTTGCTGTTGCTGTTGCCTTCTTCTTGCGAATTCTCCTGCTCAATGCAGGCTTCCTCTTCATTGTAGATGTTGGTTCTTCTGGGGGTTTTCTCCTGCCTAATGCAGGCTTCCAGTTCATTATAGCTGCTGGATTCTTCTGGGGATTTCTCCTGCTCTGTGAATTCCTCCCCTTCATTGTCGCCTGTTTGGTTTTCTCCCTGGTGAGTTCTCCTGCTCAATGCAGGCTTCCTCTTCATTCTGGCTGTTGTCTTCTTCTGGATAGTTTTCCTGCTCCGTGCAGGCTTCCACTTGGTTGCCGGTGTTGGTTTCTTCTGGTGACTGCTCCTGCTCAATGCAGGCTTCTGCTTCACTGCAGCTGGTGGCTTCTTCTGGAAAGTTTTCCTGTGTAATGCAGGCTTCCTCTTCACTGTAGGTGTTGGTTCCTTTTGGGTGTTCTCTGCTCAATGCAGGCTTCTCCTTCTTGTGTAGCTGTTGGTTTCTTCTGGGGAGTTCTCCTGCTCAATGCAGGCTTCCTGTTCATAGTAGCTGTTGGCTTCTTCTGGTGACGCTCCTGCTCAATGCAGGCTTCTCCATCATGGTAGCTGTTAGTTTCTTCGGACGTCTCTAGCTCAGGTAGGCTTCGCCTGCATTGTAGAGCTTTCCTTCTTCTCTGACAGCTCCTGCTCAATGCAGGCTTCTTCTTCTTGGGTTTTGCTTCTTCCTGGGAGTTTTCCTGCTCAATGCAGGATTCTCTTCATTCGGGTGTTGTCTTGTTCTGGGTAATTTTCCTGCTCAATGCAGGATTCCCCCTGGGACCCTTCATGGCATTTGTTGATTTTTCCTTGAGGTAGCTCACTCCCTTCCTTATCTTTGCCCTGAGGATCCTCAAGGGCCCCAGCCAAGGCCCCTTCTCGCCCTCTTCCTCTGACAGAACTGATGCCCTGTCTGCCTCTTCCTGCTGTTCTCTGGGCTCCTGGGCCCGGTGGGCTGGGCGAGGGGCTGGGGGGGCAGCAGGGGCTGTGCAGGGCAGAGGTTGGACTCTCTTCCCTTTCTACTGCTGCTGTGCTTCCAGTTCTGGAGCCGAGCTCTGCTCCAGGGCCCCTGTTCCTCTGGCTGCTGGACCTCAAGCACAGCCTGGAGCAGCTGCTCAGAGCTGGCGGCCCCAGCTGAGCCCAGCAGAGCCTGGCAGCAGCCTGGGGGGCTGCGTGGGGCAGGGACTGGTGTCTGTGTCCCGCCCATGGCACCTCCTCACTGCCAGCTGGAGAACCTGGTGCCATTCCCACCTCAGCAGCCAGAGGCTCTGGGGGCTCCTCCACCTCCTCAGCAGCTCCAGCTGCAGCAGCAGCAGCTGCCAGCTCATCCTCTGTGGGACTCCCTGGGGCAGGAGAGGAGCTGGGCAGCTCACAGGCTGCCTCTCCTTCCCCCTGGGTGCCCACGCTGCTGGGAGAGCCAGGCCCCTGCTGCCCACCACCCTGGGCCTCCTCATCCTTCTCTGGGCTCATGGGGTTATCAGAGATCTTGTACCTGACTCTTTGGGCCCTCCTGGGACGGCTCCTGGCCGCTGACACTCTCTTCCCTTTGGGACAGCTGTTGGTCACTGCTGTCTCTTTCCCATG
The DNA here is from genome assembly GCF_009819655.1 of Sylvia atricapilla. NCBI lineage: Eukaryota > Metazoa > Chordata > Aves > Passeriformes > Sylviidae > Sylvia > Sylvia atricapilla. The sequence goes on from NC_089143.1 coordinate 1,667,254, forward strand.
GGGCCAGCTTTTGGAGACTGTAATCTTTTCCTTGGCCTACCTCCTCACTGCTGATGTCTCCATCTGGGTAGACTCTGGCTCTCTCTCGTCTCCTTCCCGTCGGTGTGTGCAGATGGCTTTGCACATCTTCTTCCAAAGGAGAGAGTTCCTGATATCCCTCTCCTTCCCGCTGGGACGCTCTTGGTATGTCAGATCTTCTTCCCGCTGGGACACTTGCTGGTATGTCACCCTCTCCATCCCACTGGGTGAGCTCCTGGACAGTGTCACTCTTCCCAGTGCTCCATCTCCAGCTGCTGCTGTCTGCCATCTCCGCACTGGGCTCTCTCACCGACTTCCACCGCTGCCACTCTTGGTGTCTCAGGGGCGCGCGTGGGGAGTCTTCTTGGATCACGGCCTCTTGTCGCTGGTAAATCTCTTGGGCTGTCATCTCTTCCGGAGGCAGAGCTCTTGGCTGGTAAGGTCTCTCCTCTGGGTGAGCTCTTGATCCATGTCGTAGTCCAAGTGTTCCTCCATGTGGGCAAAGGGCCCCTCCTCAGGGCCCGGCAGGGGCAGGCCGGAGCCGCCCCTGCCCACAGCCGCTGCCCGCCGAGGCCTGGTGTGCTGGGCGGCTGGGCACGGGCTGGGCGCCTGGGAGTCGGCCTTCACCTGCTCCTCCTCCGAGTCTGCTCCTCTGCAACGCAGAAGGGGGTCCCAGGAGCTGCTTCCTGCTGGGCAAGTGGCTCTCCGGGGACTGGGCGACGCAGGGCCCCGCGCCCCTTATATAGCCCTGAGGGCCCCGCCATGTCACAAAGGGCCCGGGCCCCACAACGTTCCACAGCGCCCAGGGCGCCGGCGGAACGCTGCCGTGTCACCGAGGGCCACGGCACCCCTGCAGCAGCCCGACCCACGGGAATGGCACTCAGCAGCCCCCAGAGTGGGGGGCCTCTGGCCCCTTGTCACCATCTGGTTATTGAAATGGTGCAAAATGCCTCTGCCGAATCGGGGTGCAAATGAGAGTGTGCCAAAGTCAATAGACTGTGTTTAATGTAACAAGAAATGAGAGACAGAGGGACAAACAGTAAAGAGAAGGGGTAGTAAAGAGAGTAGCCGAGAGAGATTGAGTAGAATGCCTCCTGTCAGGGTCCGCAAACATGTGCAGGGAACCTGATGGTTCATTTTTGGATCTCAGAGTGCAAAAGCCACAGCGGGGGACAACTCAGTTATAAAACAAAAAATGCACCTTTATTTAGTGCCACCAAAATGCGATAGTGGGGAGAGAATGTAGGGAATATTAAGAAAAATAGAAAAAGGGTAAGGGGATTATATCTTCCAATGGAGGGACAAGTCCTCGAGGCCGAGATGCCCACAGACACGATCTTCTCCAGTGGGATCACGAAATGAGCAGGGGTCTCCAGGGTTTTTAGGTTGGTCAAAGTGGACCAAAGCGAGTGGCCAGAGCCAAACAGAGCCACCTCTCTTGAGGCAAAGCGAGGGGCCCAGAGCCAAAGCCCTTTTCTGTGTGCCTGTTCAGGTCAGCCTGCATTTATGACCATTGTCAGCTGCACATGTAGCATTGCCTTTAAAGAACATGCATTGTGAGCTGTAGTTGCATGACACTGGCTTATTTCAGTGCAAAGTTGGAGGACACAACCCAGAAAATATGTTGTCATTGAAATGCAAGGTGAACTTCAGTGTAGTGTAATTAAAACTCAGGATGAATGTGGTAACACATATTCCCGTCTGCTGAAAAACCAAGGAAACATAGTCTGCAGTGGGTACTGCAGGGGGCTTGGGGAGGTGGCTTGTTCTTGTTTGGTGTATATTGTTTCTACAAATTCTGATCTGAACTGAGACATCGAGAACACAGGGGTAACTGGGATTTGGACATATCAGAGCAGCAAACAGAAGAGATCCCCAGGGTAATGCAGAGCAGGGTGTGGAGCCTGGTGTTGGCTGGAGATTGGGGTCGGAGGAGTTCTGTCCCTGGCAGATGCAGCCAGGGTCAAGGCACAGACAGCCCTGAGACCCTGCACTGCAGCTCAGTGACAAGGCTGGTGCCTTCCCTGTTAATGAGGTGTTTATGGAGCCTCCTAGGGAGCTCTGAGCCCTGAACTCCACAGCTCTATCCTTCCTGTGAGAAGTGACTCAGCCCACACTGAAGCAATGTCTGGTGTCTCCACTCTAGGAAAGGATGTCTGAGTTTTGTTGAGATTTTTGAGGAGTACATGGTATTTTTCTTATGAATTTGTGTGGAAGTAGGAACTTGTATTTCCAGATGCTTTTCTTGTGCTTCTAGGCAAGGTCTGTTCTAGACCTAGATGCCAGAGCCTGGAAGTTTTGCTTGAGTCTTCTCGTTTCATGTGTGGAGCTGATGGACATGAGAAAGAGCCAAATGAAGGTAAATAATCTTTTTAAGATCCTTTCTGCTTTTAAAGTCTGTCAGGAGAGGCAGGTTAAAAAATCTGGGAAAGCTTTCTTCTCCCATGAGCCCTTTGTCCCTCTGTCATATGCCTTGTATTTCCATTTCAAATCTATATTTTCTCTTGGGAGACCAAATACCTTTTAAATGGGTGAAGTGCTCAATAACGTAACAAATTCTTTTGTAATTTGCTAGATAAGATCCAGCTCTTTCTGCGCTTTATTCTTTACTCCTTACTCCTTTCTGATTGCTGTAGAGGTTCCAGCACAGCCCCAGGACTCTTCTCCTCCTTCCCAGCTGTGGGCAGTGTGTGCCAACGTGACCAGATGAGCCTGTGGGCTCTGGCCACCCTGCCTGAGCCTGGCCCAAGCTGATTTTCAGGACAGCTGCTGGGTTGCCTTTGCTTGTGGATGTATTCTCCTGCCTTAGTGTTGTTTCCTTGTGCCCAGAGCAGAGGCAATTGAGCACTAGTGTCCCTTGATCCTATCTGAGGTTCCCTTGGGCAGCCCAAGTGGCAGCCCAAAGCCGCAGCCAGGTGAAGGAGGGGTGGGTTTGGGTGTTCTCAGCCTCTTTGTTCAGTTTTGCCATGATGGGCAGATCTCCTTCTGGCAGTGGTTAAGCCATTTCCCATCCCTCTGCAGTCTGTGACACGGCTGATGTGCCCAGAGCCCCTGTGAGGTGCCGTGGCACAGATGGAAGTGGATAAATTGTGAGATCCTTCCCAACCAAGCTACAGTGTGACACTAGAACATGTGTGAAGGTGTATTTTAACTTGATATAATTAATACCATCATCACCACAATTTTTTAAAATTTTTACTTTTATTATAAGTATTTGCTACTACTACTACTTATTCTTCTATTTCTTCTTTTTCTTCTTTTCCTATTGATGGCTTACCTACTTCTACTGCTTCTTCATCTTCTTCATTGTCTTCTTCTTATCCTTATTCTAATTTTCTAATTCTATTTATTTTTGTGCTCTATTTGGGGGGTCTGTAGGATTTTTGGTGTAAAGGGGTTTTTTAGGGAGGTTTTTATTGTTTGTTTATTGGTTTTTTTGAGGGAAATTTCTTTTTATTTTCGGGTGGGTTTTTTTTCCTCATTTTGTTTTGTTTTGGGGTTTTTTTTGTTGGTTTTTTTTTGGTTTTTTTTTTTGTTTTGTTTTGTTTGTTTGTTTTTGGTTTTTTTGGTTTTTATTTCTGTAGGGTTTTTTTTGGGGGGTATTTTTTTTCCCCTACTACTTTTTCCATACTGTTACTGTTTGGGCAGGGTTGGTGTGTGCAGCCCTGCCCTGTGCAGCGGGGCCCTGCCCAGCCCTAGTCCTGTGCCCGCGGGTTCCGGCAGGGGAAGCAGAAGAGCTGCGCAGCGCCCGCAGCGCCCGCCGCAGCCGGGACAGACGCTTCTTGCGGGGGGCCCGCTGCTGCCTGAGGCTGCCGGCCTCTGCCACCTCCTCCTGGAAGGCACCAGAGGCCGTGTGTCCTCTGAGGGCCAGGGCTCCACGTGGGGAGGCGAGACACCGAGCAGCCCCCAGAAGCGCCGCTCAGGTGCTCTGTCCTCAACCCAAGCCTGCCGAGGGATGGGCACGAGGAATCCTCCTCCTGCCAAGCCTGCCAGTCTTCGCTCTCTGTCTTCCTCCTCACAGAGCTCCAGCACGCTGATTTCGTCCCATTCGTCGTCTTCGCGCACCAAGGCCTTGTCCCAGATGCTCTGATCCCAGCTGTACTGCAGGAGGTCTTGCTCACCGTCACTTTCCCAGTTCGACTGCACAGAGGGTCTCCTTCCAACAGAGTCTTCCTGCTGGGAAAGCTCCTGCCCAATGGACTGCTCCCAATCCGACACCTCTCGGTAAGTGCTGACATCTCCTTGGGACAGCTGATGGTCGCTATCATCTTCCCAGTCAGAGAGACTGTGGGAGATACCAGCTTGTCCCTGGGAAGGGCTTTGCTCTGGGTATAGTTCCCAGTCTGAAGCTTCTTCATAGCTCCCAACATCACCATGGGACAGCTCTTCTTCATCGAATTCATCCCAGTCGGAGAGCATGTTATAGATCTCAGATTCTTCTTGGGAGATGGCCTCTCCAAGGAAAGATTCTCCCTGGGACCCGTCTTGGTTGGGGTGGTTTCTGATGGGGACCTGTCCTTCTCAATGCAGGCTTCCCTTCATTGTAGCTGTTGGTTCTTCTATGGATTCTCCACTCAATGCAGGCTTCTCTTGGTTGTAAGTTTGGTTTCTTCTGGGGAGTTTTCCTGCTCAATGCAGGCTTCAACTTCATTGTAGCTGTGGTTTCTTCTAGTGAGAGCTCCTGCTCAATGCAGGCTTCTTCTTCTTGTAGCTGTTGGTCTCTTCTGGGGAGTTCTGCTGCTCAATGCAGGCTTCTCCTTCGTTGTAGCTGTTGGTGTTTTCTGGGAAGTTTTCCTGCTCAATGCAGTCTTCCTCTTCATTGAGGTGTTGGCTTTTTCGGGGGAGTTCTCTTGCTCCATGCAGGCTTCCAATTCATTCCAGCTGTTTGCTTCTTCTGGGATTTCTCATTCTCAATGCAGGCTTCTCCTTCTTTGTAGCTCTTGGTTTCTTCTGGTGACATATCCTGCTCATACAGCCTCCCGTTCATTGTAGCGTTTGGTTTCTTCTGTGGAGTTCTCCTGCTCAAGTAGGCTTCTGCTTCATGTCGCTGTTGGCTTCTTCGCTGACAGTTCCTGCTCAATGCAGTCTTCCACTTCATTCGGTTTGGCTACTTCTGGGGAAATTCCTGCTCAATGGAGGCTTCCCCTTCATTGTAGCCTTTGGTTTCTTGTACGAAGTTTTCCTGCCCAATGTAGTCTTCTCCTTCTTTGTAGCTGTTGGCTTCTTCTGGTGAGGATCCTGCTCAATGCAGGCTTCCACTTCATTGCAGCTGTTGGTTTCTTCTGGGGAGTTCTCCGGCTCAATGCATGCTTCTTTTTCTTTGTAGCTGTTGGTTTTTTTCTTGACATCTCCTGCTCAATGCAGGCTTCCACTTGGTTGTATCTGTTGTGTTCTTCTGGGGAGTTCTCTTGCTCAATGCAGGCTTCAACTCATTATACATGTTGATTTCTTCTGGTGAGAGCGCCTGCTCAATGCAGGCTTCTTCTTTTTTTGTAGCTGTTGGTCTCTTCTGGCGATTTCTCCTGCTCATGCAGGCCTCCTCTTCATTCTGGGTGTTGGATTTTTTGGGGGAGTTCTCTTGCTCCATGCAGTCTTCCACTTCATTGCAGGTGTTGGTTTCTGCTGGGGTTTCACCTGCTCAATGCAGGCTTCCTCTTCATTCTGGCTGTTGGCTTCTCCTGGAATGTTTCCTGCCCAGTGCAGGCTTCCACTTCATTGTTGCTTTTGGCTTCTTCTGGGGATTTCTCCTGCTCAATGCAGGCTTCCACTTCACTGTAGCTATTGGCTCTTCTGGTGGCAGCTCCTGCTGAATGCAAGCTTCCTGTTCATCCTTGGTGTTGGCTTCTTCTGAGGAGTTCTCCTGCTCAAGGCAGGCTTCCACCTCATGTAGCTGTTGGTTTCTTCCGGGGAGTTCTCCTGCTCAATGCAGGCTTCCTCTTCATTGTAGCTGTTGCCTTCTTCTAAGGAATTCTCCTGCTCAATGCAGGCTTCCTGTTCATTGTAGGTGTTGGTATATTCTGGGGTTTTCTCTCTGCTCAATGCAGGCTTCCTCTTCATTCTGGGTGTTTGCTTCTTCGGGGAGTTTTCCTGCTCAGTGCAGGCTTCTACTTCGTGGTAGTTGTTGGCTTCTTCTGGCGTCAGCTCCTGCGTAATGAAGGATTCCACTTCAATGTAGCTCTTTGCTTCTTCTTTGGATTTCCTTTCTCAATGCAGGCTTCTGCTTCATTGTAGCTGGTGGTTTCTTCTGGTGACATCTCTGCTCAATGCTGGTTTGCTCCTCATTGTAACTGTTGGTTTCTTCTGGGGAGAGCTCCTGCACAATGCAGGCTTCCACTTCACTGTAGCTGTTGGTTTCTTCTGGGGAGTTCTGCTCAATGCAGGCTTCCAGTTCATTGTAGGTATTGGCTTTCTGGCAGCTCCTGCGAATGCAGGCTTCCTGTTCATTCTGGCTGTTGGCTTCTTCGGGGGTTCTGCTCAGTGCAGGCTTCTCCTTCATTGTATCTGTTAGATTCTTCTGGGGTTTTCTCCTGCTCAATGCAGGCTTCCACTTCCTTGTAGGTGTTGGCTTCTTCTGGGAGTTCTCCTGCCCAATGCAGGCTTCCAGTTCATTGTAGCTGCTGGATTCTTCTGGGGATTTCTCCTGCTCAGTGAATTCCTCCCCTTCATTGTAGCTGTTGGTTCTCCTGGTGAGTTCTCCTGCTCAATGCAGGCTTCCACGTCATTGTAACTGTTGGTTTCTTTTGCGGAGTTCTCCTGCTCAATGCAGGCTTCCACCGCATGATGCAGTTGTTTTCTTCTGGGGACTCCTTCTCAATGCAGGCTGCCTCTTCATTCTGGGTGTTGTCTTCTTCTGGGTAGTTTTCCTGCTCAGTGCAGGCTTCCTCTTGGGACCCTTCATGGTATTTGTTGATTTTTCCTTGAGGTAGCTCAGTCTCTTCCTTATCTTTGCCCTGGCTATCCTCAAGGTCCCCAGCCAAGGCCCCTTCTCGCCCTCTTCCTCCGCCAGGACTGAGCCCTGTCTGCCTCTTCCTGCTTTCTCTGGGCTCCTGGGCTCCCGGTGGGCTGGGCGAGGGGCTGGGGGGGCAGCAGGGGCTGTGCAGGGCAGAGGTTGGACTCTCTTCCCTTTCTACTGCTGCTGCTGCTTCCAGTTCTGGAGCCGAGCTCTGCTCCAGGGCCCCCTGTTCCTCTGGCTGCTGGACTCAAGCACAGCCTGGAGCAGTGCTCAGAGCTGGTGGCCCCAGCTGAGCCCAGCAGAGCCTGGCAGCAGCCTGGGGGCTGCGTGGGGCAGGGACTGGTGTCTGTGTCCCGCCCATGGCACCTCCTCACTGCCAGCTGGAGAACCTGGTGCCATTCCCACCTCAGCAGCCAGAGGCTCTGGGGGCTCCTCCACCTCCTCAGCAGCTCCAGCTGCAGCAGCAGCAGCTGCCAGCTCATCCTCTGTGGGACTCCCTGGGGCAGGAGAGGAGCTGGGCAGCTCACAGGCTGCCTCTCCTTCCCCCTGGGTGCCCACGCTGCTGGGAGAGCCAGGCCCCTGCTGCCCACCACCCTGGGCCTCCTCATCCTTCTCTGGGCTCATGGGGTTATCAGAGATCTTGTACCTGACTCTTTGGCCCTCCTGGGACGGCTCCTGGCCGCTGACACTCTTCCCTTTGGGACAGCTGTTGGTCACTGCTGTCTTTCCCATGGGGCCAGTTTTGGAGACTGTAATCTTTTCCTTGGCCTACCTCCTCACTGCTGATGTCTCCCATCTGGGTAGCCTCTGGCTCTCTCTCGTCTCCTTCCCGTCGGTACGTGTGCAGATGGCTTTGCACATCTTCTTCCAAAGGAGAGAGTTCCTGATATCCTCTCCTTCCCGCTGGGACGCTCTTGGTATGTCAGATCTTCTTCCCGCTGGGACACTTGCTGGTATGTCACCCTCTCCATCCCACTGGGTGAGCTCCTGGACAGTCTCACCTTCCCAGTGCTCCATCTCCAGCTGCTGCTGTCTGCCATCTCCGCACTGGGCTCTCTCACCGACTTCCCACCGCTGCCACTCTTGGTGTCTCAGGGGCGCGCGTGGGGAGTCTTCTTGGATCACGGCCTCTTGTCGCTGGTAAATCTCTTGGGCTGTCATCTCTTCCCGGAGGCAGAGCTCTTGGCTGGTAAGGTCTCTCCTCTGGGTGAGCTCTTGATCCATGTCGTAGTCCAAGTGTTCCTCCATGTGGGCAAAGGGCCCCTCCTCAGGGCCCGGCAGGGGCAGGCCGGAGCCGCCCTGCCCACAGCCGCTGCCCGCCGAGGCCTGGTGTGCTGGGCGGCTGGGCACGGGCTGGGCGCCTGGGAGTCGGCCTTCACCTGCTCCTCCTCCGAGTCTGCTCCTCTGCAACGCAGAAGGGGGTCCCAGGAGCTGCTTCCTGCTGGGCAAGTGGCTCTCCGGGGACTGGGCGACGCAGGGCCCCGCGCCCCTTATATAGCCCTGAGGGCCCCACCATGTCACAAAGGGCCCGGGCCCCACAACGTTCCACAGCGCCCAGGGCGCCGGCGGAACGCTGCCGTGTCACCGAGGGCCACGGCACCCCTGCAGCAGCCCGACCCACGGGAATGGCACTCAGCAGCCCCCAGAGTGGGGGGCCTCTGGCCCCTTGTCACCATCTGGTTATTGAAATGGTGCAAAATGCCTCTGCCCGAATCGGGGTGCAAATGAGAGCGTGTGCCAAAGTTAATAGACTGTGTTTAATGTAACAAGAAATGAGAGACAGAGGGACAAACAGTAAAGAGAAGGGGTAGAGAAAGAAAGTAGCCGAGAGAGATTGAGTAGAATGCCTCCTGTCAGGGTCCGCAAACATGTGCAGGGAACCTGATGGTTCATTTTTGGATCTCAGAGCACAAAAGCCACAGCGGGGGACAACTCAGTTTGTAAAACAAAAAATGCACCTTTATTTAGTGCCACCAAAATGCGATAGTGGGGAGAGAATGTAGGGAATATTAAGAAAAATAGAAAAGAAGAAGGGATTATAACTTCAAATGTGGAGGGACGAGTCCTCGAGGCCGAGATGCCCACAGACACGATCTTCTCCAGTGGGGTGTACAAAAACTGCGCAGGGGTCTCCAGGGTTTTTTAGGTTGTTCAAGGCGGGACCAAAGCGAGTGGCACAAAGCAAGAGCAGGAGCCACCTGTGTTGAGGCAAAGTTGAGGCACAGAGCCAAAGCCCTTTTCTGTGTGCCTGTTCAGGTCAGCCTGCATTTACATGACCATTGTCAGCTGCACATGTAGCATTGCCTTAAAAACATGCATTGTGAGCTAGTTGCATGACACTGGCTATTTCAGTGCAAAGTTGGAGGACACAACCCAGAAATATGTTGTCATTGAAATGCAAGGTGAATTCAGTGTAGTGTAATTAAAACTTAGGATGAATGTGGTACACATATTCCCAGTCTGCTGAAAAACCAAGGAAACATAGGGTCTGCAGTGGGTACTGCAGGGGGCTTGGGGAGGGATGGCTTGTTCTTGTTTGGTGTATATTGCTTTTACAAATTCTGATCTGAACTGAGATCGAGACACGTGGGTAACTGGGATTTGGACATATATGCAGAGCAGCAAACAGAAGAGATCCCGGGGTAATGCAGAGCAGGGTGTGGAGCCTGGTGTTGGCTGGAGATTGGGGTCGGAGGAGTTCTGTCCCTGGCAGATGCAGCCAGGGTCAAGGCACAGACAGCCCTGAGACCCTGCACTGCAGCTCAGTGACAAGGCTGGTGCCTTCCCCTGTTAATGAGGTGTTTATGGAGCTCCTAGGGGAGCTCTGAGCCCCTGAACTCCACAGCTCTATCCTTCCTGTGAGAAGTGACTCAGCCCACTGAAGCAATGTCTGGTGTCTCCACTCTAGGAAAGGATGTCTGAGTTGTGTTGAGATTTTTTGAGGAGTGCATGGTTTTTTCTTAAAATTTGTGTGGAAGTATGGAACTTGTATTTCCAGATGCTTTCTTGTGCTTCTAGGCAAGGACTGTTCTAGACCTAGATGCCAGAGCCTGGAAGTTTTGCTGGTCTTCTCGTTTCATGTGTGGAGCTGATGGACATGAGAAAGAGCCAAATGAAGGTAAATAATCTTTTTAAGATCCTTTCTGCTTTTCAAAGCTGTCAGGAGAAGCAGGTTAAAAAATCTGGGAAAGCTTTCTTCTCCCATGAGCCCTTTGTCCCTCTGTTATATGCCTTGTATTTCCATTTGAAATCTACCATTTTTCCTGGGAACCAAATACTCTTTTCAAATGGGTATGAACTACTCAACAACGTAACAAATTCTTTTGTAATTTGCTAGATAAGATCCAGCTCTTTCTGCCTTTATTCTTTTACTCCTTTCTGATTGCTGTAGAGGTTCCAGCACAGCCCCAGGACTCTTCTCCTCCCTTCCCAGCTGTGGGCAGTGTGTGCCAACGTGACAGATGAGCCTGTGGGCTCTGGCCACCCCTGTCTGAGCCTGGCCCAAGCTGATTTTCAGGACAGCTGCTGGGTTTGCCTTTCTTGTGGATGTATTCTCCTGCCTTAGTGTTGTTTCCTTGTGCCCAGAGCAGAGGCAATTGAGCACTAGTGTCCCTTGATCCTATCTGAGGTTCCCTTGGGCAGCCCAAGTGGCAGCCCAAAGCCGCAGCCAGGTGAAGGAGGGGTGGGTTTGGGTGTTCTCAGCCTCTTTGTTCAGTTTTGCCATGATGGGCAGATGTCCTTCCTGGCCGTGGTTAAGCCATTTCCCATCCCACTGCAGTCTGTGACAGGGCTGATGTGCCCAGAGCCCCTGTGAGGTGCCGTGGCACAGATGGAACTGGATAAATTGTGAGATCCTTCCCAAGCCAAGCTACAGTGTGACACTAGAACATGTGTGAAGGTGTATTTTAACTTGATATAATTAATACCATCATCACCACAATTTTTAAAATTTTTACTTTTATTATAACTATTTGCTACTTCTACTACTACTTATTCTTCTATTTCTTCTTTTCTTCTTTTCCTATTCTGATGGCTTACCCTACTTCTACTGCTTCTTCATCTTCTTCATTGTCTTCTTCTTATCCTTATTCTAATTTTCTAATTCTATTTATTTTGTGCTCTATTTGCGGGTCTGTAGGATTTTTGGTGTAAAGGGGTTTTTTAGGGAGGTTTTTTATTGTTTGTTTATTGGGTTTTTTTGCGGGAAATTTCTTTTTATTTTCGGGTGGGGTTTTTTTCCTCTTTTTTTTTTTTTGTTTTGGTTTTTTTGGTTTGTTTTTTTTTTTTTTTTTTTTTTGTGTTGTTTTTTTTGTTTGAATTTTTTTGGTTTTTTAAGGGGTTTTTGTTCTGTAGTTTTTTTGGGGGGTATTTTTTTTCCCCTACTACTATTTTTACGATACCTGTTACTGTTTGGGCAGGGTTGGTGTGTGCAGCCCTGCCCTGTGCAGCGGGGCCCTGCCCAGCCCTAGTCCTGTGCCCGCGGCTTCCGGCAGGGGAAGCAGAAGAGGCTGCGCAGCGCCCGCAGCGCCCGCCGCAGCCGGGACAGACGCTTCTTGCGGGGGGCCCGCTGCTGCCTGAGGCTGCCGGCCTCTGCCACCTCCTCCTGGAAGGCACCAGAGGCCGTGTGTCCTCTGAGGGCCAGGGCTTCCACGTGGGGAGGCGAGACACCGAGCAGCCCCCAGAAGCGCCGCTCAGGTGCTCTGTCCTCAACCCAAGCCTGCCGAGGGATGGGCACGAGGAATCCTCCTCCTGCCAAGCCTGCCAGTCTTCGCTCTCTGTCTTCCTCCTCACAGAGCTCCAGGACGCTGATTTCGTCCCACTCGTCGTCTTCGCGCACCAAGGCCTTGTCCCAGATGCTCTGATCCCAGCTGTACTGCAGGAGGTCTTGCTCACCGTCACTTTCCCAGTTCGACTGCACAGAGGGTCTCCTTCCAACAGAGTCTTCCTGCTGGGAAAGTCCTGCCCAATGGACTGCTCCCAATCCGACACCTCTCGGTAAGTGCTGACATCTCCGTGGGACAGCTGATGGTCGCTATCATCTTCCCAGTCAGAGAGACTGTGGGAGATACCAGCTTGTCCCTGGGAAGGGCTTTGCTCGGGATAGTTCCCAGTCTGAAGCTTCTTCATAGCTCCCAACATCACCATGGGACAGCTCTTCTTCATCGAATTCATCCCAGTCGGAGAGCATGTTATAGATCTCAGATTCTTCTTGGGAGATGGCTCTCCAAGGAAAGATTCTCCCTGGGACCCGTCTTGGTTGGTGGTGGTTTCTGATGGGGACCTGTCCTTGTCAATGCAGGCTTCCACTGCATTGTGGAGTTGGTTTCTTCTGGGAGTACTGCTCTCAATGCAGGCTTCTCCTTATTGTAGGTGTTGGCATCTCTGGTGTTCTCCTGCTCAATGCAGGCTTCCTCTTCATTGTAGCTGTTGGTTTCTTCTATGGATTTCTCCAACTCAATGCAGGCTTCAACTTGGTTGTAAGTTTGGTTTCTTCTGGGAGTTTTCCTGCTCAATGCAGGCTTCTCTTCGTTGTAGCTGTAGGTTTCTTCTAGTGAGAGCTCCTGCTCAATGCAGGCTTCTTCTTTTTGTAGCTCTTGGTCTCTTCTGGGGAGTTCTCCTCAATGCAGGCTTCTCCTTCGTTGTAGCTTTTGGTGTTTTCTGGGGAGTTTTCCTGCTCAATGCTGTCTTCCTCTTCATTGAAGGTGTTGGCTTTTTCGGGGAGTTCTCTTGCTCCATGCAGGCTTCCATTCATTCCAGCTGTTTGCTTCTTCTGGGGATTTCTCATTCTCAATGCAGGCTTCTCCTTCTTTGTAGCTCTTGGTTTCTTCTGGTGACATATCCTGCTCAATGCAGGCCTCCCATTCATTGTAGCTGTTGGTTTCTTCTGTGGAGTTCTCCTGCTCAATGTAGGCTTCTGCTTCATTGTCGCTGTTGGCTTCTTCTGCTGACAGTTCCTGCTCAATGCAGGCTTCCACTTCATTCTGGGTGTTGGCTGCTTCTGGGGAAATTTCCTGCTCAGTGGAGGCTTCCCCTTCATTGTAGCCTTTGGTTTCTGTACGAAGTTTTCCTGCCCAATGTAGTCTTCTCCTTCATTGTAGCTGTTGGTTTCTTCTGGTGACTGATCCTGCTCAATGCAGGCTTCCATTTCATTGCCGCTGTTGGTTTCTTCTGGGGAGTTCTCCGCTCAATGCATGCTTCTTTTTCTTTGTAGCTGTTGGTTTTTTCTTGTGACATCTCCTGCTCAATGCAGGCTTCTCCTTCGTTGTATCTGTTTTGTTCTTCTGGGGAGTTTCTTGCCCAATGCAGGCTTCAACTTCATTATACATGTTGATTTCTTCTGGTGAGAGCGCCTGCTCAATGCAGGCTGCTTCTTCTTTGCGGCTGTTGGTCTCTCTGGGGATTTCTCCTGCTCAATGCAGGCTTCCTCTTCATTCTGGGTGTTGGCTTTTTTGGCAGAGTTCTCTTGCTCTATGCAGTCTTCCACTTCATTGCAGGTGTTGGCTTCTTCTGGTGACAGCTCCTGCTCAATGCAGGCTTCTCCTTCTTTGTAGCTGCTGGCTTTTTCTGGGGTGTTCACCTGATTAATGCAGGCTTCTGCTTCATTGTAGCTGTTACCTTCTTCTGGGTTTCTCCTGCTCAATGCAGTCTTCCACTTCACTGTAGCTGTTGATTTCTTCTGGGGAGTTCTGCTCAATGCAGGCTTCCACTTCGTTGTAGCTATTGGCTTCTTCTGGTGGCAGCTCCTGCTCAATGCAGGCTTCCTGTTCATTCTGGGTGTTGGCTTTTCTGAGGAGTTCTCCTGCTCAATGCAGGCTTCCACCTCATTGTAGCTGTTGGTTTCTTCCGGGGAGTTCTCCTGCTCAATGCAGGCTTCCACTTCGCTGGTGCTGTTGCCTTCTTCTAGGGAATTCTCCTGCTCAATGCAGGCTTCCTGTTCATTGATAGTGTTGGTATCTTCTGGGGTTTTCTCTGCTCAATGCAGGCTTCCTCTTCATTCTGGGTGTTTGCTTTTTCGCAGGATTTTCCTGCTCAGTGCCGGCTTCAACTTCGTGGTAGCTGTTGTCTTCTTCTGGTGTCAGCTCTTGCGTAATGAAGGATTCCCCTTCAATGCTCTTTGCTTCTTCTTTGGATTTCTCTTTCTCAATGCAGGCTTCTGCTTCATTGTAGCTGGTGGTTTCTTCTGGTGGCACTCTTGCTCAATGCTGGTTTGCTCTTCATTGTAACTGTTGGTTTCTTCTGGGGCGTTCTGCCCAATGCAGGCTTCCAGTTCATTGTAGCTGCTGGATTCTTCTGGGGATTTCTCCTGCTCAGTGAATTCCTCCCTTCATTGTCGCTGTTGGTTTCTTCTGGTGACTGCTCCTCAGTGCAGGCTTCCATTTCATTGTAGCTGTTGGTTTCTTCTGGGGTGTTCTCTTGCTCAATACAGGCTTCTACGTTCAGTTGTCACTATTGGCTTCTTCTGTGACACCTCCTGCTCAATGCAGGCTTCCACTACATTCTGGGTGTTCGATTCTTCTAGGGAGTTTTCCTGCGCAATGCAGGCTTCCAGTTCATTGTAGCTGCTGGATTCTTCTGGGGATTTCTCCTGTCAGTGAATTCCTCCCTTCTTCATTGTCGCTGTTGGTTTCTTCTGGTGACTGCTCCTGCTCAGTGCAGGCTTCCATTTCATTGTAGCTGTTGGTTTCTTCTGGGGTGTTCTCTTGCTCAATACAGGCTTCTACTTCGTTGTCACTATTGGCTTCTTCTGTTGACACCTCCTGCTCAATGCAGGCTTCCACTACATTCTGGTGTTCGATTCTTCTAGGGAGTTTTCCTGCGCAATGCAGGCTTCCTGTTCATTGTTGCTGTTGGTTTCTTCTGGGGAGATCCCCTGCTCAATGCAGGTTTTTCCTTCATTGTAGCTGTTGGTTTCTTCTGGAGATTTCTCCTGCTCAATGCAGGCTTTTACTTCATTGTAGCTGTTTCCTCCCTCTGGGGGTTCGCCTGCTCAATGCTGGCTTCCTCTTGGACCCTTCATGGTATTTGTTGATTTTTCCTTGAGATAGCTGAATCTCTTCATTATCTTTGCCGTGACTATCGTCAAGGTCCCCAGCCAAGGCCCCCTTCTCGCCCTCTTCCTCTGACAGAACTGATGCCCTGTCTGCCTCTTCCTGCTGTTCTCTGGGCTCCTGGGCTCCCGGTGGGCTGGGCGAGGGGCTCGGGGGGCAGCAGGGGCTGTGCAGGGCAGAGGTTGGACTCTCTTCCCTTTCTACTGCTGCTGCTGCTTCCAGTTCTGGAGCTGAGCTCTGCTCCAGGGCCCCCTGTTCCTCTGGCTGCTGGACCTCAAGCACAGCCTGGAGCAGCTGCTCAGAGCTGGTGGCCCCAGCTGAGCCCAGCAGAGCCTGGCAGCAGCCTGGGGGGCTGCGTGGGGCAGGGACTGGTGTCTGTGTCCCCGCCCATGGCACCTCTCACTGCCAGCTGGAGAACCTGGTGCCATTCCCACCTCAGCAGCCAGAGGCTCTGGGGGCTCCTCCACCTCCTCAGCAGCTCCAGCTGCAGCAGCAGCAGCTGCCAGCTCATCCTCTGTGGGACTCCCTGGGGCAGGAGAGGAGCTGGGCAGCTCACAGGCTGCCTCTCCTTCCCCCTGGGTGCCCACGCTGCTGGGAGCCAGGCCCCTGCTGCCCACCACCCTGGGCCTCCTCATCCTTCTCTGGGCTCATGGGTTATCAGAGATCTTGTACCTGACTCTTTGGCCCTCCTGGGATGGCTCCTGGCTGCTGACACTCTCTTCCCTTTGGGACAGCTGTTGGTCACTGCTGTCTCTTTCCCATGGGGCCAGCTTTTGGAGACTGTAATCTTTTCCTTGGCCTACCTCCTCACTGCTGATGTCTCCCCATCTGGGTAGCTCTGGCTCTCTCTCGTCTCCTTCCCGTCGGTACGTGTGCAGATGGCTTTGAACATCTTCTTCCAAAGGAGAGAGTTCCTGATATCCCTCTCCTTCCCGCTGGGTCTGCTCTTGGTATGTCAGATCTTCTTCCCGCTGGGACACTTGCTGGTACGTGTCACCCTCCTCCATCCCACTGGGTGAGCTCCTGGACAGTCTCACCTTCTTCCCAGTGCTCCATCTCCAGCTGCTGCTGTCTGCCATCTCCGCACTGGGCTCTCTCACCGACTTCCCCCGCTGCCACTCTTGGTGTCTCAGGGGCGCGTGGGGAGTCTTCTTGGATCACGGCCTCTTGTCGCTGGTAATCTCTTGGGCTGTCATCTCTTCCCGGAGGCAGAGCTCTTGGCTGGTAAGGTCTCTCCTCTGGGTGAGCTCTTGATCCATGTCGTAGTCCCAGTGTTCCTCCATGTGGGCAAAGGGCCCCTCCTCAGGGCCCGGCAGGGGCAGGCCGGAGCCGCCCCTGCCCACAGCCGCTGCCCGCCGAGGCCTGGTGTGCTGGGCGGCTGGGCACGGGCTGGGCGCTGGGAGTCGGCCTTCACCTGCTCCTCCTCCGAGTCTGCTCCTCTGCAAGCAGAAGGGGGTCCCAGGAGCTGCTTCCTGCTGGGCAAGTGGCTCTCCGGGGACTGGGCGACGCAGGGCCCCGCGCCCCTTATATAGCCCTGAGGGCCCCGCCATGTCACAAAGGGCCCGGGCCCCACAACGTTCCACAGCGCCCAGGGCGCCGGCGGAACGCTGCCGTGTCACCGAGGGCCACGGCACCCCTGCAGCAGCCCGACCCACGGGAATGGCACTCAGCAGCCCCAGAGTGGGGGCCTCTGGCCCCTTGTCACCATCTGGTTATTGAAATGTGCAAAATGCCTCTGCCCGAATCGCAGTGCAAATGAGAGTGTGTGCCAAAGTCAATAGACTGTGTTTAATTTAACAAGAAATGAGAGACAGAGGGACAACAGTAAAGAGAAGGGGTAGATAAAGAGAGTAGCCGAGAGAGATTGAATAGAATGCCTCCTGTCAGGTCCGCAAACATAGGCGGGAAGCTGGTGGATCATTTTAGGATCTCAGAGTGCAAAAGCCACAGCGGGGGACCTCAGTTTATAACAAAAAATGCACTTTTATTTAGTGCCACCAAAATGCGATAGTGGGGTAGAATGTAGGAATATTAAGAAAAATAGAAAAGAGGGTAAGGGGATTATATCTTCCAATTGGTGGGACAAGTCCTCGAGGCCGAGATGCCCACAGACACGATCTTCTCCAGTGGGTGATCACGAAACTAGCAGGGGTCTCCAGGGTTTTTAGGTTGGTCAAAGTGGACCAAAGCGAGTGGCCCAGAGCCAAAACCAGAGCCACCTCTCTTGAGGCAAAGCGAGGGGCCCAGAGCCAAAGCCCTTTTCTGTGTGCCTGTTCAGGTCAGCCTGCATTTACATGACCATTGTCAGCTGCACATGTAGCATTGCCTTTAAAGAACATGCATTGTGAGCTGTAGTTGCATGACACTGGCTATTTCATTGCAAAGCTAAAAGACACAACCCAGAAATAGTGTCATTGAAAATGCAAGGTGAACTTCAGTGTAGTGTAATTAAAACTTAGGATGAATGTGGTAACACATATTCCCAGTCTGCTGAAAAACCAAGGAAACATAGGGTCTGCAGTGGGTACTGCAGGGGGCTTGGGGAGGGATGGCTTGTTCTTGTTTGGTGTATATTTGCTTTCTACAAATTCTGATCTGAACTGATATCGAGGACACGGTGGGTAACTGGGATTTGGACATATATGCAGAGCAGCAAACAGAAGAGATCCCCGGGGTAATGCAGAGCAGGGTGTGGAGCCTGGTGTTGGCTGGAGATTGGGGTCGGAGGAGTTCTGTCCTGGCAGATGCAGCCAGGGTCAAGGCACAGACAGCCCTGAGACCCTGCACTGCAGCTCAGTGACAAGGCTGGTGCCTTCCCCTGTTAATGAGGTGTTTATGGAGCCTCCTAGGGGAGCTCTGAGCCCTGAACTCCACAGCTCTATCCTTCCTGTGAGAAGTGACTCAGCCCACACTGAAGCAATGTCTGGTGTCTCCACTCTAGGAAAGGATGTCTGAGTTTTGTTGAGATTTTTTGAGGAGTACATGGTTTTTTCTTTATTGAAGGTTTGTGTGGAAGTATGGAACTTGTATTTCCAGATGCTTTTCTTGTGTCTAGGCAAGGTCTGTTCTAGACCTAGATGCCAGAGCCTGGAAGTTTTGCTTGAGTCTTCTCGTTTCATGTGTGGAGCTGATGGACATGAGAAAGAGCCAAATGAAGGTAAATAATCTTTTTAAGATCCTTTCTGCTTTTCAAAGTCTGTCAGGAGAGGCAGGTTAAAAAATCTGGGAAAGCTTTCTTCTCCCATGAGCCCTTTGTCCCTCTGTCATATGCCTTGTATTTCCATTTGAAATCTATAATTTTTCTCTGGGAACCAAATACCTTTTCAAATGGGTATGAAGTGCTCAAAACGTAACAAATCTTTTGTAATTTGCTATATAAGATCCAGCTCTTTTGCCTTCTTTTACTCCTTACTTTGATTGCTGTAGAGGTTCCAGCACAGCCCCAGGACTCTTCTTCCCTTCCCAGCTGTGGGCAGTGTGTGCCAACGTGACCAGATGAGCCTGTGGCTCTCCTCCCTGCCTGAGCCTGGCCCAAGCTGATTTTCAGGACAGCTGCTGGGTTTGCCTTTCTTGTGGATGTATTCTCCTGCCTTAGTGTTGTTTCCTTGTGCCCAGAGCAGAGGCAATTGAGCACTAGTGTCCCTTGATCCTATCTGAGGTTCCCTTGGGCAGCCCAAGTGGCAGCCCAAAGCCGCAGCCAGGTGAAGGAGGGGTGGGTTTGGGTGTTCTCAGCCTCTTTGTTCAGTTTTGCCATGATGGGCAGATCTCCTTCCCGGCAGTGGTTAAGCCATTTCCCATCCCACTGCAGTCTGTGACACGGCTGATGTGCCCAGAGCCCCTGTGAGGTGCCGTGGCACAGATGGAACTGGATAAATTGTGAGATCCTTCCCAAGCCAAGCTACAGTGTGACACTAGAACATGTGTGAAGGTGTATTTTAACTTGATATAATTAATACCATCATCCACAATTTTTAAAATTTTTACTTTTATTATAACTATTTAGTACTACTACTTATTCTTCTATTTTTCTTTTCTTCTTTCCTATTCTGATGGCTTCCCTACTTCACTGCTTCATCTCTTCATTGTCTTCTTTTATCCTTATTCTAATTTTCTAATTCTATTTATTTTGTGCTCTATTTGGGGGGTCTGTAGGATTTTTGGTGTAAAGGGGATTTTTTGCGGGATTTCTTTTTTATTTTGGGTGGGTTTTTTTTTTTTCATTTTTGTTTTGGTTTTGGGTTTTTTTTTTGGTGGGGTTTTTTTTTGTTTTTTGTTTTTTTTTTTTTTTTTTTTTTGTTTTGTTTTGTTTTGTTTTGGATTTGTTTTTGGTTTTTTAAGGGGTTTTTTGTTCTGTAGGTTTTTTTGGGGGGGTATTTTTTTTTCCTACTACTATTTTTATGATACCTGTTACTGTTTGGGCAGGGTTGGTGTGTGCAGCCCTGCCCTGCAGCGGGGCCCTGCCCAGCCCTAGTCCTGTGCCCGCGGGTTCCGGCAGGGGAAGCAGAAGAGGCTGCGCAGCGCCCGCAGCGCCCGCCGCAGCCGGGACAGACGCTTCTTGCGGGGGGCCCGCTGCTGCCTGAGGCTGCCGGCCTCTGCCACCTCCTCCTGGAAGGCACCAGAGGCCGTGTGTCCTCTGAGGGCCAGGGCTTCCACGTGGGGAGGCGAGACACCGAGCAGCCCCCAGAAGCGCCGCTCAGGTGCTCTGTCCTCAACCCAAGCCTGCCGAGGGATGGGCACGAGGAATCCTCCTCCTGCCAAGCCTGCCAGTCTTCGCTCTCTGTCTTCCTCCTCACAGAGCTCCAGCACGCTGATTTCGTCCCATTCGTCGTCTTCGCGCACCAAGGCCTTGTCCCAGATGCTCTGATCCACGCTGTGCTGCAGGAGGTCTTGCTCACCGTCACTTTCCCAGTTCGACTGCACAGAGGGTCTCCTTCCAACAGAGTCTCCCTGCTGGGAAAGCTCCTGCCCAATGGACTGCTCCCAATCCGGACACCTCTCGGTAAGTGCTGACATCTCCTTGGGACAGCTGATGGTCGCTCTCATCTTCCCGTCAGAGAGACTGTGGGAGATACCAGCGTGTCCCTGGGAAGGCTTTGCTCTGGGTATAGTTCCCAGTCTGCAAGCTTCTTCCTAGCTCCCCACTCACCATGGGACAGCTCTTCTCATCGAATTCATCCCAGTCAGAGAGCATGTTATAGATCTCAGATTCTCTTGGGAGATGGCCTCTCCAAGGAAAGATTCTCCTGGGACTCTTCTTGGTACGCGGTGGCTTCTGATGGGGACCTGTCCTTCTCAAGCAGGCTTCTCCTTTATTGTAGGTGTTGGCATCTCCTTGGGTGTTCTCCTGCTCAATGCAGGCTTCTTCTTCATTGTAGGTGTTGGATTCTTCTTGTGAGAGCTCCTGCTCAATGCAGGCTTCCCCTTCATTGTAGCTGTTGGTTTCTTCTATGGATTTCTCCAGCTCAATGCAGGCTTCAACTTGGTTGTAAGTTTTGGTTTCTTCTGGGGAGTTTTCCTGCTCAATGCAGGCTTCAACTTCATTGTAGCTGTAGGTTTCTTCTAGTGAGAGCTCCTGCTCAATGCAGGCTTCTTCTTCTTTGTAGCTGTTGGTCTCTTCTGGGGAGTTCTGCTGCTCAATGCAGGCTTCTCCTTCGTTGTAGCTGTTGGTGTTTCTGGGGAGTTTTCCTGCTCAATGCAGTCTTCCTCTTCATTGAAGGTGTTGGCTTTTTCGGGGGAGTTCTCCTGCTCAATGCAGGCTTCCACTACATTCCAGCTGTTTGCTTCTTCTGGGGATTTCTCATTCTCAATGCAGGCTTCTCCTTCTTTGTAGCTCTTGGTTTCTTCTGGTGACATATCCTGCTCAATGCAGGCCTCCCATTCATTGTAGCTGTTGGTTTCTTCTGTGGAGTTCCCTGCTCAATGTAGGCTTCTGCTTCATTGTCGCTGTTGGCTTCTTCTGCTGACAGTTCCTGCTCAATGCAGGCTTCCACTTCATTCTGGGTTTTGGCTACTTCTGGGGAAATTTCCTGCTCAATGGAGGCTTTCCCCTCATTGTAGCCTTTGGTTTCTTGTACGAAGTTTCCTGCCAATGTAGTCTTCTCCTTCTTTGTAGCTGTTGGCTTCTTCTGGTGACTGATCCTGCTCAATGCAGGCTTCCACTTCATTGCAGCTGTTGGTTTCTTCTGGGGAGTTCTCGGCTCAATGCAGGCTTACTTTTTCTTTGTAGCTCTTGGTTTTTTCTTGTGACATCTCCTGCTCAATGCAGGCTTCTCCTTCGTTGTATCTGTTGTGTTCTTCTGGGGAGATCTGCTCAATGCAGGCTTCCACTTCGTTGTAGCTATTGGCTTCTTCTGGTGGCAGCTCCTGCTGAATGCAGGCTTCCTGTTCATTCAGGGTGTTGGCTTTTTCTGAGGAGTTCTCCTGCTCAATGCAGGCTTCCACTTCGCTGTTGCTGTTGCCTTCTTCTAGGGAATTCTCCTGCTCAATGCAGGCTTCCTGTTCATTGTAAGTGTTGGTATCTTCTGGGGTTTTCTCCTGCTCAGTGCAGGCTTCCTCTTCATTCTGGGTGTTTGCTTTTTCGCAGGAGTTTTCCTGCTCAGTGCGGCTTCAACTTCGTGGTAGCTGTTGGTTTCTTCTGGTGTCAGCTCCTGCGTAATGAAGGATTCCCCTTCAATGTAGCTCTTTGCTTCTTCTTTGGATTTCTCTTTCTCAATGCAGGCTTCTGCTTCATTGTAGCTGGTGGTTTCTTCTGGTGACACCTCTTGCTCAATGCTGGTTTGCTCTTCATTGTAACTGTTGGTTTCTTCTGGGAGAGCTCCTGCACAATGCAGGCTTCCACTTCACTGTAGCTGTTGGTTCTTCTGGGAGTTCTGCTCAATGCAGGCTTCCAGTTCGTTGTAGGTATTGGCTTCTTCTGGTGGCAGCTCCTGCTGAATGCAGGCTTCCTGTTCATTCTGGCTGTTGGCTTCTTCTGGGTAGTTTTCTGCTCAGTGCAGGCTTCCTCTTGGGACCCTTCATGGTATTTGTTGATTTTTCCTTGAGGTAGCTCAGTCTCTTCCTTATCTTTGCCCTGGCTATCCTCAAGGTCCCCAGCCAAGGCCCCCTTCTCGCCCTCTTCCTCCGCCAGGACTGATGCCCTGTCTGCCTCTTCCTGCTGTTCTCTGGGCTCCTGGGCTCCCGGTGGGCTGGGCGAGGGGCTGGGGGGGCAGCAGGGGCTGTGCAGGGCAGAGGTTGGACTCTCTTCCCTTTCTACTGCTGCTGCTGCTTCCAGTTCTGGAGCCGAGCTCTGCTCCAGGGCCCCCTGTTCCTCTGGCTGCTGGACCTCAAGCACAGCCTGGAGCAGCTGCTCAGAGCTGGCGGCCCCAGCTGAGCCCAGCAGAGCCTGGCAGCAGCCTGGGGGGCTGCGTGGGGCAGGGACTGGTGTCTGTGTCCCCGCCCATGGCACCTCCTCACTGCCTGTGTGAGAACCTGGTGCCATTCCCACCTCAGCAGCCAGAGGCTCTGGGGGCCCCTCCACCTCCTCAGCAGCTCCAGCTGCAGCAGCAGCAGCTGCCAGCTCATCCTCTGTGGGACTCCCTGGGGCAGGAGAGGAGCTGGGCAGCTCACAGGCTGCCTCTCCCTTCCCCCTGGGTGCCCACGCTGCTGGGAGAGCCAGGCCCCTGCTGCCCACCACCCTGGGCCTCCTCATCCTTCTCTGGGCTCATGGGGTTATCAGAGATCTTGTACCTGACTCTTTGGCCCTCCTGGGATGGCTCCTGGCTGCTGACACTCTCTTCCCTTTGGGACAGCTGTTGGTCACTGCTGTCTCTTTCCCATGGGGCCAGCTTTTGGAGACTGTAATCTTTTCCTTGGCCTACCTCCTCACTGCTGATGTCTCCCATCTTGGTAGCCTCTGGCTCTGTCTTGTCTCCTTCCCGTCGGTACGTGTGCAGATGGCTTTGCACATCTTCTTCTGAAGGAGAGAGTTCCTGATATCCCTCTCCTTCCCGCTGGGACAGCTCTTGGTATGTCAGATCTTCTTCCCGCTGGGACACTTGCTGGTATGTGTCACCTTCTTCATCCCACTGGGTGAGCTCCTGGACAGTGTCACCTTCTTCCCAGTGCTCCATCTCCAGCTGCTGCTGTCTGCCATCTCCGCACTGGGCTCTCTCACCGACTTCCCACCGCTGCCAATCTTGGTGCCTCCGGGGCGCGCGTGGGGAGTCTTCTTGGATCATGGCCTCCTGTCGCTGGTAAATCTCTTGGGCTGTCATCTCTTCCCGGAGGCAGAGCTCTTGGCTGGTAAGGTCTCTCCTCTGGGTGAGCTCTTGATCCATGTCGTAGTCCCAGTGTTCCTCCATGTGGGCAAAGGGCCCCTCCTCAGGGCCCGGCAGGGGCAGGCCGGAGCCGCCCCTGCCCACAGCCGCTGCCCGCCGAGGCCTGGTGTGCTGGGCGGCTGGGCACGGGCTGGGCGCCTGGGAGTCGGCCTTCACCTGCTCCTCCTCCGAGTCTGCTCCTCTGCAACGCAGAAGGGGGTCCCAGGAGCTGCTTCCTGCTGGGCAAGTGGCTCTCCGGGGACTGGGCGATGCAGGGCCCCGCGCCCCTTATATAGCCCTGAGGGCCCCGCCATGTCACAAAGGGCCCGGGCCCCACAACGTTCCACAGCGCCCAGGGCGCCGGCGGAACGCTGCCGTGTCACCGAGGGCCACGGCACCCCTGCAGCAGCCCGACCCACGGGAATGGCACTCAGCAGCCCCCAGAGTGGGGGGCCTCTGGCCCCTTGTCACCATCTGGTTACTGAAATGGTGCAAAATGCCTCTGCCTGACTTGGGGTGCAAATGAGAGCGTGTGCCAAAGTCAATAGAGTGTGTTTAATGTAACAAGAAATGAGAGACAGAGGGACAAACAGTAAAGAGAAGGGGTAGATAAAGAGAGTAGCCAAGAGAGATTGAATAGAATGCCTCCTGTCAGGGTCCGCAAACATAGGCGGGAAGCTGGTGGATCATTTTAGGATCTCAGAGTGCAAAAGCCACAGCGGGGGACAACTCAGTTTATAAAAGAAAAAATGCACTTTTATTTAGTGCAACCAAAATGCGATAGTGGGGAGAGAATGTAGAGAATATTAAGAAAAATAGAAAAGAGGGTAAGGGGATTATATCTTCCAACGTGGAGGGGACAAGTCCTCGAGGCCGAGATGCCCACAGACAGGATCTTCTCCAGTGGGGTGATCACGAAAATTGAGCAGGGGTCTCCAGGGTTTTTTAGGTTGGTCAAAGTGGACCAAAGCGAGTGGCCCAAAGCCAAAACCAGAGCCACCTCTCTTGAGGCAAAGCGAGGGGCCCAGAGCCAAAGCCCTTTTCTGTGTGCCTGTTCAGGTCAGCCCGCATTTCCAGTGACCATTGTCAGCTGCACATGTAGCATTGCCTTTAAAGAACATGCATTGTGAGCTGTAGTTGCATGACACTGGCTTATTTCAGTGCGAAGTTGGAGGACACTACACAGAAAATACGTTGTCATTGAAATGCAAGGTGAACTTCAGTGTAGTGTAATTAAAACTTAGGATGGAGGTGGTAACACATATTCCCAGTCTGCTGAAAAACCAAGGAAACATAGGGTCTGCAGTGGGTACTGCAGGGGGCTTGGGGAGGGATGGCTTGTTCTTGTTTGGTGTATATTTGCTTTCTACAAATTCTGATCTTAACTGAGACATCGAGGACACGGTGGGTAACTGGGATTTGGACATATATGCAGAGCAGCAAACAGAAGAGATCCCCGGGGTAATGCAGAGCAGGGTGTGGAGCCTGGTGTTGGCTGGAGATTGGGGTCGGAGGAGTTCTGTCCCTGGCAGATGCAGCCAGGGTCAAGGCACAGACAGCCCTGAGACCCCGCACTGCAGCTCAGTGACAAGGCTGGTGCCTTCCCCTGTTAATGAGGTGTTTATGGAGCCTCCTAGGGGAGCTCTGAGCCCCTGAAGTCCACAGCTCTATCCTTCCTGTGAGAAGTGACTCAGCCCACACTGAAGCAATGTCTGGTGTCTCCACTCTAGGAAAGGATGTCTGAGTTTTGTTGAGATTTTTTGAGGAGTACATGGTATGTTTTCTTTATTGAAGATTTGTGTAGAAGTATGGAACTTGTATTTCCAGATGCTTTTCTTGTGCTTCTAGGCAAGGTCTGTTCTAGACCTAGATGCCAGAGCCTGGAAGTTTTGCTTGAGTCTTCTCATTTCATGTGTGGAGCTGATGAACATGAGAAAGAGCCAAACGAAGGTAAATAATCTTTTTAAGATCCTTTCTGCTTTTCAAAGCCTGTCAGGAGAAGCAGGTCAAAAAATCTGGGAAAGCTTTCTTCTCCCATGAGCCCTTTGTCCCTCTGTCATATACCTTGTATTTCCATTTGAAAACTATAATTTTCTCTTGGGAGAGAAATACCCTTTTCAAATGGGTGTGAAGTGCTCAATAACATAACAAATTCTTTTGTAATTTGCTATATAAGATCCATCCCTTTCTGCCTTTATTCCTTTACTCCTTACTCCTTTCTGATTGCTGTAGAGGTTCCAGCACAGCCCCAGGACTCTTCTCCTCCCTTCCCAGCTATGGGCAGTGTGTGCCAACGTGACCAGATGAGCCTGTGGGCTCTGGCCTCCCCTGCCTGAGCCTGGCCCAAGCTGATTTTCAGGACAGCTGCTGGGTTTGCCTTTCTTGTGGATGTATTCTCCTGCCTTAGTGTTGTTTCCTTGTGCCCAGAGCAGAGGCAATTGAGCACTAGTGTCCCCTTGATCCTATCTGAGGTTCCCTTGGGCAGCCCAAGTGGCAGCCCAAAGCCGCAGCCAGGTGAAGGAGGGGTGGGTTTGGGTGTTCTCAGCCTCTTTGTTCAGTTTTGCCATGATGGGCAGATCTCCTTCCTGGCCGTGGTTAAGCCATTTCCCATCCCACTGCAGTCTGTGACACGGCTGATGTGCCCAGAGCCCCTGTGAGGTGCCGTGGCACAGATGGGACTGGATAAATTGTGAGATCCTTCCCAAGCCAAGCTACAGTGTGACACTAGAACATGTGTGAAGGTGTATTTTAACTTGATATAATTAATACCATCATCACCACAATATTTTAAAATTTTTACTTTTATTATAACTATGTGCTACTACTATATATTCTTCTATTTCTTCTTTTTCTTCTTTTCCTATTCTGATGGCTTACCCTACTTCTACTGCTTCTTCATCTTCTTCATTGTCTTCTTCTTATCCTTATTCTAATTTTCTAATTCTATTTATTTTTGTGCTCTATTTGGCAGGTATGTAGGATTTTTGGTGTAAAGGGGTTTTTTTAGGGAGGTTTTTTATTGTTTGTTTATTGGTTATTTTTTGAGGGAAATTTCTTTTTTATTTTCGGGTGGGTTTTTTTTTCCTCATTTTTGTTTTTGTTTTGGGGTTTTTTTGTTGGGTTTTCTTTTGGTGGTTTTTATTGTTTTTGTTTTGTTTTGTTTTGGATTGTTTTTGGTTTTTTAAGGCTTTTTATTTCTGTAGGGTTTTTTTTGGGGGGGTATTTTTTTTTCCCCTACTACTATTTTTCCATACCTGTTACTGTTTGGGCAGGGTTGGTGTGTGCAGCCCTGCCCTGTGCAGCGGGGCCCTGCCCAGCCCTAGTCCTGTGCCCGCGGGTTCCGGCAGGGGAAGCAGAAGAGGCTGCGCAGCGCCCGCAGCGCCCGCCGCAGCCGGGACAGACGCTTCTTGCGGGGGGCCCGCTGCTGCCTGAGGCTGCCGGCCTCTGCCACCTCCTCCTGGAAGGCACCAGAGGCCGTGTGTCCGCTGAGGGCCAGGGCTTCCACGTGGGGAGGCGAGACACCGAGCAGCCCCCAGAAGCGCCGCTCAGGTGCTCTGTCCTCGACCCAAGCCTGCCGAGGGATGGGCACGAGGAATCCTCCTCCTGCCAAGCCTGCCAGTCTTCGCTCTCTGTCTTCCTCCTCACAGAGCTCCAGGACGCTGATTTCGTCCCACTCGTCGTCTTCGCGCACCAAGGCCTTGTCCCAGATGCTCTGATCCCAGCTGTACTGCAGGAGGTCTTGCTCACTGTCACTTTCCCAGTTCGACTGCACAGAGGGTCTCCTTCCAACAGAGTCTTCCTGCTGGGAAAGCTCCTGCCCAATGGACTGCTCCCAATCCGACACCTCTCGGTAAGTGCTGACATCTCCTTGGGACAGCTGATGGTCGCTATCATCTTCCCAGTCAGAGAGACTGTGGGAGATACCAGCTTGTCCCTGGGAAGGGCTTTGCTCAGGGTATAGTTCCCAGTCTGAAGCTTCTTCATAGCTCCCAACATCACCATGGGACAGCTCATCTTCATCGAATTCATCCCAGTCAGAGAGCATGTTATAGATCTCAGATTCTTCTTGGGAGATGGCCTCTCCAAGGAAAGATTCCCCTTGGGACCCTTCTTGGTAGGTGGTGGTTTCTGATGGGGACCTGTCCTTGTCAATGCAGGCTTCCACTGCATTGAAGCTGTTGGATTCTTCTGGGGAGTTCTCCTGCTCAATGCAGGCTTCCACTTCATTGTAGCTGTTGGTTTCTTCTGTGGAGTTTTCCTGCTGAAGGCACGCTTCCTCTTCATTGTAGGTGTTGGCTCCTTCTGGTGACAGCTCCTGCTCTATGCAGGCTTTCACTTCATTCTTGATGCTGGTTTCTTCCGAGATTCCCTGCTCAATGCAGTCTTCAACTTCATTGTGGGTGTTTGCTTCTTCTGGGGAGATCTCCTGCTCAATGCAGGCTTCCACTTCATTGTAGGTTTTCACTTCTTCTGATGACAGCTCCTGCTCAATGCAGGCTTCTGCTTCATTGTAGCTTTTGGCGTCTTCTGGTGACTGCTCCTGCTCAATGCAGGCTTTCACTTCATTGTGCCTCTTGGCTTCTTCATGGGAGTTCTCCAGCTCAATGCAGGTTTCTTCCCCTTCATTGTAGCTGTTGGATTCTTGTTGGAAGTTTTCCTGCCCAATGCAGTCTTCTCCTTCATTGTAGCTGTTGCTTTCTTCTGGTGACAGCTCCTGCTCAATGCAGTCGTCCCCTTCTTTGTAGCTGTTGGATTCTTCTGGGCGATTCTGCTCAATGCAGGCTTCCACTTCATTGTAGGTGATGGTTTCTTCTGGTGACAGCTCCTGCTCAATGCAGGTTTCCTCTTCCTTCTGGGTGTTGGCTCCTTGTGGCGAGATTACCTGCTCAATGCAGGCTTCTCCTTCTTCGTAGCAGTTGGTTTCTTCTCGGGAGTTCTCCTGCTCAATGCTGCAGGCTTCTGATTCATTGTCGCTGTTGGTTTCTTCTGGGGAGTACTGCTCAATGCAGGCTTCCTGTTCATTGTAGGTGTTGGCTTCTTCTGGGGATTTCTCCTTCTCAATGCAGGCTTCCACTTCATTGTTGCTTTTGGTTTTCTCAGGGGGTTTCTCCTGTGCAATGCAGGCTGCCTCTGCATTCTCTGTGTTGGGCTCTTCTGTGGAGTTCTCCTGCTCAATGCAGGCTTCCTCTTCATTGTAGGTTTTCGCTTCTTCTGGTGACAGCTCCTGCTCAGTGCAGGCTTCCACTTCATTGTAGATGTTGCATTCCTCTAGTGAGTTTTCCTGCTCAATGCAGGCTTCGTCTTCCTTCTGGGTGTTGGCTTCTTCAGTGGACTTTTCCTGCTCAGCGCAGGCTTGTCCTTCTTCGTAGCTGTTGGTTTCTTCTGGAGAGTTCTCCTGCTCATTGCAGGCTTCCTGTTCATTGTAGGTTTTGGCTTCTTCTTGTGACAGGTCCTGCTCAATGCAGGCTTCCACTTCATTATAGCTTTCTGGATCTTCTCGGGATTTCTCCTGCCCAATGCAGGCTTCTGCTTCATTGTAGTTGTTCGTTTCTTCTTTGGAGTTCTCTTGCTCAATGCAGGCTTCTCCTTCATTGTAGCTGTTGGTTTCATCTGGGGAGTTCTCCTTCTCAATGCAGGCTTCTTTTTCTTTGTAGCTTTTTTCTAGTGACTGCTCCTGCTCAATGCAGGCTTCCACTTCATTGTAGCTGTTGGTGTCTTCTGGTGACTGCTCCTGCTCAATGCAGGCTTCATCTTCATTCTGGGTCTTGGCCACTTCTGGGGAGTTTTCCTGCTCAATGCAGGCATCAACTTCATTGTAGGTGTTGTCTTCTTCTGGTGTCATCTCCTCCTTAATGCAGGATTCCCCTTCATTGTAGCTGTTTGCTTCGTCTGCGGATTTCTCCTTCTCAATGCAGGCTTCTGCTTCATTGTAGAAGGTGGTTTCTTCTGGTGACTGCTCCTGCTCAATGCAGGCTTCCCCTTGATTGTAGCTATTGGCTTCTTCTGGTGGCTGCTCCTGCAGAATGCAGGCTTCCTGTTTATTCAGGGTGTTGGCTTCTTCATGGGAGTTCTCCTGCTCAATGCAGGCTTCTCCTTCATTGTAGATGTTGGTTTCATCTGGGGAGTTCTCCTTCTCAATGCAGGCTTCTTTTTCTTTGTAGCTGCTTTTTATTTCTGATGACTGCTCCTGCTCAATGCAGGCTTCCACTTCGTTGTAGCTGTTGGTTTCTTCTGGTGACAGCTCCCGCTCAATGCAGGCTTCCTCTTCATTCTGGGTGTTGGCTTCTTCTGGGGAGTTTTCCTGCTCCGTGCAGGCTTCCACATCATTGTAACTGTTGGTTTCTTCTGGTGACAGCTTCTGCTTAATGCAGGCTTCTCCTTCACTATAGCTGCTGACTTCTTCTGGTGACAGCTCGTGCTCAATGCAGGCTTCCTCTTCCTTCTGGGTGTTGGCTTCTTCTGAGCAGTTCTCCTGCTCAATGCAGGCTTCTCCTTCTCCGTAGCTGTTGGTTTCTTCTGGGTAGTTCTCCTGCTTAATGCAGGCTTCTACTTCATTGTAGCTGTTAGTTTCTTCTGGGTAGTTCTGCTCAAGGCAGGCTTCACCTTCATTGTAGCTGTTTTCTTCTGGGGAGTTTTCCTGCTCAATGCAGGCTTCCAATTCATTGTAGATGTTGGATTCTTCTGGGGATATCTGCTGCTCAAATAATTCTTCCCCTTCATCGTAGATGTTTCTTTTTTCTGGGGAGTTCTCCTGCCCATTGCAGGCTTCCTCTTCATTGTAGATGTTGGTTTCTTCTGGGGCCAGCTCCTGCTCAATGCAGGCTTCCATATCATTGTAGCTGCTGGTTTCTCCTGCATATTTCTCCTGCTCAATGCAGGCTTCTCCTTTATTGTAGCTGTTGGTTTCTTCTGGGGAGATCCCCTGCTCAATGCAGGTTTCCTCGTCGGACCATTTATGGTATTTGTTGATTTTTCCTTGAGGTAGCTCAGTCTCTTCCTTATCTGTGCCCTGGCTATCCTCAAGGTCCCCAGCCAAGGCCCCCTTCTCGCCCTCTTCCTCTGACAGAACTGATGCCCTGTCTGCCTCTTCATGCTGTTCACTGGGCTCCTGGGCTCCCGGTGGGCTGGGAGAGGGGCTGGGGGGGCAGAAGTGGCTGTGCAGGGCAGAGGTTGGACTCTCTTCCCTTTCTACTGCAGCTGCTGCTTCCAGTTCTGGAGCCGAGCTCTGCTCCAGGGCCCCCTGTCTCTGGCTGCTGGACTCAAGACAGCCTGGAGCAGCTGCTCAGAGCTGGTGGCCCCAGCTGAGCCCAGCAGAGCTGGCAGCAGCCTGGGGGGCTGCGTGGGGCAGGGACTGGTGTCTGTGTCCCCGCCCATGGCACCTGCTCACTGCAGCTGGAGAACCTGGTGCCATTCCCACCTCAGCAGCCAGAGGCTCTGGGGGCTCTCCACCTCCTCAGCAGCTCCAAGCTGCAATCACCCAGAGCAGCAAAATCGCCAGCTCATCCTCTGTGGGACCCTGGCTGGCAGGGAGAGGAGCTGGGCAGCTCACAGGCGTGCCTCTCCTTCCCCTGGGTGCCCGCGAGCTGGGTGAGCCAAGGCCCACTGCTGCCCACCACCCCTGGGCCTCCTCATCCTTCTCTGGGCTCATGGGGTTATCAGAGATCTTGTACCTG